>NW_003852535.1:3156735-3197914 GCF_000181295.1 Otolemur garnettii
AGGGAGGGAGGGAGGGGGAGGGAGGGAGGGAGGGAGGGAAGGAAGGAAGGAAAAAAAAATTAAGTGTACAGCTGTAGTGGGCATCCAGAAAATTGGAAGACTTATAATCTAACAATGGTAGTATCAGCTTCTCACTTCTGCTGTATTCTATTCATTAGAAGCAAATCACCATATCTAAGCCACACTCAAGAAGGAGACATATTATACAAGTATGAATATCCAGAAGTGGTGAATAATTTTCAGCTATTTTTCCAAACTACCAAGAAATGTTCATTTGAAAAAACATTCACCTTCATTCAACTTTATATGTTGTCCGCCTCAATCATAGAATCTATTCTCATATTTACCTTCCTGCCACCATGGATTAGCTTACTACTTGAACCCTTTGTGCATGTCCTACCTGTCAATAAACTTCCCCAGATATATTATATTTTTTCTCTACTCTAGTTATTGGCCTGATAGAAGGTCAATGGTGATAGATAAACCTCTGCAATATCTTTCAATAAGGCAGGAGCACTAGCTTTTACCAGGGAGAAGTGATCTACTCATTCGACACAAGTAATACAGGAAATGTGGAGATTCAAAATGATCAAATGCATCAACTCAGATGCACCCATTCCATTATGAGTCCTGCTTTCTCTCAGTCACAGCCATGAACTTGGCAAAAGAGACTAGTGAAGCTTCCCTAAAGGTACTATTAAAATTAAGTCCTGGGCCTTAGTTCAGTTATCTGCCTTCCACTTGTGGGAGATGAGAATCTCTTTATAGGCACCTCTCTGTATGCACCCTCTAGATTTCACAATGCACTTTACATTCATAGTCAATCACCATCAGTCTTCCATTATCTTTCTTTGATGCATTGATGGTCCCTTATAATACCCATTGACTTCCAAAGTTTTTTAAATAATTATTTTTCTTGAACCTTCAAAATCCTGAGGTCTTATATAGGCCAATGCATTCTTTTTAAATAAATAACCCATCCTTGTTCAACACCAATGAAATTTTAATACTAATATCACAACTGCATGCTCCAACTACCACCAATTATAAGATAGTCATTGGATGATGTAGTTCTAAATTCTCATTGTGACATCAAATTCTTCCTTATTCTCAGCCAGGAACAATAGTTGAAGCACAGTTTCTTAGGATGTGGGAAAACATTGATTTGCATGCAGGAGCTTCCTTGGTAATTGTGTATGAGAACATTATCTGTGGGAGTGAACTAAAACAAAAAAAAAAAAAAAAGAAAGAAAGAGAGAAAGAAAAGGTCAGTGTCTCATGCCTTTGCAACAGAGGACCCCAAGGATCTTACAGGAAACTCTGAACCTGGGAAGGCCCAGCGAGAATATCTCTGCCTTGCAGCAAGGAAACTAAACTTTCAGATGCCTGAAATTATGAGCCATTGAATAAGAACAAGGGTGCAATTCACTCTACACAGAAATTTCCTTGAGGATAGTGGACAAAATGTCCAGCTCATCCTCTTATAGTTAGTACTAATGCTGGCACATTATTGACACCTCATAAATGCTTGTCATGATTTTTGTTGTGAAGTTTCTGAGATCCACCATGCAGGAGGAGTTGGACAAAGCCAAGACCAAAGAATCAGTTTGGTCCTTGTTCTGCGCACCTAAACTGCGAATGAGAATCATCTGCCTGTCTTTTGTGAAGTAAGCTCCATTTGGATGATTGATCTTAAAATATTAACGATGCATTTTCATTTTTCTCCCAAAAAATTAGCAGCAGCATTACGGAGGGCTAATTCATAAATAAAGAAAAGCAAATGCTATCAAAGTGTATGTCTTTAAGTGCCACTTTTTAAGATAGCCTAATAATATCAAAAGACTTAGTGGGACCTGATTACAAATGCATAAAGTGCATTCTTCTAACATGTTTACCTAGATCAATTACAAAGCTATTAAACCATGTAACAATCACCCAGACAAACACCCTTTAGCATTCCCATATCATCTCTCATGTCTCTCCTTCCCCCAACTTAATTATTTTCCCAAAGTATCAACTATTTTTTCCTCTATTCTCATAGATTATGTTAGACTGTTCTTGACTTTTATACAAATTGAATCATGCTATACATACAATTTTTATATTTACCAATTTTGTTTTGTATAGCTGTAATTTGGTTTTTTGATAGAAGGTTATTTTTCTTTATAGGAATACCCTGATTTATTGATGCTTGGTTCTCTTCATGAATCATGGATTTTCCTACTAAGAGACTATTATGATTTGCTGGGTTTAAGGCATCTCTACATCTCTCTATAGTAACCTCCCAAACAATATTCCAAAGTGAGTGTATACACTCACTCTCATCAGCAAGTATAAGAGCTTTTCCATTCCATATTGAATCATATTAGTATAATCTCTATATAGCAATAGAAGGCACTAGTATGGGACAATATTCATTACTGTCATGAGTTACTTTACATTAGCTATTTCAGGGGTCATAGATGTTAGCACACTGTGATATAAATTAGCGTCTTCCTAAGGACTAATTAAGAAGATTTTCCTATCTTGACTGGACTTCATCCATTTTTACTAGATTGTTACTTTATTTATGTCTTTTTAAGATATATATGATAACTATCTTTTCTTAGTTTGTGGATTATCTTTCCACTTCCTAATGGTGTGTTTTGATGAACTAAATTTCTCAATTCTCATGAAATGTATCAATCAAATTTTTCTTTTGTGACTAGTACTTTTGGTATCCTGTTTCAGAAATCTTTCCTGCCCCATGTTTATAAAGATACTTTCCTGTTTGCTTCTCAACCCTTTGTTCATCTATAATATTTTCCAGATAAATAGTCAATTCACTTACCATAACTTAGTGAAAAGGCTACCGTTTGCCTATTCATTTTAAAAGTCAGTTTAACCGGGCATCTATGTATATAGTTTCTGGACTCTCTATTTTTTTTGAATTATGTCTACCTTAAGTATTTGCGCTTGTTTACAAGCAAATCTATTTAGGCTTGAATTTTATTTGGAAAAATTATTAATTAAATGTTCAATGCCTATACTAGACAAAGGACTAGTAAGAGTTTCCACTATTATTTGTTTTTTTAAGTTTATTTTGTAAGAAATTTCTTATTCTGGCTCAGCACCTGTGGCTCAAGTGGCTAAGGCACCAGCCACATACACCTGAGCTGGCAGGTTCGAATCCAGCCTGGCCCACCAAACAACAATGATGGCTGCAACCAAAAAAAAAAGGAAATTTCTTATTCCAAAATGTCAAATGATATTGGCATAAAATTGTTCACAATATTGTCTTTATATCCAATAGGTAATTGTGAAATCTAAAGCAGTTTCTCTTTCTTAATCTCGATGTGACAACTAATGTTTGCATATTTTTAAGGATCCATCTTGCTAGAAGTTTCTGAAGCTTAATAATCTTTTCAAAGAAATGCCTTTATATGCACTGTTGTATGCTTTGTATTTCATTGATTTCTGGACTTTATTCTATCTTTTGCTTCAGTTTACCTGAGTTTTAGTGTGCATGGGGGTGTATGTTATGTATCTGTTATTTTCCTTTTTCATTTATTTATTTTTTTATTGTTGGGGATTTATTGTGGGTACCCAGAACCAGATTACATTGATTGCTTTTGTTAGAGAAGGACCATCTTATAATTGTGTCCTGCCAGAGATTTTCTTTTATGTTTCTGGTTAATCTGACCAGGTTTATTATTTTATTTCTTTAAGAAGCAACGTTTTGTTTTATTAATTTTCTGAATGATTTTTTACATTCAATTACTTAATTTTCTTTTTCCTTTTATTTTTTTATTAAGTCATTTGCATATAGATCATGAATACATTTATGCCATTATGGGATTCAATGTGTTAACTATTTATACAAATTGGAGCGCTTACATCCTATTTCACCTTTACCTCATCCACCCAACTACAGCGCTAAGACATTTGTGTTCTATACCTGATAGATCCATCTTGTACTTGCAATATGCTCCATAGATGTGGTCCTCCTACTAACCCTCCCGCTATCAACCCACCTCTCTCCCTTCCCCTCTCCTCCCCCTTCCATTCTTCATCCTAGGCTATAGCTGTTAATTTTCATTATTATTTTCTGCTGCCATGCTTAGGTTGCTCTTCTTTTTCCATTTCTTTAAGGCAATTCATTAGATTGTTGATGTGCTCTCTTTCTGTTTTTCATATGCAGTCATTGAATGCAATAAATATTTCCTCTTTAGATTGCTTTTGTAGTGTCCCACAGGTTTTTGTAGATTGTGTCTTCATTGTTGTTATGTTAAAGGAAGTTAATGATTTCCTCTTTTATCTCTTCCTTGACCCAACTCTCATTCAGCATAAATTGTTTAGTTTCCATGCCTTTGTGTGGAGAAGAAAATTTTGTTGGAGTTGAGTTCCACCTTTATTGTCTTGTCTGAGAAGATACAAGGTTTCATTTCATTTCTTTTAGTTTTGTTGAGATTTGATTTGTGTCATAGGACATGACCTATTTTGCAGTGTATTCCATGGGCTGATAAGAAGAACATAAATTAATTAGCTTTGAGATGTTGTGTTCTGTATATGTCTAGTAAGCCCGATTGCTCTAGGGTCTTATTTAAGTCACTTGTATCTTCGTTTAATTTCTGTTTACAGGATCTGTCCTATTCTGTCAAAGGAGTTATGGTGACACCCTGGATATTATGGTATTATGGGATATTATATTTTTCAGATCAGTTAAAGTCTTTTTCATAAATCTGGAACTATTTAAGTTAATTGCATAAATATTTACAATTGAAATGTCCTCTTGTATTTTTTTCCTTAACCAGTATTTAGTGGAAATTTTTGTATTTCTTAACTTTAGTGCTTTAAATCCACTTGTGTCTGAAAGTAAGATTGAGACCTCTACTTTCTTCTGATTTCCATTTGCCTGAGTTATTGTTTTCTAACCCTTCACCTTGAGTCTTGTTTTGTCCTTCAAGGTTATATGTGTTTCCTGGAGACAGCATATAGATGGTATTTTTTCATCCAGTCAGCCAGCCAGTGTGTGCCTTTTCAATGGGAAATTCAAACCATTAACATTTATCAAGAGGGTTGAAAAGTGTGATGGAGTTCTATTCATCTTATTTTGTGAATGTCCATTGCTTACTTTTATCCTTTGGGCCACTGTGGAAGCTAGGTTTTGTCCTTTAGTCTCTGGGTGTTTACCCTGCTGGTGGTCCATTGTGATGGTCAGTGTTGAGAATAAATCTAAGTATTTCCTGTAGAGCTGGCCTTGATGCGGCTAATTTCCTCAATGTTTGCATATTAGTAAATGATTTGATTTCTTCATCAATTTTTTGGAGGGTGTACCAAATTTCTTTATTTGAAGGAATGGTAAAAATGAAAGAACTTAAATGAGTGTTTTGGTACAACTTATAGAAAAGGTAAAGGAAACCCCAACATACATGCACTGCCTTGGTGACCATGGAAGTCACCCTGTGACTATGGGGAAGTTAGCCTAAGGCTTAGCTCTCATTATCACTGCCTCCCAGGGTGTGCTTGTCAAAGAAATACTCTGCCCTGCCAGATTCAGGGGCTCCCATCTTGCACAGGTTGGTTATGTGGTCACCCAGTTCTTTGGTGGATTTCACTTGCTCATTCAGGTAATGTGTCTCAATGAAGTCACACAAGTGGGGGTCATTTTTGTCAGTGGCCAGTTTGTGCAGTTCCAGTAGTGACTGATTCACACTTTTTTCCAAGTGTAACGCACACTCCATTGCATTCAACCCACTCTCCCGGTCATCACAGTCTAGTTTTTTGATATCCTAAAGGAAGATTCGGCTACCTTGTTGATTCTTCAGCTTCATCAATTTCTCAGCATGTTCCCTCTCCTCATGAGATTGGTGAAGAAAGTATTTGGCAAAATTCTTCAAAGCCACATCATCGTGGTCAAAGTAGTAAGACATGG
Source organism: Otolemur garnettii (assembly GCF_000181295.1). NCBI lineage: Eukaryota > Metazoa > Chordata > Mammalia > Primates > Galagidae > Otolemur > Otolemur garnettii. Next base: position 3,162,650 of record NW_003852535.1, read on the forward strand.
ACAGGTAGACATAGGAAGCATAGAGCTCCAGGTTGATCTGGCAGTTGATGGTGGCCTCCAAGTCCTGGTGCTAGTTCTGGTGCACTTGCAAGGGGGACACAGTCATCATGGTGGTGGCTGAGGAAAGGCAGTGGCTGTGCAGTGCTGGAATGGTGGCATTGGCCTTGGGATGGTTGGTCTGAGGGTGCAGTGAGGAGGTGTCAGGGTGCTGGCTGTGAGTGGCTAGCTGGGATGGGGGACTAACGCCAGGTTCAATCCAAGCACTATTGAAGTGGGAAACCACGGTGACTCTCAGCAAAGAACATCTCTCTTCATCAATTTTGAAGCTTCCTTTAGTAGTATACAGAATTCTGGGCTGAAAATTGTTTTGTTTACCAGGGTTAAAGGTAGATGACCATCCTCTTCTGGCTTTGAATGTTTCAGTTGAAAAGTCCACTGTCACCCTGGTGGATCTGCCCCTATAAGTCAGTTGACAATTACTCCTGGCTACTTACAGAATTTTCTTTTTTATCTTGACTTTGTAGAGGTTCTTTACAATGTGTCTTAGAGATGCTTTGTTTGTGTTGAAATGACTGGAGATTCAATATCCCTCTATAAACAGTGTTTTGCAATCTTTAGTGATACTCAGGAAATTTTAATTAATGACATCCTCCAGTAGGGCTTCCATTACTTTGGGATGTTCTTCTTCCTCTTCAGGGGCGCCTATAATTCATATGTTTGAATGCTTTGTGAAGACCCATAATTCTCTGAGCAACTGTTCTGCTTTCTCTTTTTTCTTCTCTGCCTCTTTAACTGCCTAAGTTAGCTCAAAAGTTTTATCCTGTGGTTCTGAGATCCTCCATGGCCAAATCTGTTATTGGCAGTTTCTACTGAATCTTTAAGTTTTCTGATCAATTCTTTCAATTCCGTAAGCTCTGCTATATCCTTTTTATATTCTTCATGTCTCTTATCTAGTTTTTGGTTCAGTTTTGGAATTTTCTTTTGATTATTTTCTACTCTTTCATAAATTCCTTTCATTGCCTTCTGCCATAATATTTTTAACTCCCTTTCTGTAATTTCCATTATTTCTTTATGGGTGGAATCCTCTGTGGTAGCTACCTCATGATTCCTTGTGGGTGTTGGTCTATTCTGGTTTATCATGTTGCCAGAATTTTTCTGTTGGTGTCTCCTCATGTGTGTTTTCTTCTTCTTCACTTCCTTCCCCTACTTTTCCCTTTAGCTTTAAATTACCTTGTCTTTGAGCTTAGGTTTTGAAACTATCCTTTTGATATATGGCCAAAAGGAAAAGAAGAGTAAGAGTGCAATGGGAGAAAAGAAAGAAAAGGAAAAAGGGGGGATATGGTGAAAGGAAAGTATTTTTTAAAATTAGAGAGGAAGGACCGAAAGAGAAAAAGAGAGGAACAAGAGAAAAGGTGGTGTCTGGCAGGGTGCTTGATATAAGCGCACAACTCTAGGACTTTGCGGGGCAAGGCTGGGTGGGTCTCTCAAGGTCAGGAGCTCCTAACCAGCCCGGGCAAAAACAAGACCCCACCTCCACCAAATATAGAAAAAATGTATACTATGTTGCAGTGAGGATGTACCAATACCATCTTTCCGAATGCCAAAGCTAGAAGGATACCATAGATCATGAGCTGAATGCCTTCTTGAGCCAGACCAATGCTGTGTCCCCCAGCCAGACTAATGCCATGACCCTCTAGCTCTCAGAGAAAATGAAAAAATAATAAAAATAAAGAAAATGTAAAATGTAATTATATAAAATGAAGAAAAAAGATGATATCTTAGTTGTTATATCAGGACTTTATGTGGGAAAGGTGAGAAAAGTCGAAAATTTCTACCAAAAGAGAGAAAAAAAGGAGAGAATTTTTTTAAGAAGACAAAATCAAAGGGACTGAAAAACCATAACAAGACTGGAAGAGCCCTTGCTATTGAAGAAAATAAAAATGAAAAAAATAAAAATACAACCCAACCAAAGAAAACAAAACAAAAAACAGGAACAACAAAAAATAAGAAAAAACTAAGGAAAAACATGCTGGTTTTGCTGTATAAGATAGAGGCCAGAAGCCACCATCTGGTTGCTGAGGAGACCTAGCCCTATCTTCCTGACTTTTTTCCCTCAATCTGGGCCTAGTTGCTTTGCCAGCATTCAGTCCCCCACAGAATTGGGGTCCTGAAGTTCTCACCTAATTTCTGAGGAGGCATGTCTTGACCTTCCATACAGTGCACCCTAACAAGAAAATTAATTTCCTGGTAGTGCATGGTCCATTCACCTCACCCCAAAGATAGCTGTCTGAGCTCAATGGGTGCCCCAGAGCCAGCTGTGCACTAGGACCCTGTAAACAATTCCTTCCTGACAGCCTTCCCACAATGGCAGTACCTACTATTAGCCAAACCAATAGGAGTTCCACCCTACCTGGTATTCAATTCCAGCCACCAGAAGCTATTCAAGTGTACTCACTCCAGTGAGCAGCCCAGTCCTAAAACAAAAAACTGCGAGACAGCCCTTTTCTGTCTTCAGTCCTCCATGGAAGGGCTGGCTGGCTGGCCTTTGCCCCTGCCCAGGCACTTGCTTTCTCTGCTGGTCTTCCTCAGCTCCTGACCTCCTTGTAGGCTCCTGGAGTCTCCTTCTGCTTCACTGTGCTCCCAGAGAGATGTTTCTGGGCACAGTCCCTCAGCCAGAGGTGGCGAAGTTCTTCTTTCCCCTGTCCCACTAAGAGTGGCTGATAAGGAGATGTCTCTAGTCTGTCATCTTGCTCCAATTTCCCATATTTAAGTTTTAATCCATCTTGAATTAACTTTTGTGAACAGTGAGAGATAGCATCCTGTTCCATTGTTCCCCATGTGGCTATCAAATTTTCTTACCGCATTTATTGAATGGGGCTTCATTGCCCCAATATGCATTGTTTTCTGCTTTGTTCATGTTGACTTGGTTCTAAGGGGATGGTTTTATATCTGGGTTCTCTGTTCTGTCTCATTGTTCTATGTTTCTACTTTTGTACCAGTAGATGGTATTTTGATTACTATACACTTGTAGTTTAGTTGAAGTCTGGTAAGGTGATTCCTATAGATTTACTCTATTTGCTTAAAAATGCTTTGGGTATTCAGGCTCTTTTTTGGTTTTAAACAGAGTGTAGAAATAAATTTTTCCATATCTTTTAAATCTTATTGAATGTGTCTTTACTCACCTTTATGGTGACTTAATACCTAAGTCAGGCTCTTTTTTGGTTTTAAACAGAGTGTAGAAATAAATTTTTCCATATCTTTTAAATCTTATTGAATGTGTCTTTACTCCTTTTATTCACTTCAGTTTGGCAACCAGTCTGCCTTTCTATGGCCTGATACTCAACTTGCAGCACTTGGGGGGGAACGTCTACGTGTTCCAAGTTCTCTTTGGAGTTGTCACACTCACAGGCATATTTGTTGCCTTTTGGACAACAACTCATACACCTCGTCGACTAAGCCAGATGTCATTCATGTTCTTGGTAGGACTGTCCATTCTGGTCAACACCTCTTTGGACCAAGGTAAGAGAGACAGGGGTTTGGGGAAGGAGTGTGATTTCCTCCATTTCTCAGGGATTACATTGGTCTTATTGCCAGGTGCCAAAAGAATGGCAATATGGGCTCCATGCCTGTGGTTCAAGTGGCTAAGATACCAGCCACATGCACCTGAGCTGGCAGGTTCAAATCCAGCCTGGCCTGCCAAACAACAATGATGGCTGCAACCAAAAAATAGCCAGGCATTGTGGCAGTAGTCCCAGCTACTTTGGAGGCAGAGGCAGGAGAATCGTTTGAGCCCAGGAGTTGGAGGTTGCTGTGAGCTGTGATGCCACAGCACCGTACCCAGGGTGATATCTTGAGGCTCTGTCAAAAAAAAAAAAAATGAATGAATGACAATGCCATTGGAAGCCAAAAGGTTCCCTGAAGTTAACATGAGGGCATGGAATTGATTCTAACAAGTTGCTGTCAGGATGTGGGCTCTTACTGAACCTGAACCAACAAAAGCCTGAGGTGGTTCACACAGAATTAACTTCATCCAAGATGAATCTAGACATCAGCTCCAATTATGCCTGACAATTTCATTACAAGAATAAAAACCACATACTTTTCAGATACTTAGCATTTTACCAATAACATGGAGGATCTAGGTACCATGATTGGTTCCCAGAATGGAAACAAGATAATTTCACCTCCTCTGTCTTTGGACTTTTTGCAGTTTTTAAGGTTTCCTTACCTTGTCCACTCCTCATTCCTGTATTCACTTTTGACTTAGGTATTAAGTCACCATAAAGGTAATACTTTTTTTAGGAGAGGATTCTTGACTTCTGTGAAACAAAAATCACTTGCCCTCAAGCAGAAAAGAAGTGTACAGTAGGAACCAGGGAAGAGTTTCATCTTAATCTGTCTCTTAATCTATTTTATAGTATGTCCCTAAATAAGAATCAGACTAAGTAACTGATATGGCCTCCCCTAGATCTGTTTTCCCAAATTAATAGAATGTCCTTATTCAAGAATAATTTAAACTTCAGCAGTCACCTATTTTATTCCAAATAGGAAAACTAATGTTAGGTGTATAATCCTGACTTACTACTCTAGAATTTGTCTCTTCACCCAGCCCACTACCAAATCAGTGCCATCCTTTTTTATTATAATGTGCAATACCTTCCATGTCCTATGTCATAATTTGTTCCTACATGTTCCTCATGAACTTTCCCATTATAATCCACATTTAGCTCTATACCCTACTGAAAGTACAGAGAAAGTATTACAAAGAATGAATAAAACAAATACTTCCTGACTCATACTTCCAGCTTTACTGGAAATTCTCAAATATGCACAGAGAGCTGAAGTAACTGATTTAGTTCTGCTTTTTTAAATTTCTTATTAGTATGAGGGTACAAATTTTTAGATTATATTGTTCTCATTTCCAAGGTAAAGTTTATGTTGTAGTTGAGCCCTTCACCCAGGAGATGTGCTGTACACCCTCACCTTGTGCACATTAGGTGAGATCCCACTAATTGCCCTTCCTCCTCCTGCCAATTACCCACTCCCCTCTCCTTGGCAGGACTATACTTGTGCTTTATCCTTTGTGCAGGTATGTAATTCTTTACATATTTCTTTTAATTAATATTGAATACGTTGGATTTTTTTCTATCCTTGAGATACTTTGCTAAGAAGAATTTATTTCAATTGGCTCTTCTAATTCAATGATTAACCCCTATAATTCTACAGTCTTCAGTTCTTAGTTTATCCACTATTCCCTAATCTCAGCATGCTGGAGTTTACCTTCCACATATTTCACACTTGCAAAGTTCTGAAACAGAATTTTCCTACAAGGATTTAGGGTTTATAGATTTCTTCGGCCATCATCTTCTGACTGTGACCGTCTCCTTCTCTCTAGAAATGCAGATTCTGCGTGTGGCTCTGGCAACATTGGGAGCTGGTGTTCTTTCTGCTGCTGCTTCCAGCCAAGCAGTCTACCAATCTGAGCTCATCCCCACCATATTCAGGTGCACGAGCTACAGGCAATCTGTCTTATTTTAAAACAGGACTTTCTGAACTCTTTAACACTTACTGTAATAAAAAAAAAAAACCTGATACTGTTTTAAATCAGAAAATCATTATATGCTCCAGTCCTTTAATGTATCATCTCCTTTAATCTTAACAACCACTGGATTGGTGGTGCTACTTCAATAATGATGAAGCAGGTTTAGAGTAGTTACAGACATAGTATTATCAAATCATTGAGATCAATATAGTTAAATGTTACAACTAAGAGCTTGTTCTTACAGCCCGTGTGTTTAATAAGTGTGTTATATTTTCTCCCATACTGACTAAAGTTGATAAATAAGAATTTATGTGTACAGATGTATAGAGGATTTTTTTTGTCTTTTATTTTCAATCTAAGGAGCACAATTAGAGGAATCACTACAATATTCCATATGATTGGGGCAGCACTAGCTCCTACATTGATGACCCTAACAAATTACTCTCCCCACCTGCCCTGGATTACCTATGGAGTTTTCCCCATCCTTGCTGGCCTCGTTGTCCTCCTCCTCCCAGAAACCAGAAACCTGCCTCTTCCTAACACCATCCAGGATGTGGAAAATGAGTGAGTAAATCCTCCACCTGTTACCTGAGTGGGGAGTGGCCGTGTGCTATAGCTCTGTGATGATGAGCATCAGTCACCATTGGGGGCGCTCTGTCCTTCACATAGGCTGAGACCTGGCTATTTTGTATTTGTCCCCATGGCCTTTAGTCAGTGGCAGCCTTACTCCTAGCCACATGGTGGCAAAGTCCCCTTGAGGCTCCCTAAATCACACAGACCTCCTCACACTATCAGCTTTAGTGGTGAAAAGGCCTAAGTTAGATCTATTATGAATGGCACATACTCTCTGCCTCTACGGGAAACACATAATCCTGTCGTTCTTTCATAAATCAGCCAGGACTCAAATGCTTCATTCCCATCCCCTGATTTTATCACCCAGCTGCCCAATGGTGCTGGATATATTGTGGGGAAGGGAATGAGATTGCCTCATAGATACCTAACTGATTATTGCTGCAGTTAAGAAAGTAATGTGGGACTAGAGTATACAGAAAGATCTTTGCAAAAATAACAAGGTATCTAGAGGGAGAGCATCTTGTTAGGCTACTTGGGAGATCTAGTCAAATTTGCTACCATAGGCAATAGAAATTTTGACAAAAGAGCAATTAAGAAAAAAAGAAAACAATTACAAATGAGGAATAATAAGAAAATAGTCTTAGGAATTTCATTTGATCCTTTGATTTTCCAAAAATGTCACTGGTCAAAAGTCTAGAGAGACAAATTAGAGCTGCTATCCCAGGTGTGCCCAGGTATCAGAGCCTTTTCCAGCAGAATAGTGTCAAAATCCAGAGGGTTTTGGGTTACAAAGCTGGTGGGGAGGCTCAGCTTGAGGTGTGTAGCATGTATACATTTATTCTATACCTTTTTCCTTTTTTCTCTCCCTCTCTCTCTCTCTCTCTCTTTTTTTGGGGGGGGGATATCTACTTTTTAACAGAAAAGGAAAAAGAAAGCTTCCAAATTCATCTATATATTAATAAATGCCAAGATGATTTATGAAAAAGGAGCATCATGGAGTGATGATGGCCCTGACTCATATATGGTGAAACAGATGCTGGACTCTGTCATAAAACTGCAATCAACTTAACAGTTACAACCCATGCAACCTCCAGACATAAACATTCCAGAAACCCAACCAAGAATGTATAAGCACTGCTTTATCAAATTTTTGGCACCCAGAATCACTTATATATTGAAAGATTATGTAATTATTATTGTTATTACCTCTTGAAAACAGAATCAACAATTTATGAGAATGGGTTCCTTTTCATGACAAAATTATATATCTTTTTCTTTGTACCCATATTCTTTCTGGATTCATATTTTAAAATAAAATGAATTATTTAAAGATACTACAAATATAAAATATAAAAGGACAATTGGCATGTCAATTGATTTCAACTTGTATGCATAGGTGTGTGTGTGCATATTTAATACATAATATTCAGATAAAATACACTTCAATGTGAAAGTAGGCAAGACCACATGTTTTTCAGGGGTGAAAGTCACATAAATAATAAATATGGCAGGAAATGAAAAGATCTTCATATTTAATGGTGATAAAAGAAATATATACTAAAGTGAAATACCAATTTCCATTTTCCAGAGCAACAATGATTTTAAAATGTCCCGTTCATTCATAGTAAGTCAACAAAGCAGTAGCATAGATATCCATACAATACCAATAAAGCATGGTATAAAGCTACATAAAATCAGTGTGTAATATTTATCAAAAGTTTCGGCTTTTCATTCACTAAATACAGAGCTTGTCAACTTGCCATACTAGTTTGTATCATCTACCAATAGAGCTTCCTTTCCAATCCATATTCTACCCTTTTTTTAACTTTCCCTTATTGTATTGATGACAAAGACAAGAACAATGTAGAAATGGTGGGAAAAAAATCCTTGTCTTACTTCTGAACTTTAGAGGGAAAAGCATTCAGTATTTCAGTATTAATTATGATAGAATCTTTGGGTGTTATATAGATTCCCTTCATCAGTTTGAAAAGGGCTTTTTTATTTCTAAAATGCCCAAAGTTTTGTTAAGGACAGATATAATTTATCAGATCTATAAAATGAGATTTTTCTTTTTAAACTCATAGCCTATGAAATTCTAGTGATTAATTTTAAAATGTTTAAGCATTATTTAATCACACAATACTGTCAATTTGGTCATGGTGTATTATTTTTGTGCAATGTTGGGTAGATTTCTGCCTTAGTCAGTTGTGACCACTATAATAGAATGCACCAGACTAAGTGGCTTACACAACAAAATATTTCTTTCTCACAATATTGGAAACTGTAAGGCAAAAAAAAAAAAAAAATCAACCCACTGGCACATCTGATGTTTCATGATGATGCTTTCTAGGGTTACAGACAGATGTTTTATCCTTGTATCCTCAATGGATAGCAGAGGAGACAGAGGAAACAAGCTCTTCTGTCTCTTTTTCTAAGGGCACTAATCCCATATGTGATGATGAGTCCTTGTGATCTAATTCTCTCAAAGGCCCCACCACTTCATGGTATCACAGTTAGGATTAGGGTTTCAACTTATGAATTTGGGGAATACATATTCAGTCCATAAAACTTTTCTAAAATGATATTAACATATTTTTAATCCATATATGCACGAGAGCTATTTGGTCTAGGGTATCCTTTTCTTGCAATATTTTCATATCTTTTTTTCATGTTATTTTTTATTTATTCTTTTTTTTTATTAAATGATAGCTGTATACATTAATGCAAACATGGGGTACAGTGTAGAGTTTTCATATACATTTTGAAATACTTTCATCAAGATGGTTCACATAAATTTCATGTCATTTGCATAGTCATTGTGTCAAAACATCTACATTCTAGTTCTAGAAAAGTTCACTTGTACCCTTGTTAGACAGAAATATAGGTGATCATGTTATTTTTTTTTAACAGAGTAATTCTGGCATCAAAGAATTAGGTCCAAAGAACTTTCCACCCTGAAGGTAAAAAAGTAATTCTGTAAGATTGAAAGGGATTCTTCTTTGAATATTTTCTAGAATTCACCATTGAATCTCTTTGGCCCTGTATTTTATTGTGTGATTTTGTTTTTGTTTGTTGTTTTCATTTTGTCTTTTTTAACACTTTAGTACAAAGTTTATTTCTGTAGTAGAGAGAGATAAGGGTACTTATTTATGTCTTCCTAGTGATTTTTCTCCTTCTTAAGGGTCACGTATTCCTGCTCATCCAAAGATTAGCCATGGTAAAATTTTAACTAATTTTTGAGCTCAGAGGCAAAAGTGAAGTCTTTATGAATGTAAAGAATCATTCTGTGAGCAGAAAATGACTTTGGAAATAAGCTTCTGCTGTGGACTTGGTAATGTTTCTTTCTGAGTCCACATAAAATTGTAAGGTAAAACACCACTTGCAAGTGAATCTTACACACTCTAAAGTCACTCCAGTGACAGCTAACTTTAATCTTGTTAGAATGGTGATTACCAAAAAGTCAAAAAATAATAGATGTGGCAGGGATGCAGAGATAAAGGAGCACTTGTACACTATTGATGGGACTGTAAACTATTAAAATCTCTATGCAAGGCAGCATGGAGATTCCAGAAAGAAATAATGTAGTCTTACCATTTAAACCAGCAATCTTACTGGTGAGTACCTACCCAAAGGAAAAGAGGTCATTTCACAGAAAAGACATCTGTGCTCAAATGGTTATTGCAGCACATTTCATAATTGCAAAGATCAGCCTATTGACCCATAATTTCATGAGTAAATAAAGAAAAGATATATCTATATATTGTGGGATACTATATATACATATATAAACTATGTGTGTGTCTCTGTGTGTGCGTGTATATAATGGAATACTACTCAGCCTTAAATAGGAATGTGCATTGTAGCAACTTGACTGGAACTGGAGACCATTATCTTTAGTGACATGTCTCAGGAATGGAGAAGTAAACACCACATGTACTCACTAAGAATTCAGAGCTAAACGATTGCATACATGGTCACAAAGAGATGTAAAGTATATTGGAAGCAAAGAAGGGGAAAAGGTAGAAAATGATGAGGGGTAAAAACATAGCTTTGGGGTATATGAACACTATTTCTGATGATGGGGATACTAAAAGCTTCTAGTTAAGAATTATACAAAGTTGGGCAGTGCTTGTGGCTCAAAAGAGTGGGGCGCCAGCCCCATATGCCTGAGGTGGCGGGTTCAAACCCAGCCCCAACCAAAAACTGCAATAAAAAAAAAAAAGAATTATACAAAGTTATCCATATAACAAAAACTTTCATGCCCCTTTAATAATATTTTGAAATTTGAGAAAAACTGAGGAGTACAAATGAATTTTCTTAAGTTATGGGATTGGTCTGCATTTGATAGGATTGCAGATTACATCAGTACATAAATTTATACAAATGCATTTAATTTTGTACTTAAGATCACTATATTTGAATTTGTGTAAATGTTACCTAAAATAAAGCAACCATTTAAAAAATCAATATATACCTGGAACTGTATATATTACGGACATCTAAGAAATAGTTACTCATGGAAGGGCCTTCCTTGCTCAGTGCAGTCCAAAGCCCTCAGAGCCAGGAAGACCAAGGTGTTATACTCAATCTGAGGCTGAAAGCCTAAGAATCAAGGGATCTGGTGGTATTAATTTTGAGTTTTAACATTCAAAGACTCAGGATTTCTGATGTCCATGGCTGGAGAAGAAAATCGTATCCCAATTTCTGGAGAGACAAACTAACCCTTTCTCTTTTTCAGTTCTAACAGGCCCCAGCTGACTAGAAGGTCCTCACCCACCCTAGGAGGGTAAACTTCCCACCTAGACATTTCAGATTCACACATTTGTCTGTTTTGCACAAGCCCTCACCTAGATTTTCTTTAATCTGCTGAAGTTTCCAGATTCCCTTGCCAGTAGAATGTGGTTAGATTCAAGCAATAGGAAGGAAATGATGGAAATTGGGGAACAAATAGTGGGGAGAAGTCCCCACTGCTTCAGTCAGCACCTTCCTCAGTGACAGTGACTCCTTTGCTGTTCCAACTCCTGTCATCTAGTCCATTCCTTCTAGATTCTTCTGGGTGCCCCTGAAGCTGAGCACAGGTAGCACCAAGTCCTAGATTTATTCTTCAGTTCCCATGGTAACACCTTCTTGCTATTGCTGGCGTCTTATTCCTTGTTTGAATCTATGTAACTTAGTTCCCCATATTAAATTCTCTCTGTTGAATACAAAGCACTGAGTAGCTTTTGTCTTTACACAACAATATATTAGACTGTCTACTATTTCATTATTCAATGTTCCACTATTATTGACTTGGTACTTAACATGTTCTAGGACTCTTCAAGATCATGAGGAAGCATATGAACAAAGAGGACTGTGTTATTTTACTAGACTTGTATTTATGTAGTGAAGAAATTGAAAATTAGTCAGTATGGCTGATGGTGCTAAGTAGTGTGCCAACAAATAAGAAAGATATAAAGATGATTCGTGGGACAGTGTGTGTAGATTAATATTTAAGGAGAATGCATAGGGGAAGACTCTCATATGTGGTATGAGAGTGGGTACTGCACTAGTCTGCAGAATAAATTCCAGAGGCTTTGTTTATTTGATGAGTGAATTGAAAAAACTAAGGGAGTTCGAGGCAAGCTTTTCATGGGTAAAGACAAGGCAGATTGCAATCAATTCCTCAGAGTCCTTTCCTGAAAGAGAATCTTTGAGGTTAGAAAGGAGTCTTCAGCTTCAGGTATTCCACAGGTGATAAACTTGAAATTCCAGAAAAAGAGACACTAGTCTACAGAATAAATTCCAGAGGTTTTGTTTATTTGTGTTTTTTTCTTTTTTATTAAACCATGTTCTCCAATTACTATCCATTATGTTCATTAGCTTCCAGTATTTGAAAATCCCATAGGTGCACAATTAATGCCATAGCCACAGTAAAGTAATGATGTATGTATTGCCCTTTTACTCCGTAATTTGCTCTTTTCTATTCTTCATCCACTACTTCATTGTCTCTAAAATCTTGTTTTAACAGTAGGCAAAAGTTAATTTCTACAGGGGTGACAGATCTTCCCCATGGCATCTACCTAGCAATGATAAAACATTTTCCCTTTAATTCTTACCTACCACACTGTGTACCTTCCTTATCTTATGACACTGTAATGTAAGTTTTATGTACACATCTCTAATTAATTATAATATGAGACCTTGTAACACTGACCTCATGTTTTATTTATAAACTTACAAATGCATATATAAAATACACATATTGAAATAAACTGCCTTGCTTTTTATAGCCATAGCAGCAGAAAGTCCAAAGTGTTACTAAATAAATCTATAAATCTGGTGAAATAAGTTATCACATAAGTACTATCTCTTGGCCATGTGTGGTGGCTCATGTCTACAAATCCCTTACTTTGGAGTGACCATGTATGACCACTTGAGACCAAGAATTCGAGACCAGTCTTGGCAACATAGCAAGATCTATCTCTACAGAAAAATTAAAATTAGCCAACCATGCTACCTCACACCTGTAGGCCCAGATACCCAGAATGCTGCAAGGCAGGAGAACCCATTTGCCTAGGACTTTGAATTAGAGTGAGGGATGATGGTGCTATTACTCTCCATGTTGGGCAAGAGAATGGACAATGAAGTGAGAGCCCATCTCTGAAGAAAAGCACCATTTCCACTATCTTCTCTGCATATTATGCTCATTTCACTACTTCAAAAAAGTTTTTATTAAAAAGTTTTTATATATACATAGATCATGAATACATTTATGCCTTTGTGAGATTCAGTGTATTGTCATTCATATGACTTGAACTGAAGAAAAACAAATCTTCACTTATAAAAAATCAACATTTGTACCCAACATTCCACTTTGTTTTACTTTAACCAAAGATAACTCATTTTCACTAACTTTTAGTTGACCTTTAGATAACTCATGTGCATTAACTTTTAGTCAACCTTTAGTCTTAGCCAAGAAAAACCACTCTCTTCTTTGCTCAAAAACATTATAAAGCAATTTACTTTCATGTCTCCAATATCTCTTTTCTGAAAAGAATGACAGTCCACTGAAAAGATGCATTTCAGGTTGTGTCGAGATTACAACCACCTGAAATTTTACTGTTGACTTCCCAGGAAGCTCAGAGCCCAGGATCCTTCAGTGAATAGTTCTTTCAGCAGATTCAGTTGTCAATGGGTACAGGGCTCTTTCCCAGATAATTATATCTGGAACTTTAAAAAACTCTCCTGCTCTCTAAACTCAAAGGACTTCAGGAAACTCCTTGCACTGCTCTGCTATACTGGTGTAACCGCCCTTTGAGGAGAAGGTAGTGTCTGGATAAACATGGGATTGATTGATCCATAAGGTCACTGTGCTAACACTTGGGGATCCCCTGTCCAGCCTCAATGGCCTTTGAGGTGCTCCTGGATCAAGTAGGAAGCCTGGGGAGATTCCAGATCCTTCAGCTGGCTTTTTTTTGTATCATCACCACTGTTGCGTACCCTCATATTCTGCTGGAGAACTTCACTGCAACCATCCCTGCTCATCGCTGCTGGGTCCACATCCTTAACAATAACACTGTGTCTGACAGTGGCAATGGCACTGGGACCCTCAGCCAAGACACCCTCCTGAGAATCTCCATCCCACTGGACTCCAACCTAAGGCCAGAGAAGTGTCATCGCTTCATCCATCCCCACTGGCAACTCCTTTACCCAAATGGGAGCTTCTCAAACATGAGTGAGCCAGACACAGAGCCTGTGTGGATGGCTGGGTGTATGACCGAAGCTTCTCCTCCACCATCGTGACTGAGGTAAGAAACTTCATTTCTGCTTATATGATTGAAGTGTTTGAAGGTAACACAAAGAATGCAATGCTCTACACATTTAGTCCCCACACATGGGTGCTGCAGTCAGCACTTTCTTCATTCCCTCAGCAGTAGCAATTGTTTACCTGTGCTATTATGCAGTCAGGTGTATAAGTATTAAACAGAAGCCTGATATTATATCACTTAATCTAGTGAGAAAGACCTATAATTTTTTAAGTAGTCAAATGTTATTCTAGGTTAGTGGTTCTTAATAGTCATCACAAAACTGATACACAGAGAAAGTAAACCAGAACATCTGGACATAGGACCCAGGAACCAGTATCTCTGAAGCTTTCCAAATGATTCAATATGTGATTGAAGATGAGAATTATTGTAGTAATTGAATTCATGGCAAGTGAAGCCAAAGCCTTATGTTACCTATATGATGAGAGTGGCCTTCCTAGAAAATGTACAGGGTTTTTACATATGGTTTTTAAAATTTTGGTAAAGTAAATTTTTTTATTTGTTCTTTTTGAATGTTTTTAATTATATCCCCCCCCCTTTTTTTGAGACAAAGTCTCAGTATGTTGTGAGTGGCTAGAGTGCCATGGTGTCAGCCTAGCTCCCAGCAACCTCAAACTCCGGGGTTCAAAAAATCCTCCTTCCTCAGCCTGCCAGGACTACAGGCACTGGCCACAACACCTGGTTAATTTTTCTATTATTTTTTTTCTATTTTTAGAACGGGACCTTGTTCTTGCTCAGGCTGGTGTCGAACTCCTGCACTCAAAGGATCCTCTCAGAGTGCTAGGATTAGTGCAGGTGTCAGCTACCAGGCCTGGCTTTAATTATGATTCTTAAAGAATGTATATATGTTAATGCAATAAAGGGAGTTGGTCGTGTGAAGATAAAATGAATAGAGATGTAGACACATGGATATAGGTTGGTGGATGTTTATAATGTATTATAAAGGCAGCTGTTTGAAGAGTTGAAACTGGTTCAGCACTTTCAGGGTATGGGCTACCAGAGGACAGTGTCCGCACATGAAGCTGGAGAGGGAGGCAGGACAATCACAGCAGAGGCTCATGCACATCCTCTGTAGGAGTTTGGAGTCAGTGTTCACTAAAGGGCTCACAGTCCTCCCCAGCTCCACTGTGCTGCCTTCCTTCTCTTCCAGTGGGACCTGGTGTGTGAATCTGAGTCACAAAAGTCACTAGTTCAATCTATGCTTATGGCTGGATCACTGCTGGGAAGTCTGACATATGGCTATCTTTCAGACAGGTGAGTGTCACCTCCCTTTCTTTTGGATTATTTATCAGATGATAATGTTCTTTTTTCCCCAAGATTTTCTTTTCTTTCTTTCTTTTATTTTTTTTATTAAGTCATTTGTACATAGATCATGAATACATTTATGCCATTATGGGATTCAATGTGTTGATTATTTGTACAAATTGGAGTGCTTACATCCTACTAATCAACATAGCCTTCACCTCATTTACCCAATTACAGCATTAAGACATTTGTGTTCTACACCTGATAGATCCAACTTGTACTTGCAATATGCTCCATAGATGTGGTCCCCCTACTAATCCTTCCTCTATCAACCCACCCTCTTCCTGCCCCTCTCCCTCCCCTTCCTTTCTTCATTCTACGCTATAGCTGTGCTTCATTTTTCGTATGCAAGTGTGAGTGATTATATATTGGTTTCACAGTAGTAATGAGTACACTGGATATTCTTTTTCCATTCCTGAGATACTTTACTAAGAAGAATATTTTCCAGCTCCATCCATGTAAACTTAAAAGAGATAAAGTCTCTATTTTTTAATGCTGCATAATATTCCATGGTATACATATACCATAATTTATTAATCCATTTGTCAATGGGCACTTGGGCTTCTTCCATGATTCGGCAATTATGAATTGAGCTGCAATGAACAATCTGGTGCAAATATCTTTATTGCCAAATGATTTTTGGTTCTTGGGATATACACCTAGAAGAGGAATTGCAGGATCAAACAGCAGGTCTACATTTAGATCCCTGAGTGTTCTCCAAACTTCCTTCCAAAAGGAACGTATTAGCTTGCAGTCCCACCAACAGTGCAAAAGTGCTCCCTTTTCTCCACATCCATGCCAACATCTGTAGTTTTGGGATTTTGTGATGTGGGCTACTCTTACTGGAGTTAGATGGTATCTCAGAGTGGATTTGGTTTGCATCTCTCTGATGATTCAAAATGATGAGCATTTTTTCATGTGTCTGTAGACCATGCGCCTATCTTCTTTAGAGAAGCGTCTGTTCACGTCTCTTACACACAACGAAATGGGATCACTTGCTCTTTTCTTATTAATAAGTTTGAGTTCTCTGTGGATTCTGGTTATTAGATCTTTGTCAGAAATATAACTCGCAAAAATCCTCTCCCATTCTGAGGGCTATTTGCTTTACTTAGTGTGTTCTTGGCAGTGCAGAAGCTTTTTAGTTTGATCAGATCCCAGTAATGTATTTTTGATGTTGCTTCAATTGCCTGGGGTGTCCTCCTCATAAAGTATTCTCCCAGGCCAATTTTTTCAGGTGTTTCTCCTGCACTCTCTCTAAGAATTTTTATAGTTTCATGTCTTACGTTTAAGTCCTTTAACCAGTGAGAGTCAGTCAATTGTTGCAGAAAAAGCTTTTGATAATATCCAGCATCCTTTCTTGATCAGAATGCTTAGAAAATAGGTATAGAAGGAACATTTCTTAAACTGATAGAGGCCATCTACAGCAAACCCACAGCCAATATCATATTGAATGGAGTTAAATTGAAATCATTTCCACTTAGATCAGGAACCAGGCAAGAATGCCCACTGTCTCCACTGCTTTTTAACATTGTAATGGAAGTCTTAGCCACTGCAATCAGGCAAGATAAGGCAATCAAAGGGATTCAAATAGGACCAGAGGAGATCAAACCATCACTCTTCACAGATGACATGAGTATATATCTGGAAAACCCCAGGGAATCAACTACAAAACTCCTAGTTGATTCCTAGTGATTAAGGAATACAGCAACATCTCAGGATACAAAAATTACATTCTCACATCTGTAGCCTTTATAAATACCAATAATAATCAGAGGAAAAAAACAATCAAGGACTCTAATCCCTTTATAATAGTGCCAAAGAAGATGATATTCTGGGAGTGTATCTAACTAAGGATGTGAAAGAGCTCTATAAAGAGAACTATCAAACTCTGAAAAAAGAAATAGGTGAATATGGTAACAAATGGAAAAATATACCATGCTTATGGCTGGGAAGAATCAGCATTGTTAAAATGTCTATACTACCTAAAGCAATCTACAGATTTAATGCAATCCCTATTAAAGCACCTCTCATACCTTAAAGACCTGGAAAAATGAGTACTTTGTTTTATATGGAAACAGAAAAAAAACTTGAATAGCCAAGACATTACTCAGAAATAAAAACAAATCAGGAGGAATCATGCTTCCAGACTTCAGACTATACTATAAATCAATAGTGATCAAAATGGCATGGTACTGGCACAAAAATAGAGAGGTAGATGTATGGAACAGAATTGAAGACCAAGAGGTGAACCCAGACGCTTATCATCATTTGATCTTTGATAAGCCTATCAAAAATATAAATTGGGGGAAAGATTCCCTATTCAACAAATGGGGCTGGGTGAATTGGCTAGTGACCTATATAAGACCAAAACTGGACCCACACCCTTCTCCTCTAGATGATATATTTTTGTTTGTTTGTTTGTTTTGGCCAGGGCTGGGTTTGAACCCGCCACCTCCGGCATACGAGGCCAGTGCCCTACTCCTTTGAGCCACAGGTGCCACCCTAGATGATATATTCTTCAGTTTATGTTAGACACATTTGCTGAGTTGTGTGTACCTTGCATTCTGCTATGTACTGACCTCTATTTCTGACTCCAAGAAGCTACAAATGAATAGGAGTGCATGACTTGTGAACTAGAATATTATGGCTTAGTTTGAGAAATCTATTTATTGTAGTACATAAAGGAAGATATAAAAAATCTAAATCAGATTCAACAAATTTTCAGGAAGGGATTTGCAGAGAAGATTACATAATTGAGGTTTATGAGTAAGAAAAGAATTCAACCCCTGGAGAGGCAGAAGGAAGCTGCAAGTTTAATAGCACAAATTTGTGAGTCAGTGCTATTGGCCTTGGCAATGATATGAACCACCTAGACTTGTGACGTAAATGATTACAGACACTTTTAGATTGGTCATAATTTCATGCCTATAGTTTGGTTCCCATGTGCAAGGGGAGTCACTCTTGTGCAGTGAGAGTAACAGTTATAAAATCTGTGCATTTTCCAGCAGTGTGGCACTGACAGTGGTGATTCATTGCACCTGTAACCTAAATGCTGATCCTTGTGAAATGGCTTTAATAAGTAATTTTGGCACCATAAAAGAAGCCTAATATTTAGAACCTAAAATGATATGACTTAAGGATGAGAAGTTTTGGGCTTCCTGAACTCTGGAAGAGATTTTTCTAGGGGCTACCATCAGTCTGGCCATTTGGGCATATCTCCCATGAAGATAGTTAGGGCACCTTAGATGTTCAAAGCCATCGAGTAATCTTAGTTACAGATTGTGATCTTAGAGTTTATCACAGTTATATATATCCTGTATACATGTGTGAGTCAGACCAGTTATTTTTATTTCTTTAATTTTTTACTTTTAATTATCATGCATATATAATAATGATACATACTCATGAGATGCGTGATACATATATGTATATATTTTTTGAGACAGAGACACACTTTGTCACCCTTGGTAAAGTGCCATGATGTCATAGCTCATGGCAACCTCAAATTATTAGATTCAAGCAATCCTCTTGTCTCAGCTTCCCAAGTACTTATGAGTACAGGCACCTGCCATGATACCTGGCTATTTTTAGAGATGGGGTCTTGCTCTTGCTCAGGCTGATCTCAAACTCCTGAGCTCAGGCAATCCACCCACCTTGGCCTCCCAGAGTGCTGGGATTACAGGGGTGAGCCACTCAGCAGGATGTAGGAGTTTGAATGCAGTCATACAGTGAGTAATGATGAAATCATGGTGGTTGGGATATCCATCAATGCAAGCATTTATCATGTAGATCCCAAAAAAGCACTTAATAAAATTCAATATCACTTCATGATATTTTTAAAAATTCTGGAATAACTGAAAACATATTTCTACATGAAAAACAGTATATATGACAAACTGAAACTCATATCATACTGAATAGAGAAAAATAAGCCTTTCCTCTAAGATCTGGGACAAAACAGAGGCCCACTTTTGCCACTTTATTCATCATAGTACTAACAGTCCTCGCCAGAGAAATTAGACTAGAGAAAGAAAGAAAAGGCATCCAAATTGGAAATGAAGAACTTAAATTATCTTTGTTTGCAGATGATACAGCCCCACTTTTCCCCAGTTTTTATACTCAGGACTCTGCACCACTAACTCACATAACAGAATGAATGATTAATGAATGAATGAAGCAATCTAATGAAAAATGAGAAAGAATTATTTTCTTAAATTACAGGCCTAAGTTAATATTTATCAACCGTAGAATGAAAAAATAAATTGTGGAATATTCACATAAATTTCTGTTCAGCAATGAGAGAGAACAAACTACAGCCACATGCAACAACATGAAGGAAATATATGACACAAGATTACAGACTGTGTGATGCCACTTTTTATAAAGATCAGTAACAGTTAAAATAATCTATGGTTTTCAGCCAGGTGCAGTGGCTCATGCCTATAATCCTAGAGCTTTGGGAGGGCAAGGTGAGAGAATTGCTTGAGGTCATAATTTTAAGACAAATTTGAATAAAATGAGACCTTGTCCCTCCAAAAAAAATAGAAAAATAGTGGGGTGTTGTAGCATGTGCCTCTATTCCCAGCTACTCAGGAGAATGAGGCAGGAAGTTTGTTTGAGCCCGTGAGTTCAAGGTTGCTGTGAGTGAGGCTAGGGCCAGGGCACTCTAGCATATGCAACAGAGTGAGACTCTATTTCAATTAATATACACAGCTATGATTTAATTAAAAAAGAAAAAAATTGACAACAAATCATTGTTTTCTGCACTAACCAATTGGCACACATGTAGACACAAGCAATATTTTGGTTTAATAAATAGAAAGAAATATTAAAAAATATATCTGTGGGGCTAAATTTGATATCTTTGGTAGGACCAGACTAGGAGAGAGCACAACACAGATTTCTTGCTTAAAAGTGAAGTACTATTTTTTACCTAGGATTGGTTAAAGTGGTAGATTTATCTTGTGAAAATTATTAAACTCGTAGACATTTGATATGTGCACTTTTGTGTATACCTTAAACTTTAATGAAATGTTCAATACAGAATATGACAATGAATGGGAAGAGACAGTTGGGGTAAAGGGATTGCTCAGCAGGAGCTAACAGGGGCAGCCAGGAGACCAGCTATAAAAGGACTGATTTCAATGACCACAGCTCAGATTTCTACAATGATCCAACAGATCTAACATAGTAAAGTGAAGGGATTCGGGGTCACCAGATGAGGGGGTATGAAGAAGAATGAAGAGACCTGATGCAAAGTCTGTGTTGGGAGACTGAGGAACTCTGGGAGGAGCCCTCCCGAGTAAACCTTGGGTCCATATTTATTGTCATAAAATGAGAAGAAGTAGACAAAAGCTCCTTGTCTGACATTAACGTTGATTATATTCCTATGGTCTTTCCTCTGGACTCTCCTCAATAGCCCCAAATAGCTCTTGCTACCACTTAGCAAGAGTAGTAGGACATGGTGATTAGGAAGAACATGGAGAAGGTCAGATAGAATGTCTCCACCTTTGTTTTGCAAAACAGCAGACCTTGACCACAACCTCTGCCACCAGTATCAAGAGATCTTTGGAATCTGGAGAATCTTTACCATAATTATTATTGCCCCACCTTACATGTACATTTTCTCTTGGAAGCCAGTTTTCTGGTCTCCTGCACATACACAACTCACATCCCATTCTCATGATTCTCCAGGTCTCTCAAGCAGGAAGTGAGTCTTATTGTAAAGATCAGGGCTCAGTTTCCCCTATAAGAAGACGGTAATGGAACTTTAGAGTTTAGGAAGTTCAACTCCCTATGAAACAAAGGAACCTCTCTGTTTACGACAGTAAACACCAAGTTTCTGCTAGAAACCTTTCAGAATGTGTGGGTCACTCCTTTAAAGGAATCATCTGATTGTTTCCACATTCTGGCAATTGTAAATTGAGCTGCAATAAACAGTCTAGTGCAAATGTCCTTATGATAAAATGATTTTTTTCTTTGGGGTAGATGCCTAGAAATGGGATTGGAGGATGAAAGATACAATCAGTGTAACCTAATTCTTTGTACCCACAATGAATCCCAAACAATAGAAAAAAGAAAAAAACAAAACAAAACCAAAAAGGAATCATCTGGTAGCTTTTAGCTCTTGTTGATATTACACATTTCATCCATACATCAGGTTTATCTCTAATTTTTCAACCTTGAAATTTGTTTCCCTATTTCTTACCCCAAGACCTAAGTGAGACTTGATGGTATTTCACTGCACTTTGAATAAAACTTAAGGATTTTTTGTTTTTTTGTTGTTTTGGTTTGGTTTTTTTGAGACAGAATATTGCCATGTTGCTCTGGGGAAAGTGTAGTGGCATCATCATAGCTCACCACAACATCAAACTCCTGAGTCCAAGGATCCTTCTGCCTCAACCTATTAAGTAGCTAGGACTAAAGGCACCCAGCACAACCCAGCTAATTTTAGTAGAGATGGAGCCTTATTCTTGCTGAGACTGATCTCCAATTCCAGAGCTCAAGCAATCTTCCTACCTTGCCTTCCCAGAATGCTAGGATTACAGAAAACCTAAGTTTTTTTTCAGTCCTACCAGGTCTGAAATTTGGCCGCTGCATTCCCTTATTACTTTGTCTGCCCCTTTCAGTTCCTACAGTCTTTAAAATGTCAAGCTGGTTTTTCTCACAGAGTAATTTACACTTGCTGCTCTTTTGCTTATACTTATCATACAATTTTATTTGCACATTGCTCAATCAACACCTACTTACTCAAATTCCAAGGTCACCCACTCACATAGTTCTTCCCTGATGCCATATTTAGTGATTTATCCACCCATTTTTCTATTGATACCTCTCTTCTGAACTCAGGGCAACCACTGCCCTGAGAACTTATTTATGACATATCAATTTTCATTTCCAGTGATTGCCTCTCCATCATGATCTATATCATAGATCTTTTGAAAAAGAATTTCATTGTATTCTGGATTGTATTATAAAAATTTATTTTTATTACTAAACATAGTTTATATAAATACAAAGGAACACATTCTATAACAATTATAAGGACTTAAATATACTGTGAAAGTAACACATGGTACAGAACAGGTGTCTAGAACTGAAGCTTGTTCATGTGTCAATTCTACCAGAAATTCAGAATCAAATTAGGCACCTTATTCGAGGCTGGCTTTAGACTTGATACCAGTCCTGTCATCCATGACACACATATTAATAATTACTATTACATTGGCATTTCCTCCTTTGCTCTTTCACTTCTTTGCTCTTTATTCTTTTTCTCACCTCATCATTTCCTCTGTGAGTTTTCTATCAGTTCCTGCAGCACTGAAGGAAACAAAAGCTGAATTGTACTCTGTTTGAGTTGAAAATAGAAACAGAGCTGAAAGTGGCTGCTATACTGTCTATCTGCAAGTTTTATTCACTGTCTTTTGGCTTTTCCATTCAAATAAGTTTACCCTTTGCCTTCAGAGTGAAGAGGCCCAAGTTCAGATTTCTTTATTTCATCTAAGCACAACACACAAATACACCATTTTATTTTATTTTATTGGAGTTGTATTCACAGTTTATTTATTTATTTTTATTAAATCATAATTGTGTACATTAATACTATCATGGGGTACAGTGTGTTGTTTCCATATACAATTTTAAATACTTTTATCCAATTGGCCAATGTAGCCTTCATGTCATTCCCATAGTTGTTGTGTTAAGACATTTGAGGCAAGGATATTCAAGAAAATTAAAAGTGGGAAATAGAATGAAATAGCCTTAAAGATCTTCTCTTCACACTTTGATTTTTCAAGCATGTCATTATTCAAGGTTCTAAGGACAAAATGGTGTAAGTAGCAATATACAATGCTACTGTCCAGGTATGTTGAGGTATCAGCACCTTTTCTAGCACAATAATTCAAAATCCAAAGGGCCTCAGGTTACAAAGCTGGTGGGTGGAGCTTCAGCTTCTCCTTAGTCATGCAGGATAAATACACTTATTCTATGTCTAATTTCTGTTTTGTGTCCTGATATTTTTTTTGCTTTTTATTTTTCAACAGAAAAGGAACAAGAAATGCAAACCAGGAAGATATTTGCATGAAAGTAACATAATTTCAAGGAGTTCCCAAGATTTGATCCACAGCGGAGTAAAATAAGGGAGTAAATGAAGATAATTGAGATATTCTTGTATAACTAGCCAAAAGTATAATGGGAAGATGGTCGCCATTAACAATTATGACACTAAATATATGAATTACTTCAAAGTAATTTCTGTTTTAGTAATTCCACCAAAAAAAGTTTGCTTTGGGAAGAAGTTACAAATTTTCAAATTTATATAGATATTAATAAAAACCAAGATGATTTATGAAAAAAGAACTTCATGCAGTGACAATGGGGCTGGCACATCTATGATGAAGCATATACTGGACTCTGTTAGAAATTACAATCATCTAATCAGTAACAGCCAATGCAATTTCCCATCATAGCCATTTCAGAGACACACCCAGTATGCATAAGCACTTAGTTATAAAAGTCTGGCACCAAGTATCAGTTACATATTGAAAGATTTTCAAGTTAATGTTATTATCTCTTTAGAAATAAAATTGAAAAATTATGAGTGATTATAAATTGGCTTATAGTAGCACTGAGTACATTGGACATTTCTCACACTTTCATATGAGAGATGAATCTCAACTATAGCCCAGAATGAAGAAGGGAAGGGGAAGAGGATGTGAAAAGAGGAGGGTGATTCAGTAGAAGGAGGGTTAATGGTGGGGCCACACCTATGGAGCATATTGCAAGGGTACAAGTCTAATCTATCAAGTATAGAACACAAATGTCTTAACATTGTGATAAAGTAAATGAGGTGAAAGCTATGTTAATTAGTAGGATGTAAGCACTCCAATTTGTACAAATAATCAACCCATTGACTCCCACAAAGGCATAAATATATTCATGATCTTTGTATATATGACTTAATAAAAAAATCATTTTCCATCAAAAAAATTATGAGAATGCTTTCCTTTCAATAGTAAAATTCTAGTAGTACTGAGTACATTGAATTTTTTCCATTCCTGAGATACTTTACTAAGAAGAATATTTTCTAGTTCCAGCCATGTAAACATAAAAGAGGTAAAATCTCCATCTTTTTTTAGAGTTGCATAGTATTCCATGGTATACATATACCACAATTTACTGGTCCATTCATGGGTCAATGGGCACTTGGGCTCCTTCCAAGACTTGACAATTATGAATTGAGCTGCAATGAACAATCTGGTGCATATATTTGTTGCCAATTGATTTTTGGTCTTTTGGATATACACCTATAAAACCAATTTATAATCACTCACACTTTAATATGAAAGATGAATCACAACTATAGGATGAAGGAGAGAAGGGGAGGGGTGGGAAGGGAGGGAGGTGTTTTGATAGAGGGAGGGTTAATGGTGAGACCTCACCTATTAAGCATATTGCAAGGGTACAAGTCAAATCTATCAAGTATTGAACACAAATATCTTAACACTGTGATTACATAAATGAGGTGAAAGCTATTTTAATTAGCAGGATGTAAGCAGTCCAATTTGTACAAATAATCAACACACTGAATCCCACAAAGGCATAAATGTATTCATTATCTATGTACATATGACTTAATAAAAAAAAAATTTTAAGTAAAATTCTAGGGTTTTTTCCCTTTGTATTCTTTCTAGCTTCATATGTTAAACTAAGATGAATCATTTAAAGTATTATAACTTATTAAATATTAAACAACTCTAGACTTGACAAATGATTTCAATACATATACATATGTGTGTGTGTATGTGTGGATATCTCATATATATCATTCAGATAAAATTATACTTCAACACAAAAATGGGCAAAGAACAAGAACAAGTATTTCTCAGGGCAAAAAGATATAAATAATAAATATTGCATATAAAATAAATGTAAAGATCTTCATATTTAATGGTGATCAAGGAAATATACACTATAGTGGTAAATTTTCTTTTGCCAAAGCAACAATGATTTTAAAATGTACTATTCATTCTTAGGAAGGCAGAGATGCAGTGGCATAAATACCTGTACCATGCTAGGTGAAGTAGAAAATAAAGCATGTCATAAAGCTGTTAAAATATCAGTGTGCCATACTGATCAAATGTTTCCATTTAACGTTTATTCATATTTATTCAGCAAACACAGAGATACACAACCTAGCATACTACTTCTTGTCATCTACCAATAGAGCTTCTTTTCCAATCCACATTCCCCCTGCCTATTTTTATTTGATTACATACTTTCCTTTTGTATTTTTTAAGTCAAAGTTTTAAGTGTGCCCTTTACCCTGACAGTGTGCAATGTACCTGTTTGGTGTAAATTTCCCCATCCTTTCCTCCCCACCTCCTTGAAATCTGTTGGGGTTTGCTTCCATATGTGTACATAAGTGTTGAATAACTAGTTTCACAAGTCATTCAGAAGATTCCTTCACTTAGAAGAATGGTCTTCAATTCCATCCAGATTATTACGAAAGATACCAGGTCATCATTTTTTATAAATGAGTAGTATTCCATGTTGTACATATATCATATTTTACTAATCTATTATTGAATTGATAGGCACTTGGATTCTTTCTACATATTTATAATTGTGAATTGCACTGCTAGAAACATTCAAGTGCAGGTGTCTTAGTAATAAAATGACTTTTTTCTTATTGGTAAATACCTACTAGCGGGCTTACTGGATCAAAAGGCAGGTCTACTTTTAGTGTGTTTAGGTATCTATATGCTACTTTCCATGGAGGTTAGGCTAGTCTGCTGTCCCCAGAACAGTGTAAGAGTGTTCCTTTCCATCCACATCCTCACCAGCATCTGTTGCTTTTGTACTTTTGGGCCCCCCCCCAACATTTTTTTACCTTGCCCTATTGAGCTGGTGAGAAACACTAACACAATGAGAGTAGAAGTGGTAAGAATAAAACTCCTTGCCTTATGCTGATCTTTGGCAGGGAAAACATTCAGTATTTCATAATTAACTGTAAGTTTGAAGAAATCTCTTTTATTCCTAAAATGCTCAAAGTTTTGCTAAGAACAATTTGAAATATTTTCACCAAACTGATTAACATAGCCTGTACCCCAAGATTGCATTAATGTATACAGCTATGATTTAATAATGAAAAAAAGAACAAATGTAATTTCTCTGACCTATAAAATGGTATCTTCCTTTTTAACCTCCTAACTTAGGAAATCATAGTGATTACTTTTCAAATATTTAAGCAACCTTTAATTATACAATACTGTCAATTTGGTTATTGTCTATTACTTTCATACAATGTGGGATATATTATTCCTTCATCAGTTTTGGCTGCTGTAACAGAATAACATGGACTATCTGGTTTAAACAATAAACATTGATTTTGTTTATTTATAAAAAACAGTATTTATAGATTCTGGAAGTTGTGAGATCCAAGGTCAACCTGCTGGCATAATTGATGGTTCATGATGACTCTTTTCCACCTTTACAAACAGATATTTTCTCCTTCTATCCTCAATGGATGACAGAGGAGAGAAAGAAAGGAAAGTCTATAAGGGCACTAGCCCCAAGTAAGAGATGAGCCCTTATAATCCAATTATCTCTTAAAGACCCTACCACAAAATGCAATCACATCAGGGGTTAAGGGTTCAACATACTAAGTCGAGGGACACACAAACATTCAATCACATCAGGGGTTATGGTTTCAACATACCAACTTGGGGAACACACAAACATACAATCCATAACCATTTTCTGAAAAATACACTAATGTATTTTTTCTCTTTATGTGCATAAGTGCTACTGTTCTATAGTATCCCTTTTTACAGTATTTTCATCTGGTTTTTGTATCAGAGTAATTCAGGCCTCAAAAAATTAGTTTCAAAGGATCTTCTACCTTGAAAGTATTATTTGGAATTAAAATTGTTTCTTTGTTTCTTCTTTAAATGTTTTTTAGAATTCACCAATGAATCTTTCTGGCCCTGTGGTATACTGTGCTGTTTTTCTTAACTTTGGTGTTTTTGTTATCTTTTATGACACTACAATTTTATAGTGTTTTCACTATGAATTTTCTTTAGTAGATATATAGGGCTTCTTACCTAATTCTATTTTTTATTAAATCATAGCTGTGGGGCGGCACCTGTGGCTCAAAGGAGTAGGGTGCCAGCCCCATATGCCAGAGGTGGTGGGTTCAAATCCAGCCCTGGCCAAAAAACTGCAAAAAAAAAAAAAAAATCATAGCTGTGTACATTAATGCAATCATGGGGTAGAAGTGCAGGTTTTATAAACAATTTGAAATATTTTCATCAAACTAGTTATCATAGCCTTCATGGTATTTTTTTACTTATTGTGTTAAGACATTTATATTCTACACTTAGTAAATTTCATATGTACCCTTGTAAGATGTACCATAGGTGTGGTCCCACTGATTATCCTCCCTCCACCCATCCTCTCCCCTCCCCTCCCATCCCTTTCCCCTTTCTCTTTCTTCTTGGGCTATAATTGGGTTATAACTTTCATATGAAAGCTATAAATTGATTTCATACTAAGGCTGAGTACATTGGATACTTTTTATTCCATTCTTGAGATACTTTGATAAGAAGAATATATTCGAGCTCCATCCATGGAAACATGAAAGAGGTAAAGTCTCCATCTTTCTTTAAGGCTTCATAATATTCCATGGTGTACATATGCCAGAATTTATTAATCCATTCATGGGTTGATGGGCACTTGGGCTTCTTCCATGACTCAGCAATTATGAATTGGGCTGCTGCAATAAACATTCTAGTACAAATATCTTTGTTATAATGTGATTTTTGGTCTTCTGGGTATATACCTAGTAGAGGAATTGTAGGATCAAATGCCAGGTCTATTTTTAGTTCTCTAAGTGTTCTCCAAACATCTTTCCAAAAGGAACATATTATTTTGCATTCCCACCAGCAGTGTAAAAGTGTTCCCTTTTCTCCACATCCACGCCAGCATCTCTGGTTTGGGGATTTTGTGATATGGGCTAATCTTACTGGAGTTACATGATATCTCAAAGTAGTTTTGATTTGCATTTCTCTGATGATTAAGGATGATGAGCATTTTTTTATATATCTGTAGGCCATGCTCCTGTCTTCTTCAGAGAAGTTTTTCTTCAAGTCCCTTGCCCACCCTGAGATGGGATCACTTGTTCTTTTCTTGCTAATACATTTGACTTCTCTCTGGATTCTAGTTATTAAACCTTTGTCAAAGACATGATCTGCAAATATCTTCTCCCATTCTGAGGGTTGTCTGCTCGCTTTACTTACTGTGCTCTTGGCTGTGCAGAAGCTTTTTAGTTTGATCAGGTCCCAGTAGTGTATTTTTGGTGTTGCTTCAATTGCCCGGGGGGTACTCATCCTCTTCATAAAATATTTGCCCAGGTCGATTTTGTCAAGTGTTTTCCTTGCACTTTCTTCTAGTATTTGTATAGTTTCATGTCTTAAGTTAAAACTTCTAATCCACTGAAAGTCTATCTTAGTTAATGGTGAAAGGTGTGGGTCCAGTTTCAGTCTTCTACAAGTTGCCAGCCAGCTCATGAAGCACCATTTGTTAAATAGGGAAACTTTTCCCCCTGAATGTTTTTAATTGGCTTGTCAAAGATCAAATAATGATAAGTATCTGGGTTCATCTCTTGGTTCTCTATTCTATTCGATACATCTACCTCTCTGTTCTTGTGCTAGTACCCTGCTGCTTTGATCACTATCAATTTATAGTGTAGTCTGAGGTCTGGTAGCATGATTCCTCCTGCTTTGTTTTTATTTCTGAGTAATGTCTTGGCTATTGGAGGTTTTTTCTGATTCTAAGTAAAATGAAGTATTATTTTTTTGAGATGTTTAAAGTATGATAGTGGAGCTTTAATAGGAATTGTATTAAAATTGCATATTTCTTTGGGTAATATGGACATTTTAACAATGTTGATTCTTCTCAGCCATGAGCATGGTATGTTTTTCCATTTGTTAACATCTTCAGATATTTCTTTTCTTAGCGTTTCATAGCTCTCTTTATAGAGATCTTTCATGTCCTTTGTTAGATAAACTTCCAAATATCTCATCTTCTTTGGAGCTACTGTGAATGGAATAGAGTCCTTGATTGTTTTTCAGCTTGGCTGCTGTTGGTATATATAAAAGCTACCAATTTATGAGTGTTGATTTTGTAACCTGAGATGCTGCTGTATTCCATGATCACTCCTAACAGTTTTGCAGTAGAATCTCTGGTGTTTTCCAGATATACAATCATATCATTTGCAAAGAGTAAAAGTTTAATCTCTTCTGACCCTATATGGATACCCTTGATCACCTTTTCTTGTCTAATTGCAATGGCTAAGTCTTCCTTTACAATGTAAAAACCCAGTGGAGATGATGGCAAACTTGCCTGGTTCCTGATCTGAGTGGAAATCATTTCAACTTAACTCCATTCAGTATGATATTGGCTGTGGGTTTGCTATAGATGGCCTCTATCAGTTTAAGAAATGTCCCTTCAGCGAGGAGCAAGATGGCTGACAGGTACCAGCCTCCGACAGAAGTTCCCGTCCAGAGGGAAGGATAAAGTCCAGAAAATACCCAACAAAGTTGAAGACTAGGAGCCCAGCCGAGAGAGAAGAGTGATCTGCAGGACAACTCTGCTGAGGCAAGTTGTGACTCCTAGAAAGCAATCTACAGGTACATAATACATCCCTAAGGAAGGGTATCCATCCCCTCCCCCAAGAAAGTTGTGTTTTCGCTTTGTCTACTCCCATGAGTTTCCTACAGGTGAACGATGAACTGAGGACTTATTGTTTCACCCCACGTGTGAGAGCTACAGAAAGAGGGGTCTACTCCACTAGAGGGACCCTGCTGAAACTCCTCTAGCCAGGCAGAAAAATAGAACTAATGTTTTGCTGCCATTTTGAATTCCCAGTCCACCTTTCCCCCCTTGCTTGCAGAGACAGTGAGAGGAGGCCCAAGAACAGTGTACCCCCACCCCTACAGGACCAAGCACCCTAACCCAGCCCTGCAGCCAGAGAAGTGCTTGAGCTGCATGCTCCCCACCCAGCTGCCACTCGGCCACCACTCTGAGCACCCAACTGGGGCATGCTGAGAACTGTTCGACCTGCACATTCCCTGCTGGCTGCTGCCACTTGGCTGCCACCCCCGGGCACTCAAGTGGGGTGCCCTGAGGATTGTTTGACCCACATGTCACATACGTGGCTGCAGCTGCTCGGCCACCACCCCAGGCAACCAAGCCAGTCACGCAGAGGACTGTTCGACCCATGTGTCACCCTAGGCTGCCACCGCTTGGACATCACCCCCTGGGCATCTGAGTGGGGTGCCCCAGGACTGTTTGACCCACACATCCCCTGTGTGGCTGCCACCATTTCACCACCGCAACCGGGCAACCAAGCTGCTGAGGACTGTTTGACCATGTGGCAGCCACCGCTTTGCCACTGCCCCTGGCACCTGAGCGGGTTGCCCCAGGACTGATCAACCAATGTATTCCTGGCACCCCAGGCCCAGCACCCAAGAACTGAGAGAGGACAGTCAGTTGAGAGGGAACCACAAAGGCAGGGTAGTACCTGGAGGTGAAGAGCCACAGCCACAGCAGCTAGGACAATAAGGCTGACACCCCTGAGGCTTTTCTGGACAAGCACACCCTGCCTCTCCTGGCAACCAGAGGAAGCCACAGACTGAACAGTTTGGGGACAGTCTCCAAATGGCACAAATTCATCATGGGGCAGAATCAGCGTAAAAACTCTGGTAACCAGAATAACCAGAGTGGATCAAGTCCCCTAAGGAAGGATGGAGCAGAAGCAATTGAAGATCCCATCCACAAACAGATGGTTGAGATGACAGAAATCGAGTTCAGAATCTGGATAGCAAATAAGATTAACAGATTGGAGGAAAGGAGGGAATTAGAATTCCAAAAAATTATTCAAAAGATGTCTCAAGAATTCAAAGACTTCAAAAATAAAATGACCAAGCTCAGAGCCTGTGACTCAAGTGGCTAAGGTGCCAGCCACTACTATGTGTATGGTGCTGCCATACACATAAGATGGCGGGTTTGAATACATCCTGGGCCTGCCAAATGACAATGATGGTTGCAACCAAAAAATAGCCGGGCATCGGGGTGGGCGCCTGTAGTCCCAGCTACTTGGGAGGCTGAGGCAGGAGACTCACTTGAGTCCAAGAGTTGGAGGTTGCTGTGAACTGTGATGCCACAGCACTTTACCCAGGAGGACAGCTTTAGGTTCTGTCTCAAAAATATATATATTATATATATAATGACCAAAGATTTTGAAACATTGAGGCAAGAGTTTGCAGCCACCCTCAAAGATCTGAAAAATATAGTAGAATTCCTTGGTAACAGAATGGAACAGGCAGAAAAAAATAACTCTGGCATTGAAGACAAAGCTTCTGAACGAGCCCAAGAGCTCAAAGATAAAAAGAAATGGAGAGCAAAAATGGATCTTTCTCTCAGAGAGCTCTGGGATAATTTGAAGAAAACTAATATTTGCCTTATAAGAATCCCTGAAGGTGACAAAATTGCTTCACAAAACACAGAGGCTCTTCTTCATGAAATTATGTAAGAGAACTTTCCAGACATGCCAAGAGATTCTGAAATTCAAATAGCAAATAGTTTCAGAATTTCAGCATGACTTAACATGAACAAGACATCCCCCAGGCACATCATGATTAACTTCACTAAAGTTAAGAGGAAAGAGAAAATTCTGAAAGAAGCAAGATGTAAGAAAACCATAACCTACAAGGGGAAGAGTATAAGGGTGACTGGAGATCTCTCTGCTGAAACCATTCAGGCTAGAAGAGGATGGTCATCGACTTTTAATCTCCTAAAACAAAATAACTTTCAACCCAAGATCCTGTATCCAGCTAAACTGAGTTTCATCTATGATGGAGAAATTAAATACTTTAATGACATTCACATGTGGAGGAAATTCACCATAACTAAACCAGCTCTCCAGGAAATTCTCAAACCTAGCCTCCATAATGACCAATGCAATCCTCCACCACAAAAGTAAACTCACTTAGAAACTTTTGATCAAATTCCAACTTCCACAGTGGCAAAAGGATTAAAAATGTCTATTGGACTTTCAAGCAACTCAATGCCCAAAATTTTACCAGGCTTATCAATAATTTCAATCAATGTGAATGGCTTAAATTGTCCCCTAAAGAGGCACAGATAGGCAGATTGGATACAGAAACTCAGACCGGACATTTGCTATATTCAAGAATTGCATCTTACTTTAAAAGATAAATATAGACTGAGGGTGAATGGGGTAGTCATCTATAATCCAGGCAAATGGAAAGCCGAAAAAAGCAGGGGTTGCAATTTTATTTGCAGATACAATTGGTTTAAATCAACAAAAGTAACCAAAGACAAGGATGGCCACTTTATATTTGTTAAGGGTAATACTCAATATGATAAGATCTTAATTATAAATATCTATGCACCAAACCAGAATGCACCTCAATTTATAAGAGATACTCTAACAGGCATGAGCAACTTGATCTCTCCCAGCTCCATCATAGTCAGAGATTTTAACACTCCTTTGATAGTGTTGGATAGATCCTCCAATAAGAAGCTTAGCAAAGAAATTTTAGATTTAAATTTAATTACTTGAGGTGGAGCCAAGATGGCAGACTGCAGCCAGCTTTTTACAGAAGCTTCCATCCAGAAGGAGGCTTAAAGGTCAGAAGTTTAGCAAGTTAGCTGATGGTTTGGAGCAGAGCCAAGAGAGAAGATTGAAGAGTGCACTTCAACCTTCCTGAGGTGAGCTGCGACCCCAAAAATACAACCAAAAGTACAAAATCCACCACCAAGCAGATGGGAGTCCCCTCCCCCACAACAAGGGCTCGCAGTTTACTCCATGCAAACAAGCAAGCAGAGTTCAAACTTCCTCCCACTCTATCCCACGGGAGAGATCCCGTAAAACTGGATCTCCTACCCATGCTGGCATGCCACGGCACCCTCCAGCCAGGCGTAAAACTGTAAAACTGTATAAAACTGTATATATTCCCCACCTGCAACATTGAACTCTGAGGAGTCCCCACCCACCCACTCCAAGGTCTGGAGGTTTGTTACTTATGGAAACCAGAGTCCTGAGCATCTCCTTGAGAGAAGTGGAGGGGGAAAGGGCTAGTGCTGTTCTGTGCTGACTGTGGTGCAGGCATGAGGAGAGGAGAATCGCCTCAGAGGAAGCCAGTGCAGCAACAGTGGCATCCTGAGCTGCAGGCTGACGCCATTCCAGCCCCATCTCTTTGGGCAAGCAGAGGTTCCAGACAGCAGCCACAGGAAGGGCGCACATAACTTTCTTGGGTAGAGTGCCAGCCCTCAGGGGGCTAATGCTGCTGAGACAAAGGCAGTGGGTGGGCAGAGGCTAGAATTGACACCTGAGTGTAAACTGCTATCTGTCTGCTGCCTAGAGCTGAATGCAACCTTTGATTTACAGAGAAATCTAGAAGCTTAATTTAAACACGCAAGGTCCCCCTGCCGAATTCAGATTTCTGGCTGATTTTGACAGTCGTAAACCCTGGGAGGAGTGGACTATTGGAGTGAATAGGGTCACAGACCTGGGGGATTACAAGTGACTGGGTGTAAGGTGGGGAAGGAGGTATTAACCTTCCGAGACTAACCCATTTGCCGAGTGGGTCCCTTTGCCCTCACAGAGCAGGGTGGGCCCAAAACTGCTTGCTAGAGTCGCACGCCTCACAGGCAGCAGGCTCCTGCTCTGGGCAGACCCAGAACTGCTTGATAGTGCCGCGGGCATCCCACAGGCAGTGGCAGAGGAGTCCTCCATTCCAGGTAGACCCAAAACAGCTTGATAGAGACATGCACACCCCACAGGGGCCGGAGAGGAGGTCCCTGCTCCAGGCTCCCAAGCTGGGTAGGCCTAGAACTCCTTGCTAGAGCGACACAAGCCCTGTAGGTGGTGGTGGAGGTGTCTACCACTCTTGGAGGGCCCAGAACTGTTTGCTAGAGCCACATACGTCCCTCGGACAGAGGTGGAGGAGTTTCCCACGCTGGGAGAGCACAGATCAGCTTGCTAGCACCACACGCATCCAATGGGTGACAGTGAAGGAGTCCCCCACTTCCCCCCAGCTATTCTGGCGGGACTGAACTAGGACTGATCTGGTCACTTGTGCACCCTGCACTACCGTTGCCATTCACTTACCCCCTGGCTGCTCCAGCATGCTGAACTAGGACTGATCTAGCCACTACAGTACCCTGTTCCACCGGTTGCCCCAGAGGGGCCTAACTAGGACTGAGCTGGCTGCTGCCAGTTTCCTGCCCCCCAATCGCCCAGCAGGCTGAACGAGGTCTAATCTGGCCATGCACACTCCCATGCAGCTGCTGCTATTCCACTGCACCCTGGCTGCCCCAGCACCCGAGAACTGGGAGAAGACAACAGACACGCTCTGACTGTCTCTCTGGGCAACCAGAAGAAGCCACCAACTGAACGGTTCTGATAAGGCCTCCAATCAAGGTAAACTCAGCATGGGGCAGAACCAGCGGGAAACTCTGGCAACTCAAATAACCAGAGTAGATCAACTCCTGCAAGGGAAAATGGGGGAGACACAGTTGAAGACCCCATCCACAAGCAAATGGCTAGGACATCAGAAATCGAGTTCAGAATGTGGATAGCAAATAAGATTAACAGATTGGAAGAAAGGAAGGAATTAGGAACTCAAGAAATTATTCAAAAGATTTCTCAAGAAATTATTCAGAAGATATCTCAAGAAATTATTCAAAAGATGTCTCAAGAACTCAATGATTTCAAAGGTAAAATGATCAAACATTTTGAAATACTGAGACAAGAGGTTGCAGCCCTCAAGGATCTGAAAGACACAGTGGAATCCCTCCATAACAGAGTGCAACGGGAAGAAGAAAGGATCTCTGACTTTGAAGACAAAGCTTTTGAAGAAGCCCAGGAGCACAAAGATCAAAAGAAATGGAGAGCAAAAACAGATCTCACTCTCAGAGAACTCTCGGATAATTTGAAGAAAACTAATATTC
>NW_003852535.1:3202059-3213020 GCF_000181295.1 Otolemur garnettii
ACAAACTGTGGTATATGTACACCATGGAATACTATGCAGCCATTAAGAAGGATGGAGACTTTACATCCTTCATGTTCACATGGATGGAGAATGTTCTTCTGAGCAAAGTATCACAAGAATGGAGGAAAAGGTATCCAATGTACACACCCTTATTATGAAACTAATTTATACCTTTTATATTAAAGCTATAACCAAATAGCCTAAGAATATGGGGAGGGGGGAGGGAGAGGGGAGGGAGGAATGGGTGGAGTGAGGGTGATTGGAGGGATCACTTCTGAGGTTTATCTTACAGGGGTACAAGTGAATCTTTCTAAGAGTAGAATGTGAACGTCTTAAAATAACTGAGAAAATGACATGAAGGCTGTGTTGACCAGTTTGATGGAAGTATTTCGGATTGCATGTGAAAACCCCACAGTGTACCCCAGAAGTGCATTAATGTACATAGTTATCATTCAGTAAAAAAAAAAAATAATAATAGGGCTTCATTTCCCTAATGTGCATTATTTCTGCTTTGTTCATGATGATTTGGTTCTAGGTGGATAGTTTTATATTTAGGTTCTATGTTCATTGTTCACATTTCATTGTTCTGTCTCTCCACTTTTGTACCAATAGAACACTATTTTGATTACCATCATTTTATAGTTTAGTTGAAGTTTGGTAAGGTGATGCCTACAGATTTGCTCTATTTGCCTGAAAATGCTTTAGGTATTCAGGCTCTCTTCTCATTTGAAACAGAGTATATATATTAATTTATCCATGTCTGAGAAATCTTATTGAATATGGCTTTACTCCTTTTATTCACTTCATATTGGCAATCAATATGCCTTTCTACAGTCTGATATTCAACTTACATCTCTTGGGAATGAATGTCTACCTATTACAGGTTCTCTTTGGAGCTGTCACACTCACAGGCAGATTTCTTCCCCCTTTGGACACTGAATTGTTCCTGTTCATGGTAGGACTGTCCATTCTAGTGAACACCTTTTTGGACCAACCTGAGAGAGATAGGAGTTTGGAGAAGAAGTGCTGCATTTGTCCTATTGCCTGGTGCCAAAAAAATGGCAACGCCATTGGAAGCCAAAAGATTCCCTGAATTTAACATGTAATGTGAGGGTATGGAACTGATTCTGACAAGTTGTTGGCAAGAGGTAGGCTCTTACTAAACCAACATCAGCAACAGGTGGGTTCGCACAGAGTTAACTTCATTCAAGCTGAATGTAGACATCAGCTCAAATTATGCCTAAAAACTTCATTATAAGAATAACTAACCACATACTTTTCAGATACTCACCATTTCACCAACAACCACGGAGGAGCTAGGCACTGTGATTATATCCCAGAGTGGAAACGTGATAATCTCACCTCTTCTGTCTTTGGACATTTTGCAATTTTTAAGGCCTTTCTAACTTGTTTACTACTCACTTCCATATTTTCACTTATAAGTTTGGTATTAAATCACCAAGAAGGTAACCTTTTTTAGGAAATGCTTCTTGACTTCTATGAAATAAAAGTCCCTGGTCCTCAAGCAGAAAAGAAGTATACAGTAGGCACAAGGAAAGAGTCTCATCTTAATATGTATCTTAATCTATTTTATAGTATGTCTCTAAACAAGAATCAGATTAAGTAACTAATCTAACCTCTCCTAGCTCTGTTTTCCCGAATTCATAGAATGTCCTTACACAATGATAATGGAAACTTCAATGGAGGCAGCAGGAGACTTCTAGACCCCAGGAAGAGGACAAAGGCAGTTGAGAAGTGGCAAGTGGTTGCATTTGGTCTGAGACCATGGTGCCTGCTGTGGCTGTACAGCAATCTTGCAGACAGGGAAGGCCTTCCCTATGGTTGTTTTGTGTTTTTGGATGTGGGCACTTGGTTGAATTACTTTGGGAGACTGGGCAACTGTGTAAGTGAATATTAGCTGTGTCCAGAGTTTGGGAGTGAGCCACTGGACTAGAACAGAGCTTTCACTCTTTGGCTGTGGACTGCGGGCAGACATCATGGGAGAGCTTCCTTGCAGGCTCCACTTTCAGGGTCCCACAGCAAGGTGTGTACTGGGAGGACCTTGGGCAAGTGATCTAGCGACTTTCAACAGCACCCAGAGATCAGGTCTGAGACTCTGGGGAAGAGCAGAGCTTTCCTGTTCCACAGTAAGAGAGCCGCCTTGCAGCCTGGGGCTTAGAGTGAGACATGTTTTTGCACACCTGATAAGTGGACAACGACTTCAGAAGAGATCCCAGGGACACAAATTTTCCTGAGAAACCTTCTGCTTAGCCAAAAGTGGGCTAAGGAGAGATTCAGGTTCTCAACCCTGTGGGGTTTAAGGGCAGACAAGTCAGAAGAAGGCTCCAGTCTCCACCTCA
The DNA here is from genome assembly GCF_000181295.1 of Otolemur garnettii. Classification (NCBI taxonomy): domain Eukaryota; kingdom Metazoa; phylum Chordata; class Mammalia; order Primates; family Galagidae; genus Otolemur; species Otolemur garnettii. The sequence goes on from NW_003852535.1 coordinate 3,204,420, forward strand.
TACAGTTGTACCAGCATTGCGATTAGCATCTCATACTCCAGAAGATCACCTGCTGCCCAGGTAATATTGAGCAAGATATACATATTGCTTTGTCTGGGGGTGTTATTTTTTCATTTCTTTTAAATTTCAACTTTTCCCCACTAAGTTTTCTTATATTTCTTCATTTTTCTAGTGTAAATATAATTTTTCATTATTGCCTTCTTTAATAATAAGACCTTCATTTTTGCCAGTTTTTTTCTGCCACTGTTATTTGGTTTTCCCCCAATTTTATCCTGTAAGGTTTTCTGTTTGTTGGTTTTGGTTTCATTTATAGTATTTTTTTCCCTCTATATTTGGTGGAGATGGGGTACTGTGTCTGCTAATGCTGGCAAAGACCTGCTGACCTCAAGGGAACCACCCAACCCAGCACCAGAGGATGGGGGGTTTTAAAGTTGGGTCAAAGTACCCTATTGTATACCTTTATTACTCCTGTCTCCCTCTTTCTATGCCTCTCTTCTTTTTGTCAATGTTCCCTTTTACTTACCCCCTTTCCTTTCTCTTTCTTCTTTTTATTTTTTTAATCTTATTTCTCTCCTTGCTCTTCATTAAATCTTCTCATCCTTTTAGACCTGTACCAAAAGGACTCATCAACACCTTAGGTCAGAGGTACATTAACTTAAGGAACAAGAGTAAGTGAAAGGAAAATTATGGCAAGGAAACACACACACACAAAAAACACTCAAGAGGAAGAAACAGCTGAAAAATCCTAGAAACATGAAAAACCACACCAGACAACCCCCCCCCCCAAGGGATGATGAGGTAGCTACTGCAGAGGATTCCACCTATAAAGAAATGATAGAAATGACAGAAGGGAAATTTAACATCAATGAAGAAATTTGCTAAGACAGTGAAAAATAACCAAAAGGAAATCCAAAAACAGAATGAATAAGAGATGAATGATATGAAGAATATAGAAAGGATATAGCAGAGCTATAGGAATCAAAGCAGTCAATTAGGGAACTTAAAGATGCAGTAGAAAGTATCAATAAAAGATTAGACCATGTAAAAGAAAGGAGGACAGAGTTGGAGGACAGAGTTATAGGACAAAGCTCTTGAGATAACTCGGAGGTAGGGAACAAAGCTCTTGAGATAACTCAGATAGGTAAAGAGGCAGAAAAAAAGAGAGAGAAAGCAGAACATTCGCTGACAGAATTATGGAACTTTATGAAGCATTCAAACATATGAGTTGTAGGTATCCCAGAAGGGGAAGAAGAATGCCTCAGAATAGAAACCATACTAGAGAATATTATAAATGAAAATTTCCCAAATATCACCAAAGATTCTGACACACTCCTTTCAGAGAGATATTAGACCCCATGTCCTCAACTCAAATAGAGCTTCTCCAAGACACATTATGATGGACCTGTCCAAAGACAAGACAAAAGAAAAGATTCTGCAAGCTGCCAGAAGTAAGTGCCAATTAACCTACAGGGGCAAATCCATCAGGATGACTGCAGACTTCTCTAACAAAACTTTTCAAGCCAGAAGACAATGGTCATCTACCTTTAATCTACTTAAGACAATTTCCAGCACAGAATTTTATATCCTGCTAAGCTAAACTTTAAAATTGACAAACCAAATTTTTTACTGATATGCAAACATTGAGGAAGTTTGCCACTACAAGACCAGCTCTACAGGAAATGCTTCAACCTGTTCTACACACTGAACATCACAATGGATCACAAGCAAAGTATGCACCCAGAAACTAAAGGACAAAATCTAGCTTCCACAGTGATACAAAAGTTAAAACTAAGCAATGGACTTCCACAAAATAAGATGAATAGAACACCACCCCAGTTATCATTTATCTCAATAAGTGTTAATGGCTTGAATTTCCCACTGAAAATGCATTGACTGGCTGATTGGATAAAAAATCATAAGCCATCCATTAGCTGTCTGCAGGAAATACCCCTAGCCTCAAAGGACAAATTAAAATTCAGGGTTAAGAGATGGCAGACAATTTTTCAGGCAAACAGAATTCAGAAGTAAAGAATTCTTATTTCTGCATTCTTATTTTCAAATGCAAGTGGATTTAAAGCACTTAGACTGAAAAAAGACAAAGATGGACACTTCATATTAGTCAAGGAAAAAATACAACAAGAAGACATTTCAGGCTCGGCACCTATAGCTCAACCGGCTAAGGCGCCAGCCACGTACACCTAAGGTGGCGGGTTCAAATCCCCAGCCCAGACCCGCCAAACAACAATGATGGCTGCAAACAAAAAAATAGCCGGGCGTTGTGGCGGGCACCTGTGGTCCCAGCTACTTGGGAGGTGGAGGCAGGAGACTCGCTTGAGCCCAGGAGTTGGAGGTTGCTGTGAGCTTTGATGCCACCAGCCACTCTACCCAGTGGGACAGCTTGAGGCTCTGTCTCAAAAAAAAAAAAAAGAAGACATTTCAATTCTAAATATTTATGTACCCAACTTAAATGCTCCCAGATTCCTGAAACAGACCTTACTTGGTCTGAGCAATATGATATCCCATAACACCATAATAGCAGGGGATTTTAACACACCTCTTACAGAGCTAGACAAATCTTCTAAATAGTAACTAAACAAAGATGCAAGGGACTTAAAAGGACTTAAATGTAATCCTAGAACAACTGTGCTTGATAGACGTATATAGAACACTCCATCCCAAAGATAAAGAATATACATTCTTCTCATTGGCCCATGGAACATTCTCCAAAATTGATCATATCCTAGGACACAAAAAAAACCTCAACAGAATCAAAAGAATTGAAATGTTACCTTGTATCTTCTCAGACCACAAGGCAATAAAGGTGGAACTCAACTCCAACAAAAACATTCAACCCCACACAAAGGGGGGTTAAACAATCTTATGCTGAATGACATTTGGGTGCAAGAAGAGATAAAAGAGGGAATAATTAACCTCCTTGAGCATAACAACAATGAAAACAAAAGCTACCAAAACCTGTTGGATACAGTAAAAGCAGTCCTGAGAGGAAAATTTATCACTTTAGATGCCTACATACAAAAAACAGAAAGAGAGCACAGCCACAAATTCACAAGCCATCTTATGGAATTAGAAAAAGAACAATCTAAGCATAAACTCAGCAGAAGAAAAGAAATATCCAAAATTGAATCCAACATTAATGAAATTGAAAGCAAAAGAACCATTCAGAAAATTAGTGAAAAAAGGAGTTGTTTTTTAAAAATAAATAAATAAATAAAATAGATAAAACTTTGACCAGACTAAGTAGAAACAGAAAAGTAAAATTTCTAGTAACCTCAATCAGGAATGATAAAGGGGAAATAACTGATGCCACAGAGATATAAGAGATTATCTCTGAATACTACAAGAAACTCTATGCCCAGAAATTTTACAATATGAAGGAAAGGGATCAATATTTGGAATCACACCCTCTCCCTAGACTTAGCCAAGAAGAAACAGAGCTCCTGAACAGACCAATTTCAAGCACTGAGATCAAAGAAACAATAAAAAAATCTCCTAACCACAATTTATTGATCCATTTGTGGATTGATGGGCACTTGGGCTTCTTCTATGACCTAGCAATTATGAATACTATGCAGCCATAAAGAAAGATGGAGACTTTACCTCCTTCATGTTTACATGGATGGAGCTGGGAAATGTTCTTCTTAGCAAAGTATCTCAAGAATGGAAGGAAAAGTATCCAATGTACTCAGCCCTATTATGAATCTAATTTATAGCTTCATATGAAAGCTATAACCTAATTATAGCCAAAGAATATAGGGAGGGGGGAGAGAGGGGAAGGGGTGGATGGGTGAAAGGAGGGTGATTGAAAGGATCACCTCTATGGTTTATCTCACAAGGGTACAAGTGAGTCTTTCTAAAAGTAGAATATAAATAACTTAACACAATAACTAAGAAAATGACATGAAGACTAAGTTAACTAGTTTGATGAAAATATTTCAAATTGTATATAAAAACACCACACTGTACCCCATGGTTGCATTAATGTACACAGCTATGATTTAATAAAAAAAAAAAATCTCCCAACCAAAGAAATGCTCTGGTCTGGATGGCTTTACACCATGTTCTATCAAACATTCAAAGAAGAGCTTATTCCCATACCATAGAAATTATTCCCAAAAAACTGAGGAGGAAAGAATCTTCACCAACACGTTCTATGAAGCAAACATCACCCAGATACCAAAACCAGAAAAAGGCCCAACTAAAAAGGAGAACTTCAGACCAATTTCACTAATGAATATAGATGCAAAAATTCTCAACAAAATCCTAGCCAATAGATTATAGCTTATCATCAAAATGTCATACATCATCAACTAAGTTTCATCCCAGGGATGCAAGGCTGGTTTAACATATGCAAGTTCAGAAACATTGTTCACCATATCAACAGAACCAAAAGCAGACATTATATAATCCTCTCAATAGATGCAGAAAAAGCATGCGATAAAATCCAGCATTCTTTTCTAATTAGAACACTGAAGAGTGTAGGCAAAGGTGGCACATTTCTTAAACTGATGAAAGCCATCTATGACAAACCCACAGCTAATATTTTACTAAATGGAGTAAAACTGAAAGCTTTTCCACTTAGAACTTGAACCAGAAAAGGTTGTCCTCTGTTGCCACTACTATTCAACATAGTACTAGAAGTTCCAACCAATACAATCAGGCAAGAGAAGGTAATAAAGGGCATCCAAATGGGAGAAAAAGAGGTCAAACTCTCCCTATTTGCTGATGGTATGATCTTATACTTAGAGAACCCCAAATACTCAATCCAAGACTCCTGGAAGTGATAAAAAGAAAACATCTTAAGTAACAGGTTGAGATATAAAATCAATGTCCACAAGTCAGTAGCCTTTGTATATGCCAATAACAGCCTAGATGAGAAGCTAATTGAGGACACAACCCCCTTTAAAATAGCTTCAAAGAAAATGAAATGCCTAAGAATATATCTCACAAAAAAGGTGAAGGACTTCTATAAAGAAAATTACAAAACCCTAAGAGAAGAAATAGCAGAAGATATTAACAAATGGTAGAGCATACCCTGCTCACAACTGAGAAGAATCAACATTCTTAAAATGTCTATACTTCTCAAAGCAATCTACAGATTCAATGCCATCCCAACTAAAATACCGACATCATACTTTCAAGACTTGAAAAAAACAATTCTTTGTTTTGTATGGAACCAGAAGAAACCCTGTATAGGTAAGGCAGTTCTTAGTAATAAAAACAAGGCCAAGGGCATCAACCTACCAGACTTTAGGCTGTACTACAAGGCCATAGTGGTCAAGACAGCATGGTACTGGCACAAAAAAAGAGACATAGACATTTGGAATCAAATGGAAAATGAGGAAATGAAACTAACATCTTACAGCCACCTAATCTTTGACAAACCAAATAGGAACATACACTGGGGGAAAAACTCCCTATTCAATAAATGCTGCAAGGAGAACTGGATGTCCACATGTAAAAGACTAAACTGGACCTGCACCTTTCTCCACTTACAAAAATTGACTCAAGATGGATAAAAGACCTAAACTTAAGGCATGAAACAATAAAAGTCCTCAAAAACAGCATGGGAAAAACACTTGATGATATCGGCCTCAGGAAAGACTATATGAAGACTTATGAAGACTTATGAAGACTTCCATGGCAATTGGAACAACAAAAATAAACAAATGGGACTTAATTAAACTGAAAATCTTCTGTACAGCTAAGGAGACAACAACCAAAGCAAATGGACAACCTACACAATGGGAAAGAATATTTGCATATTTTGAATCAGACAAAAGTTTGATAACTAGGATCTACAGAGAATTCAAATTAATCCACATGAAAAAAACCAACAATCCCACATAGCAATGGGCAAGAGAAATGAATAGAACTTTCACTAAAGAAGACAGACGAATGGCTAACAAACATATGAAAAAAATGCTCATCATCTCTAGTTATTAGAGAAATGCAAATCAAAACCACCTTGAGATATTATCTAATCCCAGCAAGAATGGTCCACATCACAAAATCTCAGAACTGCAGGTACTGGCATGGATGTGGAGAGAAGGGAACACTTTTACACTGCTGGTGGGACTGCAAACTAATACAACCTTTTTGGAAGGAAGTATGGAGAACCCTCCAAGAACTCAAGCTAGACCTCCCATTTGATCCTACAATCCCATTACTGGGCATCTACCCACAAGAAAAAAAAATCCTTTTACTATAAGGACACTTGCAGTAGACTGTTTATCATGGCTCAATTTATAATCGCCAAAATGTGGAAACAGCCTAAATGCCCACCAACTCAGGAATGGATTAACAAGCTGTCGAATATGTATACCATGGAATACTATTCAGCCATTAAAAAAGAGGGAGACTTTTCATCCTTTGTATTAACCTGGATGGATGTATAACACATTATTCTTAGTAAAGCATCACAAGAACAGAGAAGAATAAATCCTATGTACTCAATTCTGATATGAGGACAATTAATGACCAAGTACATGGTGGGGGGCAGGGAAGGGGAGAGCAGAGAGAAAGAAGGAGGGAAAGGAGTGTGAGGGTTATGCAGTGTGACACACCTTTGGGGGGTGGGACACAATTATAAGAGGGGCTTTACCTAACAAATGCAATCAGTGTAACCTGGCTCTTTGTGCCCGCAATGAATCCCCAATGATAAAAAATAAGAACCAATAAATCTAGTGAAATAAACTATTATATAACAGTGCTATTTCTCAGCCAGACTTGATGGTTCATGACTGTAATCTCAGCACTTAGTGACACCGAGCATGGAAGATCACTTGACACCAGGAACTCAAGATCAGCCTTAACAACATACAAAGACCTTGACTCTATAAAAACTTAAAAATTAGCCAGACATACTACCTCACAACTGTAGTCAGAGCTACACATAATGCTGTAAGGTGGGACAATCCAAAGAGCCCAGGACTTTGAGCTGCAGTGGGGGATGATGGTGCTATTCCAGTCTCCTCTGGGCAAGAGGGGGACAATACAGTGAGCCATCTCTGAAAAAAAAAAAAGAAAAACACTATTCCACTCTCTTTGTCTATTATACTCATTTCGCCACTTCCAAAATTTTAAAATTCACTGTGACTCACATGATTTGAACCCAAGCAAAACTTCACTTAAAAAATGACAACATTTGTAATCAACATTCCACTTTGTTTCACTTTAACTAAGGATAATTTGTTTGGATTAAATTTTAGTCAAACTTCAGTCTTAACCAAGAAAAAGTTTCCCTCTCTCTGCTCAAAAATGTCATAAAGCAGCTTGTTTTTTATGTCTCCAATAAATCTTTTCTTTTTTTTTTGTTTTTTCTTTTATTGTTGTTGTTTTTATTAGAACACTTACGCAACTAAAAGTAGACCTGCCATTCAATCTGCAAATCCTCTACTGGGTATATATCCAGATGACCAAAAATCACTTTACAACAAAGACATTTGCACAAGAATGTTTATTGCAACCCAATTCAGAATTGCCAAGTCATATAAACAGCCCAAGTGCCCATCGACCCATGAATGGATTAACAAATTGTGGTATATGTATACCATGGATTATTATGCAGGCATGAAAAAATCAATATCTCTTTTCTAAAAAGAATGGCAGGACTCTAAAATGGTTTTATTTTAGGTTGTGTGGAGATTACACTTACTTAAAATTCTACAGTTGACTTACCAGGAAGCTCAGAGTTCAGGATCCTTCAGGGAGTAGTTCTTTAAACAGGTACAGTTGTCAATGGTTACAGGGCCCTTTGCCAGATAATTAATATCTGGAACTTTACAAAAACTCTCCTGCTCTCTAGATTCAAAGAACTTCAGGAAACTCCTTGCAGTGCTCTGCTATAGCGGTGGGACCAGACCCATTGAGGAGAAAGTTGTGTCTGAATCAACACAGGATTCCTGTGCATTACTGGAAGGAACCCTTTTCTGCTTCTGAACTGATCTCCATAAGGTCACTGTGCTAACACTTGGGGATCACCTGTTCAGCCCCAATGGCCTCTGAGGTGCTTCTGGATCGAGTTGGAAGCCTGGGAAGATTCCAGATCCTTCAGCTGGCTTTCTTTTGTATCATCAGCATCCTACTGTTCCCTCATGTTCTGCTGGAGAACTTCACTGCAGCCATCCCTGGTCATCACTGCTGGGTCCACATCCTCAACAATGATACTGTCTCTGAGAATGAAACTGGGACCCTCAGCCAAGATGCCCTCCTGAGAGTCTCCATCCCACTGGACTCCAACCTGAGGCCAGAGAAGTGTCGTCGCTTTGTCCATCCCCAGTGGCAGCTCCTTTACCCAAATGAGAGCTTCTCAAACATGAGTGAGCCAGACACAGAGCCGTGTGTGGATGGTTGGGTATATGACCAAAGCTGCTTCTCCTCCACCATTGTCACTGAGGTAAGAATCTTCATGTTCTGCTTTGTGATTGAGGTGTTTGGAGGCAACACACAGAATGTAATTGCTTCATACATTTAGTTTCCAGATGGGGGTGCAGTCAGCACTTTTTTTATTCCTTTAGCAGGTAGCAATTGCTTATCTGCTCTATTGTACAGTCTAGTGTATGAGTTTTTTTTTTTTTTTTT
>NW_003852535.1:3220155-3235167 GCF_000181295.1 Otolemur garnettii
TCAGGAGCCTCTGACCAGGGTTGCTACCAGTCGGCCATCTTCCCAGAATCCCCCTAGTGTATGAGTTTTAAGGCTAATGAATTGAACAAGCTAAGTATAAATTGATTTATATAATTTATTCTTATGAGAAAGACCTATAATTTTTTAAATAGAAAAATGTTAGCTATGTTAGTGGTTCTCAATAATCATTGCAAAACTGATATGCAGAGCAAATAAACCAGAACCTCTGTGCATAGCACTCAAGTGCCAGTATTTCTGAAGGTTTTTGAATGATTCAGTATGTGACCAAAAATGAAATTACATCTGAGTAAACCCATAGGAAGGGTCCCTTATGTTCCCTACATGATGAGGGTGGCCTTTCTAGAAAAAATGCAGGGTTTTTGCGTATTTTTTGTTTTACATTTTGGTAAAGGAAAATTTTTATTTATGGCTTTTATATGTTTTTAAATGTAACTCTTAAAGAATGTATTGTAACTTAATGCAATTAAGGGAGCGTGAAGATAAAATGAATGGAGACATAGACATGTGACTAAAAGCTGTTAGAAGGTTGTGAGGTCAGAGAAAAAGCCAACTGAAAACGTCTGGAGAACACTTAGAGAACTAAAATTGACCTGCAATTTGATCCTACAATTCCATATTAGGTATATACCCAGAAGATAAAAAATCACATTACAATAAAGATATTTGTATCAGAATGTTTATTTCAGCCCAATCATAATTGCCAGGTCATGGAAGAAGCCCAAGTGCCCATTGATCGACGAATGGATCAATAAATTGTGGTATATGTACACCATGGAATACTATGCAGCCCTAAAGAAAAATGGAGACTTTACCTCCTTCATGTTTACATGGATGGAACTGGAAAATGTCCTTCTTAGCAAAGTATCACAAGAATGGAAGAAAAAGTATTCAATGTACACAGCCCTTTTATGAAACTAATTTATAGCTCTCAAATGAAAGCTACAACTTAATTCTAGCCTAAGAATGTGAGGAGGGGTGGGGAAAGGGAGAGTAGAAGGGTGGCTGGGTGGTGGGAGGGTGACTGGAAAGATCACTTATATGGTCTGTCTAACAAGGGTACAAGTGAACTTTTCTAGAACTAGAGTATAAATGTTTTAACACAATAACTAAGTAAATGACATAATGTCTATGTTAACCAGCTTGATGAAAGTATTTCAAATTGTATATGAAAACACTACACTGTACCCCATGTTTGCATTAATGTATACAGCTATCATTTAATTAAAAAAAAAGCCAACTGCATTTTAAGGGTTGAAATTAACTCACTCAGTACTTACAGAGTGTGGGCTATACAAGAGAGTGTCTGTAGATGAAGTTGGAGAGAGAGGCAGGACGATCACCGAAGAGGCTCATGCACATGCTCTGTAGGAGTTTGGAGTCAGTGTCCACTAAAGGGCTCACAGTCCTCCCCAGCTCCACTATGCTGCTTTCCTTCTCTTCCAGTGGGACCTGGTGTGTGAATCTGAGTCACAGAAATCAGTGGTTCAATCCCTACTTATGGCTGGGTCATTGCTGGGAAGTCTGCTGTATGGTTATCTTTCAGACAGGTGAGTGTCACCTCATTTTCTTTTGGAGTTAAGGTTATCTTTCAGACAGGTGAGTGTCACCTCATTTTCTTTTGGAGTGTACATCAGATGATATATTTACTCCTTTATTTTAGACATGTTTTCTGAGCTGTGTGTATCTTGTATTGTGCTATGTACTGGCCTCTATTTCTGACTCCAGGGAGCTGAAAATGAATGCTTGATACGTGAAGTAGAAATTATAGTTACAAATGAGAAATCTATTTATTGTAGTGCATAAAGGAAGACACAAAAATATAAATCAAGTTTAACAAAGTTTCAGGATATTTTCAGAGCAGATTATAGAATTCCAGGTTTATGAATAGGAGTTAGTTCAACACAGGGGGAGGAAGGAATTTTGAGTCAGAAGACAGCTGCATGTTGAACAGCACAAATTGCGAAGCGTTGTTATTGCCCCTGGCAACATCCTGACCCACCAGGCTTGTGAGTAAATAATAACAGACACTTTTGCACTGATCATGATCTCATGCCTATAGTTTGGCGCTCATGTGTAGTGGGAGTCACTCATGTGCACTGAGAGTCAGTTATAAAATCTGTGTCCATCAGTGTAGCACTGACAGAAGTGACTCTTTGCAACTGTATGAATATTAAATTCTTGCCAAATTTCTTTAAAAGTTACCTTGTCACCATAAAAGAAGTATAATATTTATAACCTAGGGTGACATGGTTTGGGGATGAGAAGTTTGGGGATTTCTGAATCCTGGGACAGTTTTTCTGGGGACTGCCATCAACCTGGCTATCATATGGACACGTCTCCCACGAGGATACTGATGGTACCTTAAATGCTCAATGCTATCTGGTAATCTTAGTTAAAAACTGTGACCTTGTCCTTTATCGTTCTATTTTAAATTATTATTTGTACATAATAGTCATGCATTTTCATGAGGTACAAGACATTTTGATATAGGCATACAGTGTGTAATCATCAAATCAGGGTAGTTGGGATATCCATCACCTCAAGCGTTTGCCATATAGATGCCAAAAAAAGGATTCAATAAAATTCAGCATGCCTTTATGTGAAAAAAAATTGTGAGAAAGCTGGGCATAGAAAAAACATACTGAATAGCAACAAACAAAGCCTTTCCTCTAAGATGTGGAACAAAACATGGAGACCACTTTCACTACGTTATTCACCATAAGACTAGCAGTCCTGGCCACAGCAATTAGACAAGAGACCTATTTATCCAAGCTCTTTTTACTTCTTGCATTTACCAATAAGTTTGAAGATCTACTTATAATTTTATATGTAGACCTAGTCTGTTGTTTAAAACTCCTCTTCAGCTTCCCATAGGATCCCAAACACTTTTTACCTATTCTCATTCTGAGTGACAAATTCCCTATCTCCCACAATGTCCCTAATACCACACTGATTGCTAATATTAACATCTTGACATATGTGTCCATACTATGAGAGTTGTTTCTACAAATACGCTTTAATTTTCATAGCAATTTTAGTTCTACAGGTATTGAATAGAAACCACAGAGAGTCCCCATATACTCCTGTCACAAAGTCTACGATATCAGCAATAATCTGCAGTACTGTGGCACATTGATTATAATTAATAAACTAACATTGGTACATTATTGACTAAAGTTCATAGTTTACATTAGGTCACACTCATTTTCCTGTTCAGTTTTAGGCATTTTGGCAGAAGTGTAATGTCATGTAGCCACCATGAGACTATTTCTCTAAAAATACCCTGCGAAACACCTATTATTTCTCTCCAATGAACCCAGGGTAACCACTACCTTAAGAACTTATTTAGAACATATAAATTCCCATTATACCTACTGAATTTTCATTTCTTAGATTCCCAGTGATTGCCCCTCCATCATGATCTACTGCACAGATCTTTTCAAAAAGAATTTCACTGTACTCTGAGTTGTATCACAAAAATTTAGTAATAAAACATAGGTTATATAAACACAAAGGTACACATTCTACAAGAATTATATGGACGTAAGTACACTGTGAAAGTAACACATGGTACAAAACAAGTGTCAAAAACTAAAATTTGTTCATGTGTTTATACTACCAGGAATTCAAAATCAACTCAGGTACTTTATTCAAAGCTGGCTTCAGACGTGGTACCCATCCTGCCAACCGTGACATATATATTAATAATTACTATTCCTTTTGTTTATCTTTTCGTTCCTTGCTCCTGATGCTCTTTCTCACCTCATTCTCTCCTCTGTGAGCTTCCTATCAGTTCCTGAACTGAGGAATACAGAGGCTGAATTGTTCTCTGAACCAAAAGGGAAACACAGTTGAGAGTGGTGGCTGCGCAGTCTATCTGCAAGTTTTATTGACTGTCTTTTGCCTTTTCCATTCAAATAAGTTTACCCTTTACCTTCTAAGTGCAGAGGCCCAAATTCAGATTTCTTTTTTGGGGGGGTGGAGGGGAGATAGATTCTCAGTTGTATTTTTTTTAATTAAGTCAAATACACATAGATCATGAATACATTTATGCATATGTGAGGTACAAGGTGTTGATTTTCTTTTTATACAATCTGACATGGTTACATCAAACCAATCAACATAGCTCTTGCCTCATTTACTTGATTATTGTGTTAAGATATTTATGTTTTACACTTGAGGATTTGACTTGTACCCTTGCAATATGCTCCATAGGTCCCACCTCTTACCCTCCCTCTACCAAACCTCCTCCCTCCTCTCCCTTCCCACTCCATTTCTCTCCTGCATCCTGGGCTATAGTTGTGTTCTATCTTTCATAACAAAGTGTGAGTAAATATAAATAGGTTTCATAGAAGGACTGAATACATTGGATACTTTTTCCTCCATTCTTGAGGTACCTTACTCAGGAGAATATGTTCCAGGTCCCTCCATGTAAACATAAAAGAAGTAAAGGTTCCATCTTTTTTAAGGTTGCATAGTATTCCATGGCACACATATGCCACAATTTATTAATACATTCATGGACTGATGGGCATTTGGGCTTCTTCCGTGACTTGGATATTAGGAATTGAGCTTCAATGAATGATCTGGTGCAAATATCTTTTTGAAAAGTGATTTTTGGTCTTTTGGATATATTCCTAGCAGAGGAATTGCAGATTCCTTGCTATCATCTAAGCACAACACACAAACTCACTATTCTAAATGCATATAATTTTATAACAAGTGTTTATTCCAAGTTGCCATATCTCATCTTCTTTTATACACTTTCACATGGCATCATGTCCACCTGATGGTAATTTGGTGTGAGAGCTTTGACAACACTCTCATATTGACAATTAGAGTTACTAAAATCTATGATCTCTGCTGATGCCTAATAAAATTATTCCATCTGGTTTCAAGTGGGAGACTCAACTCATAAAGCATTAATCCTGAATTGCATGATCTGTCCTCTGTGTCATGATTTTCACATGTTATTGTTGCTCCAAAATAATCACATCTGGTTAAATATCTCTTAGGTTTGGACGGAAGATCATATGCAGCTGGTGTCTCCTCCAGGTGGCCGTCTGTGACACCTGTGCAGCCTTTGCCCCCACACTCTTAGTTTACTCTACACTGCGCTTTCTGGCAGGGTCTTCTATACTGACTGTTTTGGGAAACTTCACTCTTCAGGGTAAGTCAATAATTTGAGTATTTTATTGTCTTTGTGCCTTGAATTAACCTCAAAATTACCCTTTGTCTGAAATTACTATTACCATATATGTTTTCTTCCAGCGATAGAGTGGACAAATCCCCAGTCACGATCTATGGCTGTAATGCTGCTATCATGTGCCTGGAGTGCTGGGCAGATGTTCCTGGGAGGACTGGCTTTTGCCATTCGAGACTGGCGCACACTGCAACTGACCCTGTCTGTACCTATGTTTGTCTTCTTCATGTCCTCCAGGTATGGAAAAATCTCCATTTTCTTTGCCTTTAGGAAGGCTATGGTGGGAACAGAGAGGACAATCCTTGTCACTTGGGATCTGTTCATTTCCTGGCCCATGGTCTCTATTAGCTCCCATTGTGGCACATGAGAAGCAATGGACAGAATAGAATATAACAAAATATCTGGGCATCTGTCTCTTTGCAGTCATTGTTGTATAGCAGACAACTTAATCTTAAACTACTTTTTCATGTTACAAAAAGGTACCTATTCTAAGAAAATATATTACTGATTTGACTTCAGAAATGTTATATGATGGAGATGATTTAGGGATGTTTGTCACTGTAAGTGGGAGTGTAAAAGGGAAGGGCAGAATGTGGGCTAATACAGCAAACTAAAGCAACCTGTACTCCTAGCTATCAAGGAGAGGATCAGAAATTGTGGGTAAAAGAAAAGAAATTGTGGGTGAAGTTTCACACAAGGCTTGATGTTATAGAAGCAAGTATTGTGAATCATTGCAGAACCAACTGGAGATCCCTCAACTCAGAGAGAGAGAGAGAGAGACTAATTAGCTCAACAAGATTGTAAGGTACCTGTATGAAATGTCCACAAGAAAGAAACTGTTAGAAAAGAGATCTTGGGGCTCCACTCTCCCTCAGTGGACACTGTAACACAATCTTTGAGGGGCTCCACCAGCACCACAAACCTCAGAACTGATCTGGGAGCTACTTGGAGCAGCACTCCACCAGAGCAGATACATGGGGCCTGCCAGCTTCTGGTTTCAAGCCATTGCAACAGACATCACTCTGTACTCTCAGCCCTAGAACATCCACTCTGCAGAGGAGTCAGATCCCCTGCAGCCACCTCCCCATAACTATGGCCAGTGGCAGGATCCCATCCTTCCCTGCTCCAGATAGGACTTCACTCTCATGTGAACTATAACTGAGGCCCATGCACTTCACCATCCTCTACACCAACCTCCTCCCAGTGATCCAGGAACAGCAGGCATCCACCTGCCCTCAGCATTTGCTGCTTCAATCTCACCAAATCTATAGAGCTGCTGCTACCACATGCTACCACCTAAATAGCACCAGAGCATCTCCCAAAGGCCCACCTGGGTAGATGGAGAGTCCCAGCTACTGCAAGGGAGAACCTCAGCCCTTAAAGGGCACAACAAACCTCCAAGGCCTTTCCTGCAATTCCTCTGCTAAGAATATATCCAAATTTTAGGCCACTGTAGCCTAAGAAGCCATCCCACAATTTGGCACAGTCCTGTGACCTTTCCAGGCATAAGTCAAAGGCATCTAAGCTTTCCATGGCTGCCTTTTAAGGTCATCAAAACTGTGTAAGAACCAAAGAAGGTCTCATAACATGCCCTGCCTTTGACTTCAGTCCAGCAATACACTCAGGCATTTGTAAATGTCCTATGAATAATCTTGACACTAGCTGTGGTCCCAATAAGAACCTAGGTGACCACAAGGCCCCATCTGTAAAGGTATCCTAAACTTTAGGGTCACCCACCAAATTCTGTACCCTCCTTGATGCCAACAAAGGATCCACAACCCATAAAGGTGCCCAGGAAGGTTTGGGGGCCCTGCAAGCAGCAGCTAAGGTCCCATAACCCACTCAGGTTACAGCCAAGGCCCCTCAATCTGTCAGGCCAACCAATACAGTCCCTCATCCAGCCCAGATGTTAGTCAACATCCCACAACACATGCAGGTGCTGGCAAGGGTCAGGGACAAGCACAGGAATTGGGCAAGGATGAACAACATTCCAGGCACCAATTAAGGTGTAATGAGCTGCTCTATCATCAGATGCAGTTGCATGAGATGTTCAGATAATTTTCAAGGTCCTATGAACCTGTTGGATGATGGCCAAAGTCACAAGACCGGCCACTATAGAGAAGGATGTGCATGTTCCTGTCAAGTGCTTCCAACAGGATCCTGGGGAACAATGTACAAATCTGAATAAATAACCCCTAGCATAGATTTGTGACAGGGAAATGGGACGAGGTAGGAATATAGCCACATTACAGACTCTCAGTGCACCCTCCTGGGCTCATGGGGCCCATTTACAGTAGTGTCAAGAAGATGAAATACCTGGGAATATATCTAACAGAGGATGTGAAAGATCTCCATAAAGAGAACTATGAGACCCTGAGAAGAGAAATAGCAGAAGATATTAACAAATGGAAGAATATACCATGCTCCTGATTAAGAAACATCAACATTGTTTAAATGTCCACACTACCCAAAGCAATCTACAGATTTAATTGTAATCCCCATCAAGGTACCAATGTCATACTTTAAAGAATATGAAAAAATAGTACTTTGTTTCATATGAAATCAGCAAAAAACCTCAAACAGTCAATACTATTTTTAGAAATAAAAACAAATCTGGAGGGATCACATTACCAGACCTCACTACAAATCTATAGTGATCAAAACAACATTGTACTGGCACAAAAATAGAAACATAGATCTATGAAATAGGGAATCTAGAGATGAACCCAGTCACATATCGTTTGATCTTTGATAAGCCTAACAAAAACATGCACTAGGGAAAAGAATCCCTATTTAACAAATGGTGCCTGGATAACTGGCTAGCCACTTATAGAAGACTGAAACTGATGCATGCCTCTGACCAATGACAAAAATTGATTCGTGCTGGATAAAAGATCTAAATTTGAGGCGTGAAACAATAAAAATTCTAGAAGAGGGTGCAGAGAAAATGCTTGAAAATATTGGCCTGAAAAGATATTTTATGAACAAGACATCTCTGGCAATTTTAGCAACACCCAAAATAAATAACTGGGATTTGATCAAGCTAAAAGGCTTCTGCACAACTAAGAGTACTACAACCAAAGCAAACAGACAGCCTTCAGAATGGGAAAAGATTTTTTTCATGTTATTAATCTGACAAAGGTCTGATAACTTGATAACTAGAATCTACAGAGAACTCAAATAACTCAGTAAGAGAAGAGCAAACAACTCCATTTCTTTTTTTTATTAAATCATAACTGTGTACATTGATGCAGTTCTGGGAACAATCTCATTTCTGCAAGAAACTTAAACAGAAACTTCACTGAAGATGACAGATGAATGGCCAAAATCACATGAAAAAACGCCCATCATCTTTAATCATCAAAGAAATACAAATTAAAACCACTTTGAAACATCACCTAATTCCAGTAAGATTAGCCTACATCACAAAAAACCAAAATTGCATGTGCTGGCATGGATGTGGAGAGAAGGAAACACTTCTACACTGCTGGTGGGATTGCAAACTGATATAGCTTTATGGAAAAAAGTAGGGAGACTTCTCAAAGAATTAAAAGTTGTCCTTCCATTTGATCTCACAATCCCATTACTAGGTATCTACCCAAAAGAACAAAAATCATTTTACCACAAAGACATTTCCAGAAGAATGTTTATTGTAGCCCAATTCATAATTGCCAAGTCATGGAAACAACCCAAATGCCCATCAACCCATGAATGGATTCACAAATTGCAGTATATGTTTACCATGGAATACTATTCAGTCATAAAAAATATGGAGACTTTACATGTTTACCTGGATGGAGTTGAAACACAATCTTCTTAGTAAAGTATCTCAAGAATTGAAAAAAATGTAACCAATGTACTCCATACTAATATGAAACCAATTTATAAATACTTACACACTCATATGAATGAAAACACAAATATAATCTAGCAAGGAGAAGGAGTGAGGAGGAAGAGGGGAGGGGAGAGAACAGGGAGAGGGTGATTGGTGGAAGAAGGGGGATTTGGTGAAATCTCACCTAATGTACACAATAGAAGTATATTTAGCACACCCCATGCCCTGTGGTGAGGGGCATTCCTACAACTTCAACTTTACCTTGGAAGTGAGAACAATGTAACCTAAAAATTCATTCCTTCATATTAATTTGAACTTTAAAAAAAGTTGAAAACTAATAAATTCATTTTTGAAAATAAAAGAAAAGAAAATCATAAGGAAAAGAAATAAATTATTATTCATTAAATGGAAGTAAATCATCAAAAACATCTTCCCTTCTTTGTTAGCTTCATGTTAGTAGTCTGAGGAGGAAGAGGAAGATGAGCAGTTAGTCTTGGTGCCTCAGAAGTAACAGATATAGAGGAGGAGCAGGTGGAAGGGAAGGCAGGAGAGGCAGGTGCACTTGGTGATATTCTATTTTTGAAAACTCACATATATTGAAACTTCATAGTTCAAAACAAAGTTATTCAAGAGATACCTGTATTTGTAGTGGCTTCTCAAAGCTTCAACATATTCCTGGTAGTCCACAAGGTCATATGTGTTTCTACAGATACATGTATGCTCATGAAAGTCCTAAAAGGCCCTTTGCCCTCACCTCCTGGTGATCTTGGGACTCCAAATATGCAGTGAGTGGAGGCTAAGGCAGAATAGTAAATTGCATGGCTGACTGCAGAAGGAATATCTCAACATATTCTCATGCCTCTCAATAAAGACTGGGTTATTTACTGGTTGCAGGCATTTAATTCATTGGATGACCACTAAGTTATCTAGTGCAGATTTCAGAACCCATCCATCAAAAATAGATAATTTACAATGTTAATTCACAGAGAGCTACTGCCCTAATATATGACCAGTAAAAAAGGAACAGGAAAAGCAACAAATGCTTTTAAACATTTCCAGTGTTGATATTTTTTATTATTTAAAGGTTCAGTTTTCAACAAACTTAGGAGCGATTTAATGGAGTAAGAAAGTATGACTCCTACACAGGAAGAAAAGTCATGAGTACAAACTCTACCTGAGGAAACTTTCCTCAAGTAAATGAAGTAAAAGCTATGTTGATTAGTTTAATGTAGCCACATCAGATTGTATTAAAAAAATCAAAATCAGCACATTGTACCCCCACATATGCATGAATGTAGTCATGATCTCCATTCATTTTTGACTTAATAAAAAAAAAGGCTTTAAATCAACTCTTTTAAATATATTTCAGAGTTAAAAGAAACCAATTTGACAGAAGTGTTGAAAAATATTGAAAAGATATCTCCAAATAGGGAACATGGGTGAATATAGAAATATTTAAAAGTAGCCAAATAGAAACGCTAGTGCTGAAATGCAAGAAGTGAAAAATTCACGGGATGTTCTAAACAGCAGAGTTCAGGAGGCAGAAAATATGCATGACATGTGAGGATAGATTATTGAGATTATGCAACTCAATGAAAAAATGAATTAAGAAAATGAGGACAGCTTGCCAATTTCTGGGACAGTATCAAGTTTATCAAGATATACATTAGATGGGTCCCAGAGGGAGAAGTTAGAGAAAAAGGAAGAAGTTATATTTAAGAAATAACAGCTCCCCCCAAAACCAAACATGTTGGAAACATTCACCTGTATGTATATCCAAGGAATTCAAAAATTCCAGGTACCCTCAAAAGGTCCAAACTTAGACACAGCATAATCAACTACCAAACTTCAGTGACCCACTGCTGAAACATCAAGAGAGAAAAGACTCATCATACATGAGAGAAACCTATAATACTGAAAGCTGGTTTCTCATTAGAAAACATGGAGGGAATTGTGGAGCCAAGATGGCCAGGTGGAGCCAGCTTTCCACAGAGGCTCCTGTACAGAAGGACAGTTAAAGGACAGAAGTTTAGCAAGTAAGCTGATGGTTTGGAGCTGAGCCAGGATAGACGGTTGAAAAACATACATCAACCCTGCTGTGGCAAGGTGCATCCCCAAGGAAACAAACAATGGGTACAAAATTCATCACCAAGTGGATGGGAGTCCCCTCCCCCATGAAAACGTCTCACAGTATACTTTCTACATACAAACAAGCAAGCAGAATTCAGATCCCCTCCTATTTTATCCCATGGGAGAGACCCTCTAAAAACCAGAACTCCTTCCCCAGAAAGGACCTACCAGTGTGCCATGGCACTCTCCTGCCAGGCATAAAACTGTATATATTCTCTACCTGCAATTCTGAACTCCCAGCACTCCCCTCCACTCTCACCCTCAACCAGAGGAAGCCAGACATCATCTCCAGTGGCAGCCACTGGTGGAACAGATCTGGGACAGAAATGCAGGTCCCAAGAGTAAAGGGTATGCCTGAGGTGGTATTTGCCTGGGTGGGGCAAAGCGACAGAGACTAGTGCATGCCCAGAGATGGCATACTCCCAGGGCAGGGCTGAGCAGAAGGACTGCTTCAGTGAGTCTAAGCAGTGCCCAGCCCTCAGGGGATCATAGCTAAGACAAAAGCAGGCAGGGAGAGGCAGAAACCAAGAGCTGAGTGTGAGCTCTAACCACACCCATCCCAACACAGAATGCAACAGAGACAGACACACCAGCTCCAGGGAATGGCACACACCAGAGCTGAGTCGCAATTTCTGTAAACTCAAACCGCACCTGATCCACAGGGAAATGTAGCTGGCACAGAAACAAATTCTGTGAAAATGTAAGTGTCAGCAACATCAGGGGCAGGGCTGGAACTGAGTGAACCACCCCAGCTTCCATTAAGCACCCAAACTTGTCAGGCCTCAGCTCCCCCTGCAGGATAGTGGCAGAGAGCAGTGGCCTGGCCAAGGAGATGTACATTTCTCTGTGACTCAGGTAAGCGCAAACCCCTGGAACATCTGCTCATTGGAAAGAACTGGGTCACAGCCCTGTGAGGTTACCAGTGACTGGATGTGACAGAGGTGCAAGGTGGGGAAGGAGGCATCAACCTTCCCAGACTAATTTACTTGTTGGGTAGGTCATTCTGACCTCACAAACCACCAGAGCAAGTCATACTCGAGCTGCCAGCAGACCCCTGCTATCAAGTTCCTGGAGACATTTTGAACTCTCCCATCGAAGACTAGTGATGACTGGGACAATTGATTTGGACCTCTTGAACTGGGTTAATCACCCGAGGACTATCCAAAGTAGTACCTGGGGTGTGTGGTTGTGGGAAAGTTTGATTTTAATTTTCTGGTTTTGCCTGTGGAGGACAGAGTGATTTAATTGCTGGTATTTCTCCACAGCTGAGACTTCAATGAAGAGTATCTGATTCACTAGGGTAGGACAGAGACCAACTGAAAACAACACAGAGCCACTTAGCCCCACCACACCAAGCAGGTCTCCAGTGTCTCAGTCTGTAGCACTGTACAGGACCTTGGCAAAGCTCTAGGGGAAAGGTACGGACACCAGTCCCAGCTCTTAGGCAAAGGGCTGATTAATCCCTACTCCAGGAGCCCCCAACCCAACTTCACCTCATCTACTCATCTAGCGAAACGGTGTAAAATAATTATGGGACGGAATTAGCAGAAAAACTCTAGTAACATGAATAACCAGAGTAGATCAACTCTCCCAAGGAATGACATGGCAGACACAATTGAAGATCCCATTCATAAACAAATGGCTAACATGTCAGAATTTTTTTTTATTTCTTATAGCACAACTGTGTACATTAATGCAATCATGGGGTACAGTGTGCTGTTTTCATACACATTTTGAAATACTCTCATCAAACTGGTTAACATAACCTTCATGTCATTTTCTTAGCTATTGAGTTAAAATGTTCAAACTCTGCTTTTAGAAAGATTCATTTGTACTCTTGTAAGATAAACCATAGAGATGACCCCACCAGTATCCCTCCCTCCCCCATTCACCCTCCTCACCTTCCCCTCCCACCCCTTCCCATATTCTAAGGCTATAATTAGGTTATGACATTCCTATAAAAGCTATGAATTAGTTTCAAAATAGGGCTGTGTACATTGGATACTTTTTCTTCCATTCTTGAGATACTTTGCTAAGAAGAACATTTTCCAATTCCATCCATATAAACATGAAGGAGGTGAAGTCTCTATCCTTCTTTAGGGCTACATAGTATTCCATGGTGTACATGTACCACAATTTATTGATCCATTCATGGGTCGATGGCATTTGGGTTTCTTCAATGACCTAGCAATTATGAATTGGGCTGCAATAAATATTCTGATACAAATATCTTTGTTGTAATTCAATATTTGGTCTTGTGGATATATACCTAATAAAGGAATTGCAGGATCAAATGGAAGTTCTATTTTTAGTTCTCTCAGTGTCTCCAGATGTCTTTCCAAAAGGAACGAATTAATTTGCATTCCCACCAGTAGTGTAACAGTGTTCCCTTTTCTCCACATCTACGCTAACATCCCTGGTTTGGGGATTTTGTGATATGGGCTAATCTCACTGGGGTTAGGTGGTACATCAAAGTAGTTTTGATTTGCGTTTCTCTGATGATTAAGGATGGAGAGCATTTTTTCATATGTCTCTAGGCCATGTGCCTCTCTTCTTTAGAGAAATTTCTATTCAAGTCCCCTTGCCCACCCTGAGATGGGGTCGCTTGTTTTTTTCTTGCTAATACATTTGAGTTCTCTATGGATTCTGGTTATCAAACTTTTGTTGGAGACATAACCAGCAAATATCTTCTCCCATTCTGAGGGCTGTCTACCCACTTTATTAATTGTGTTCTTGGCTGTGCAGAAACTTTTTAGTTTGATCAGGTCCCAAAAGTGTATTTTTGAGATTGCTTCAATTGCCCGAGGGGTTCTCCTCATAAAATTTTTACCCAAGCCGATTTCTTCAAGTGTTTTCCCCACACTTTCTTCTAGTATTTTCATAGTTTCATGTCTTAAGTTTAATCTTTAAACCAGTGAGAGTCTATCTTAGTTAATGGTGAAAGGTGTGAGTCTAGTTTCAGCCTTCTACAGGTTGCCACCCAGTTAGCCCAGCACCATTTGTTAAATAGGGAATCTTTTCCCAACTCAATGTTTTTAATTGGCTTGTCAAAGATGAGATAATGGTAGGTAGCTGGATTCATCTCTTGGCTCTCTATTCTGTTCCATACATCTACCTCTCTGTTTTTATGCCAGTACCATGCTATTTTGATCACTATCAATTTATAGTATTGTCCGAGGTCTGGTGACATAATTCCTCCTACCTTGTTTTTGTTCCTGAGTAATGTCTTTGCTATTTGAGGTTTTTTCTGATTCCATATAAGATGAAGTATTATTTTTTCTAGATCTTTAAAGTATGACAGTGGAGCTTTAATGGGGATTGCATTAAAATTATATATTGCTTTGGGTAGTATTGACATTTTAACAATGTTGATTCTTCCGAGCCATGAGCATGGCATGTTTTTCCATTTGTTAACATTGTCAGCTATTTCTTTTCTTAGCATTTCATAGTTCTCTTTATAGAGATCTTTTGCTTCCTTTGGTAGGTAAACTCCCAAATATTTCATCTTCTTTGGCACCAATGTGAATGGTGGATAGAGTCACTCAATGGATAGAGTCCTTGACTGTTTCTTCAGCTTGGGTGCTGTGGTGTATATGAAGGCTATTGATTTATGAGTATTGATTTTGTAACCTGAGACGCAGCTGTATTCCTTGATTACTTCTGAGAGTTTAGTAGTAGAATCTCTGGTATCTTCCAAGATATACAATCATATCATCTGTGAAGAGTGAAAGTTTAATCTCTTCTGACGCTATATGGATACCTTTGATCACTTTTTCTTCCCTGATTGCGATGGCTAAAACTTCCATTACAATGTTAAAGAGCA
>NW_003852535.1:3237231-3241930 GCF_000181295.1 Otolemur garnettii
AGCTGGGGGAAATCAAGTTGCTCATGCCAGTTAGAGTCTCTTTTATAAATTGAGGTGCATTCTGGTTGGGTGCATAGATATTGATAATTGAGATCACATCATATTGAGTATTGCCCTTAACAAATATAAAGTAGCCATCTTTATCTTTGGTTACTTTTATTGGTTTAAAACCTATATAGTATGTGTGAATAAAATTGCAACACCTGATTTTTTCTGCTTTCCATTAGCCTGGAATATAGATGACCATCCCTTCACCCTGAGTCTATATTTGTCTTTTAAGGTAAGATGAGATTCTTGTATGCAACAGATGTCTGGTCTGAGTTTCTGTATCCAATCAGCCAATCTGTGCCTCTTTAGGGGACAATTTAAGCCATTCACATTGATTGAAATTTATTGATAAGTCTGATGAAATATTAGGTATCAAATTGTTCAAAAGTCCAGTGGACGTTTTCAATCCTTTCACCACTGTAGAAGTTGGAGTTTGATCAATAGTTTCTGAGTTAGTTTACTTTTGTGGTGGAGGATTGCACTGGTCATTATGGAGAATAGGTCTCAGAATATCCTGGAGGGCTGGTTTAGTTATGGCAAATTTCTTCAACGCATGGATGTCATTAAAGTATTTAATTTCTCCATCATAAATGAAACTCAGTTTAGCTGGATACAAGATCCTGGGCTGAAAGTAATTTTGTTTTAAGAGATTAAATGTCGATGACCACCCTCTTCTTGCCTGAAAGTTTTTGGCAGAGAGATCTGCAGTTATTCTATTCTTCCCCTTGTAGGTTATGGTTTTCTTACATCTCACTGCTTTCAAGATTTTCTCTTTCATATTAGCTTTAGTGAAGTTAATTATGATGTGTCTGGGGGATGTCTTATTCGGGTTGAGTCATGCTGGGGTTCTGAAGCTGTCTGCAATCTGAATTTCAGGATCTCTTGACATATCTGGAAAGTTCTCTTTCATAATTTTATACAGAAGAGCCTCTGTGTTTTGCAAAACAACTTCGTCGCCTTCAGGGATTCCTATGAGGCAAATATTTGTTTTCTTTGAATTATTCCAGACCTTTCTGAGAGAATGGTCCATTTTTGCTTTCCTTTTTTTATTCTCCTTGTATGTTTGGACACATTCAGAAGCTTTGTCTTTTATGTCTGAGATCCTTTCTTCTGCCTCTTGTACTCTGTTACCAAGAGATTCTACCGTATTTTTCAGATCTTTGAGGGCTGCAAACTCTTGCCTTAATGTTTCAAAATCTTTGGTGGTTTTGTCTTTGAATTAGTTGAATTCTTGAGTGAACTTTTGGAATGCTCCTTGAAATTCTATTTCTATCTTTGCCTCTATTCTGTTAATCTTATTTGCAATCCAAATTCTGAATTCAATTTCTGACATCTCAACTATCTGTTTATATAGGGTATCTTCAGTTTTGTCTGCCACATCCTTTCTTGAAGGGGTTGACCTACTCTGGTTATTCATACTACCAGCCACATCCTTTCTTGGTGGGGGGGGTTGATCTACTCTGGTTATTCATATTACCAGAGCTTTTCTGCTGATTCCACCCCATGATTGTTTTACCCCATTTGGCTTTTCCCCTTGAGGTTTGTCAAGGACCTGTATGGTGTTACGGCCTGAGAGACTGGGGACCTGCTTGGTGTGATGGGGTTAAGTGGCTCCATCTTATTTTCAGCTGGTCTCTGTCCTATCCTAGTGATTCAGTTTCTCTTGGTTGAAGTCTCAGCTGTGGAGAAATACCAGCAATTAAATCGCCCTGCCCCCCATAAACAATGATTGGGCAAGGAAAATCAAACCTACCCTCAACCATATACCCAGGGTGCCCCTTTGAATAGTCCCGGGGTGGTCTGCCCAGTTTATGGGCTCAAAATCAGTTGTCCCAGTGAGCACCTGTTTCAGGTGGAAAAGTTCAAATGTTCCCAGCAGCTAGATAAGAGGGGTCTGCTCGCAGCTCAGATATAACTTGCTCCAGTGCTCCATGAGGACAAAGGGACCCACCCAGAAGATGAGTTAGTCTGTGAAGATTAGTACCTCCTTCCCCACTTTGCATCCATTCACTGGTAATCCCCTAGGTCTGTGACCCTATTCACTCCAGTAGACAACTGTTCTTGGCTTTGCAACTGCCAAAATCACCCAGGAATCTGCGTCCAGCAGGGGGACCTTGCGTGTTTAAATTAGGCTGTGAACATTCTCTCAATTCCAGCCCCTTGCCTTCTGTTGCAGCTAGATTCCTCTGCACGTCAAAGACTGCTACCGCTGAGGAACAACTCAACCCTGGGCAGCAATTAGAGTTTACACTCAGGTGTCAATCCCTGCCTCTGCCCACCCACTGCCTTTGTCTCAGCATTCCCCTGAGGGCAAGGTGCTCATTGGGAAATCTGAGTCCAGTCCGTCAGGGGAAGAATTTATGCTTTGAAAGTTGTGGCCATTACAGCCTCACACCTTCTGTCCAGTCTAAATTCTCCTGCAACTCAGAGGCTTTCTAGAGCTGGTGAATAACTCAACTCTGAGCCTGAAGCAAATTAGAGTTTATACTCGGGTGTCAATTCTAACCTCTGCCCCGCCACTGTCTTTGTCTCAGCTATTCCCCTGAGAGCTGGTGCTAATTGTCTCTTCACTTACAAAAGTTACCAAGTCCATTCATTTGGCCTGTGGCTGCTGCCCAGAACCTCTTGGTTGCTCAGAGAGATGGGGCTTGCCTATCTGGAATGGCATCAGTTCGCAGCTCAGGATGCCACTGCTGCTATATGGCTTCCTCCGATCCAACCTTCCTCTCCTCACTTCCATGCCACAGTCAGCACAGAGCAGCACCAGCCCTTTCCCCCTCCACTTCTCTCAAGGAGATGCCCAAGAATCTGGACTCTGTAGGTAACAAACCTCCAGACCTCAGGGTAGGGGTGAGGAGTCTTCAGAGGGTCCCGTGGCACGCCAGCAGAGGTAGGAGGTCCAGTTTTTAAGGGGTCTCTCCCGTGGGATAGAGTGGGAGGAAGTTTGAACTCTGCTCACTTGTTTACATGGAGTAAACTGTGAGCCCTTGTTGTGGGGGAAGGGACTCCCGTCCACTTGGTGGTGGATTTTGTACCTTTTGGTTGTATTTTGGGGGTCGCAGCTCATCCCAGGAAGATTGAAGTGCGCTGTTCAATCTTCTCTCTTGGCTCTGCTCCAAACAATCAGCTAACTTGCTAAACTGCTGTCCTTTAAGCCTCCTTCTGGACAGGAGCTTCTGTAAAAAGCTGGCTGCAGTCTGCCATCTTGGCTCTGCCCCCAAAATATTTCAAATTATATATAAAACCAGCACATTGTGCCCCATGATTGCACTGATGTACACAGCTATGATTTAATTAAAAAAGAAAAGAAAAGAATATGGAGGGTGGAAGATAGTGGGATTAGATATTTGAAGCATTGATAAAAAAGGCTTTCCAACATGAATTCTATGTCTGGCAAAACTATCTTAATTAGGATCTTTTCAAGTTCTTGTAAATCTCTTCTAGAGAAATATCTTTTGAAGTCCTTTGCTTATTTTTGAATTGGGTTGGTTTTTGTAGGAATGCAAATATTGACTTATATGATATGGTCACTTTTCACATTTCTCTATAATGTGAGAACTTGAACAAACATTTATTGATGGCCAGATACACTCTTCCTTTCAGAACGCCAATGAAGAAGGATGACTTGGTTAGAATTGACTCTACTGCAATTTATAAAGTCTATATTAAATGATAGGGAAAAGGAAATTCAGGTTAAAAGGTATTTGACAAACAAACAGTTGTTTACTCTGCCTATATTACCTTCTTTTATCAGGTGGATGGTGGAGTCTGTTCAGTGGTTGATTATCAACAATCAGCTAGATGAGGGCTTGAAGGAACTTAGAAGAGTTGCACATATAAATGGAAAAAAGAATATTGAAGAGACCTTGACCATTGAGGTAATCTGGAAGGGGAATTTGTTACAAGGGTGAAATGAAAATATGGCTTTACAGTCATACTGGTCTGGATTCCTGAGGTGACTACACTTCCAGAATTAGAATTCTATGAGTGGGGCTTTACATCTCTTCCAAATGCCTGAAACTACCAGCCATCGAATAAGGACAAGGGTGTCATTCACCCCACACAGAAATTTTCTTGAAGATTGTGGGCAATATGTCCTGTTCCTCCTCTTTTAGTTGGCAATAAGCCTGAAACATTATTGACATCTCAGAAATGTTCATTATTTTCTTTGTCGTTGAAGTTTCTGAGATCCACCATGCAGGAGGAGTTGGATAAAGCCCAGATCAAAGCATCAGTCTCATGCTTGTTCCGTGCACCTAAACTGAGAGTCAGAGTCCTCTACCTGTTCTTTGTAAAGTAAGTTCCATTTGGCAATGATTAATTTTAAACATTTATAATGCAAACTGATTCCTTCTTCCAAAATATTGCAGCAGCATTGTGGAAGGATGATTAATACATAAGAGCGAATGTTATCAAAGTGTATGGCTTTAAGTGCCATTTTTTAAGATAGCCTGCTGTGATCAGAAGACTTCGTGGGACTTAATGAAAAAGGCACAGTGTTCATCTAGATAAATTGTAGCCTAAAAAACCGTGTAGCCATTACCCAGATAAGCACCTTTCTGAATCATCTCTTACATCTCTCTTTCTCCCAAACTAATTCTATTTCTGAACATTTCTGAATCATCTCTTACATCTCTCTTTCTCCCAAACT
>NW_003852535.1:3241950-3255883 GCF_000181295.1 Otolemur garnettii
AATCATCTCTTACATCTCTCTTTCTCCCAAACTAATTCTATTTCTGAACATTTCTGAATCATCTCTTACATCTCTCTTTCTCCCAAACTAATTCTTGTCCAAATGTACCAACTCTTGTTACATCTATTCCCATTGTTTATATTTGCAAATCTTGAATTTTGTATGAATTGAATCATATTATATATACACCTTCTAAATATGAAAAATTCACCAATTTTGTTTTGCATAGCTGTAATTTGACTCTTTGATTGTAGGTCATTTATGTAAATATACCATAAGTTATTTATCCACAGTGCTTCTCATGAATTATGGATTTTTCTCACTTACAGGCCAGTAGCTTTTAAGGCATTTGTACGTCCTGGTTTTTAAGGCATTTGTACATCTCTCCATAGTAACCTACCAAATAGTATTCCAAAGTGAATGTACAACTATACATTATCAAATGTAAAGAACTCAGGTCATTCCATACTGACACACATTAGTACAATCCCTATGTACTAGGGAAGGCACTAGTATGTAACAATATGAATTACTGTGAGTTACTTTCAGTTAACTACTTCAAGGGGCATAAATGTTAGCACATTGTGATATAAATTTGCATTTTTCTGATGACTGATGATGAAGACTCCTCTATCTTTCCCAGACTTCATCCATTTTAATCAGATTGTTGCTTTTTCATTTACATCATTTGTAGATGTATACTTTAAACTTCTTTTCTCAGTCTGTGGACAATGTTTCCACTCACTGATGATGTGTTTTAACAACCTAAATTTCTCAATTTTTATAAAGTCTGCCAATCACTCTTTTCTTTTATAAATATCCTGAAACTTCTGATATCCTGTTTTAGAAATCTTTGCTACCCCACATCTATGAAGATATTTGTCTATGTTTTCTCCCCAAATCTTTTTCATCTCTCACATTTGTGTTATCTATGACTCAGCTCAAATTAACTTTTCTACAGGATTCTAGGTTTACATTTTCCAAATGCATTGTCAATTCACTCACTACCATTTAGTGGAAAAGCCATTGTTTCTTTTTTGCTTTTTTTTTTTTTTTTTAGACAGAGTCTCACCATATCACTCTTAGTAGAGTGCCATGGCATCACAGCTCACAACAATCTCAAACTCCTGGGCTTAAGCAATTCTCTTGCCTCAGCCTCCCAAGTAACTGGGACTACAGGCACCCACCACAACACCCAGCAACTCTTGTTGTTGTTGTCATTGTTGTTTAGCAGGCCTGGGCTAGGTTTGAACCCACCAGCCCCAGTGTATGTGGCCAGTGCCCTAATCATTGAGCTATGGGCACTGAGCCACCATTGTTTCCCTATTTAGTTATTGGGGCAATTTTTATATTAACCAGTCAACTATGTATGAGTATATGAAATTTCTGGACTTTCTATTCTCATGAATTACTTATATTTCCACCTTAAATGTTTGTCCTGATTTAAGAGTAAGTCTATTGTGGCTTGAAATTATTTTTTACAAAATTGTTGATTATATGTTCAATTTCTATATTAGACAAAGTTTTGCTAAAATACAAATTTTCTCTTTCCTATCAGCTTTATATGAGCCTGCTCTCAGCCCAGCTGATCAATAAAGGACCCTTGCTTAATTTGGAAAAAACAATAACAATTAACCTTGAATAATGGGAATACATAAGGTTTGATCACATAAGGATAATCTTTACCTCACCCCTTTTCACTCTTCTCTTAAACCTGTGCTCTGGCTCTTTTGTTATCCCCAGATGAAACCTCTAACAAGCCATAAACATATATTCTCCTTTTCAGTAATACAAAACCTGCCATCCTTTCATTCACAAGAATAGCCTAATTTTAGTAATGAATATATTTCAGCTAATTAAAAAAATTACACCTCAGATCTTCATTCAGAGTTGGAGCTGCTCTGACTACCAAGTTCAAGCTGACCTTGGATGCGGTGGGGATGGATAAGCCAGGAAGGTATTGTGGGCTGTTTCTCCATCTGGTCAGGTTGTGCTTCTTCTCCACTGCTAGCCTGTGGGCCAGGTTTCCAGATTCTACACACTCAGAGTGGGGAAGGAGAAGACCCAACAGGAAGGAAGGTCTGACTGTAGATGTGAAAAATCTTTCATGGATGCTTCTGTGTAAATACTCTGGAGGCCTCACTGGAACCCTTTGGCCTTTTACACCATTTCTAGTGATGTAGGAACTACATTTCCTCTGACTACTGCAGACATTTTCTCTCTAGGTCTCTTTCCAGGTCCTGCAAACTGAGCTACATATTACCCTAACAGCATTCACTTTTTACTCCCCAATACTATTTTCTCTTTCTCTCTTCCCACAAATAGGTTACTAATCAACAATAAATTAATAATTAAAGTAAAAGGGTACAGCGACACCCAGAGATGAGAGCAGTAGCATAGAGGCTCAGGCCAAGTTTATTGAAAGGCACAGGGACCCGTCTGGGCAGGGCATAGATGGTATTAATGCCTGGGAGCAGTTAGAGACTCCTCTGGGGGTGGCCATAGAGGGTGGGAAAATCCCACAGCTTGCCTGGAAAGCTGTAGTGTTTTAGGCTCCCTTGGCAGTAATTTCAGGGGTGGGGCTGAGTAGGTACTTAGTGTTCTTTTTTTTTTTTATTATTATTGCAGTTTTTGGCCTGGGCTGGGCTTGAACCCACCACCTCCGGCATATGGAGTCAGCGCCCTATTCCTTTGAGCCACAGGCACTGCCCACTTTGTGTTCTTTGTTTTAGGAGGAAGGGAGGGGAGGGTGTGCATGGGGCCATGTTAGCCCTCTCAACAATTAATAAACAAACTCCAAGCCACCTATCTCTTCCAGAGGGTATATTAACCTATGAACATACCCATTCATACCCATATACCTTATATACCTTGAAGGATAATTACCTCCTAAACACTTTATTTCAATTCTTATGCTTGACACAAATTACCCATAGTTTCCAGCTCTCACTGTGCTTAGAAATTTCAGGCCACTACTGAAACAAATCCAGAAAACACATGACAAACTCCACCCTATAGTGTTCTTGCAGCCTCACTCGCTATGAGTAGGTGAGGAAAAGTTCTCAATACGGGAGCTGAGAAGAGAGATTCACACAATGCTGAACTACTGAAAAACAATTTCTGTAATTTCCACAATCAACCTCTGTGTCCAAACCTTTATACCCTTCAGTGTGGTGATGAGCTCAGACTTTGTGTTACTTTTTTTTCATGAATTGTTTATAATTGCACTAGAATATGTGCCTATTTGATAACTTTGGGGGGAGAACCCATGTAAATATTATGACATGTAGAACCCATTTTCACATCATCTTCCTTAATAATTTGATTTTCATTTAATATCGTTGCTTAACAAACAAATATTCTGTGAAAGAAAATGAACCTATTTCTTCTGACCAAATGCCATCTGGGCCAATATTACCATCAATTGATAGTAATTGTCAAGACAGGACTTACCTTCCCAATTGTAGAAACTGCTTATGAGTCATCAGATCTTATTTAAAATGTTTTTACTCCTTTCACTGACTTCAGATTGGCAACTGCTGTGCCTTCTAATGGCCTGATACTCAACTTGCAGCACTTCGGGAGGAATATCTACCTGTTCCAGGTTCTCTTTGGAGCTGTTGCACTCATAGGTAGATTTGTTGCCCTTTGGACACTGGATCATATGGGTCGTCGACCAAGCCAGGTCTTGTTCCTGTTCCTGGTAGGACTGTCCATTCTGGTCAACACCTTTTTGAATCAAGGTAAGAGAAATAGGAGATTAGGGAAGGACTGTGGTTTCCCCCATTCCTCAGAGATACATTGGTCTTACTACCTGGTGACAAAAGAATGTAATGTCATTGAGCACCAAAATGTTCCCTGAAATTAACATGTGGATATAAAACTGATTCTGACAAGTTGTGGGCGAGATGTAGGATCTCATTGAACCAGTAAGGAAGGGGTGGTTCAGACACAGGGTTGTCTTCATCCAAGATGAATATGAACATCTTTACAAGAATTTCTTTATAAGAATAACTAACCACATACCTTATGCCCACTCACACTTAGATGCCAACAACCATGGAGCAACTGGGAACTACGATTGTATCCCTGACCAGGAGCATGTTGCTCTCACCTCTTCTGTTTTGGACTTTTTCTGATATTTAAGGCAGCCCTACTTGTCCACACCTCATTCCTATATTTCACTTTTGAGTTTGTCATTAAATCTCCAAAATCCAGCACGTTGCTAGGACAGGATTATTTTCTATTGCTCCAGACTAGCATGCCATGATGTCATATCTCACAGCAATCTTAAAATCCTGGGCTCAAGCAATCCTTTTACCTCAGTCTCTCTAAGAAACTGAGGCTACAGACAATTTTTTAAATAGAGATGGGGTCTCACTCTTGCTCAGGATGGTCTGGAGTGCCTGATCTCAAGCACTCCAACCACCTCTGCTTCCCAGAGTACTAGGATTACAGGTGTGAGCCACCATACCTGTCATAGGACAGGCTTTTTGACTTCCATGAAATAAAAATCTCTTATCCTCAAGCAGAAAAGCAGTGTACAGTAGGAACAGGGGGAAAGTCTCATCTTCATATGTCTCCATCTTTTTTATAATCTGTCCCTAAACATGAATCATGTTAACTGACCCAACCTCTCCTAGAATCCACGTGTCTAAATTCATAGAATGACCTTATGCAGTCATAAGGGAAACTTCAGTGGTCACCTCCCTCATCTTTCTCCCAGAGCTAGAACACATGTGGCAGGATTCCAAATTAGTGGGCTCCACACCTTTTTACACAATGTTGCTGCCATATAAGAGATATTTCACCATTGCTTTAGTCCTGTATTGATTATTTGTACTGAGTTTTATAAGTGCCTTTTAAAGTTTTCATTTAGTCAGTGTTTCCCAATATGACATTATTTGTTTCCTACTAGGAGAACTAATGTGAGGTTTGTAAATCTGAATTTTATTCAAGAACTCTGTGTCTTCACACTGTCCACTGCCAAATCAACCCAGTCCTTTTGTTACTATATGGTGCAATACTTGCCACAGTTCTAAGCCCTGGAGAAAGTGCAGAGAAAGTATTACAAAGAATGAATAAAACTAATATATCCAGCTTTACTGACAGTACTCAATGAGGTCAGGGAGAGTTGAAGCAACTGATTTAAATTCTCCTATTGAATGTTTAAGCTCTTAGAATTCTATGGTCTATACTTCTTATTTTACTCACCAGTCCCTAATCTCCTGTATGCTACAGTATGTCTTCCACATATTTCACACTTGCGAAGTTCTGCAACAGAATTTTTTTACAACTACTAGGGGTTGGCAGATTTCTTCAGCCAAGATCTCCCGACTCTCACTATCCTCCTCTTGCTAGAATTGCAGACCCTGCGTGTGGCTCTAGCCTCTTTGGGAGCTGGTGCTGCTTCTGCTGCTAGTACCATCTCTGCAGTCCACCAACCTGAGCTCACCCCGACCGTATTCAGGTATAAGAGATAAAGAACATCTATCTGGTTTCAAAAAAGGACTTTCTGAACACGTTAACTTTCCTGTGAAGAAAAAAACTGCGACTGCTTAGGTGTCTGAAAATGAATTATAACAGAAACGAAGACAGCAAATGATAACAAACAATTCTTCATGTTAAGTTTCTGTCTCACTGTGTGCCAAGTCCTTTAATGCTGCAATCCTCAACCTTTAGATTGAGGACAGGTACCTCCCTATGGCCTGCTAGGAATGGGGCCACACAGAAGAAGGGTAGCAGGTGGGCAAACAAGCAAAGCTTCATCTGTATTTAAACCACCCCCTATTACTTGCATCCACTCCTGATTTCCATCCCATGTCCCCCACCCCCTGTCCATGAAAAAATTGTCTTCCATGAAACTTCCCTGCTACCCAAAAGGTTGGGGACTACTGCTTTAATGCATTATCTTATTTAATGATAATAACTACTGGATTGGTGCCATGGGTATCTCTATTTTAATACTGATAAATAGGGATTTGGAGCTGTTATCAACATAACACTATCAAACATTGAGACCAATGCAGTTAAATGTCACAATTAAGAGCTCGTTGTGAAAGCCCATGAGTTTAATAAGTGTGTTGTCTTGTCTCCCATACTGACTAAACATGACAAATAAGAACTTCCATGTGCAGATTTATACAAGATTCTTTGTCTTTTATTTTCGCTCCAAGGTCAACAGTTACAGGCCTCTGTATACTGGCCAGTGGGATTGGGGCAGCACTGGCTCCTCTGTTGATGACCCTAATGAGGTATTCTCCCCTCCTGCCCTGGATTACCTATGGAGTCTTCCCCATTCTTGCTGGACTCTTTGTCCTCCCCCTCCCAGAAACCAAGAACCTTCCTCTTCCTGATACCATAGATGACGTGGAAAATGAGTGAGTAAATCCTCCAGCTGTCACCTGAGTGGGGAGTGGCTGTGTGCTATAGCCTATTATGAAGGTCAATGACCATTTGAGCCCATCTGTTATGTAGGCTCAGACCTGACCTATTTCTATTGGTCCCCCTGTCTTTAGTTCAGTGTCAGCCTCACCTCTACCCACACGGAAGTAAGTCCCCTCAAAGGAATCTAGATTTTACAGATCACCTCATCACCTCTGAGATCATGTGATCTCATTACCTTTAGTGGTGAAAACACTCAAATTACCCCTGTTGTGAATGGCACATACTCTCTGCCCTTATGGGAAATACATAATCTTCTTCTTTCATAAATCTGCTAAGACACAAATGCCTCGTTCTCATCCCTTGACTTTAGCACCCATCAGCCCAGTGGACTTAGGATATGTTGTAGGGAAGCAAATAAGATGGCCTCATAGATACATATTTGATTATTGCTTCAATCAAGGAAGAATTGAGGGACTAGAGCAGACACCAAAATCTTCTTTGTAAAGGTAATAATGTATCTAAAGGGTATTGATCTTGGGATACCTGAGAGACTTATTCAAATTGCAGCCACCAGCAATGGAAATTGTGAGGAGATAGCATTTAAGAATAGAAGAAAACAATTAAAAGAGGTGAAAAGAATGAATTAGATTTAAAGAACTTTCTTCACCCTTGGATTTTGCAAATGTGTCATTAGTCAAAAGGCTAAGGATGAAATGGTGAGAGTAGCAATATTCAGTGCTGCTTTCCCAGGTATGCAGAGGTTTCAGAGCCTTTCCCAGCACAATGATTCAAATTCCAAAGGGCTTCAGGTTACAGAACTGGGGGAGAGAGGCTCGGCTTATCCTTAGACATGCAGGATAAATATACTTATGCTATACCTACTTTCTGTTTTGTGTCTTGATTTTTTTTCTCTTTTTATTTTTCAGCAGAAAAAGAACAAGAAAAGAAAATCAAGAAGATACTTGCATGAAAATAACACAGTTTTAAGGAGTTTCTTTTGCCTAGACTTTATCAAAGGCAGAGTAAAATAGTGAAAAATGAAGATAATTAATATATACCTGCAAACTAGGTAAAAAAATAATAGACAGATAGATGCCCCTTATAATGATAGCACTAAATAAATGAATTGCATCAAGATAATTTCTGAGTTTTGGTAGTTCCACCAAGAAATAGTTTGCTTTGGAAAGAAATTGCAAACTTCCAAATTCATCTAGATATTAGTAAAATCCGAGATGATTTATGAACAAGGAGCATCATGAAATGACAATGCAGCTGATACATCTCTGATGAAGCATATGCTGGACTCTGTTATAAAACTACAGTCATCTAAATAGTAAGAGCCAATGCAACCTCCAGTCATAACCATTAGCACTTAGTTACCGAAATTTGGCACCAACAACAACTTACACATTCAAAGATTTTGCAATCATTGTTATTAATTACCTCTCTAGAAATAGAATCAAAAGAATTATGATTATGGTTTCTTTTTTTTTAATTTTTTTTTTCAGGTAAATGTGAGGATACAAACAACCAAATCGCATTACTTGACTTTGTTTGGTAGAGTCCCTCTTGTAGTTTTGTCTTGTACCCAAAACAGTGTGCCGTACACCCCTACATTATGCCCCTTCAGTGGGGAGAATCATTTCCTTTTAGTAATAAAATTCTGGACTTCTTCCTTTGTATTGTTTCTGCCTTCAAGTTTTAAACTAAGATGACTCATTTATAAATATTATAAAGCTATGTTGATTGGTTTGATGCAAGCACGTCAGATTGTATAAAAAAACACATTGTACCCCACATATGCATAAATGTATTCATGATCTATTGTATATGACTCAATAAAAAACATATATATTATAACTATCAAATATCGGAGGACAACAGACTTGACAAATGACCTCAACGTGTACACATATGTCTGAGTGTGGATATCTTATACACATCATCGAGATAAAATTATACTTCAACACAAAAATGGGCAAAGAACAAGTATTTCTCAAGGGAAAAAAGACATAAATAGTAAATACTGTATATAAAGTAAAATGAAAAGATCTTCATATTTAATGGTGATCAAGAAAATATACACTATAGTGATAAATTTTCTTTTGCCAAGGAAACAATGATTTGTTCATTCTCAGTAAGGCAGAGATGCAATGGCATAGCAACCAATACAATGCTGGGGAAAGTGGGAAATAAAGCATGCTATAAAGCTGCTAAAATATCAGTGTGCCATACTGATCAAATGTTTTTTTTTCCTTTGTTTTTTTTTATTAGGTCATAATTGTGTACATTAATTCTCTCATAGGATACAGTGTGTTACTTCTATATGCAGTTTGGAAAACTCTCATCCAGGTGGCTAACATAGCCATCATGTCTTTCTCATAGTTGTTATGTTAAGACATTTATATTCAACCTTTAGACAAATTCACCTGTACCCAAATAGAATAAACTATAGGCATGATCCCCACAATATCATTCTCTTCACCCATCCTCCCCCTCCCCTCCCCTCCCCCTCCCCTTTCCCCGTAGTCTAAGGCTCCATTTGGATTGTAGATTTCCTAAGATAGCTAACAATTAGTTTCATAGTAGTGTTGAGTACATTGGATACTTTTTCTTCCATTCCTGAGACACTTTGCTAAGGAGGACATTTTCCAGCTCCATCCATGTAAATATGAAGGAGGCAAGGTCTCCATCTTTCTTTGTGGCTGTATAGTATTCCATGGTGTACATATACCACAATTTATTGATCCATTCATGGGTTGATGGGCACTTGGGCTTCCTCCATGACCTAGCGATTGTGAATATACTACTGGGACCTCCTCAAGTTAAAAAGCTTCTGCACAGCCAAGAACACAGTAAGAAAAGTAAGTAGACAGCCCTCAGAATGGGAAAAGATATTTGCTGGATATGCTTCCAACAGAGGTCTTATAACCAGAATCCACAGAGAACTCAAGCATAGTAGCAAGAAGAGAACAAGTGATCCCGTCGCAGGGTGGGCAAGAGACTTAAAGATCAAATGTTTTGATTTAATTTTTATTCATATTCATTTAGCAAACACAGAGCTGCACAACCTAGTATACTACTTCTTCTCGTCTATCAATAAAACTTGCTTTTAATCCACATCCCCCTGCCCCAGCCCTTTTTTATTTGGTTACATAGTTAGCTTTTGTATATTGTAAGTCAAAATTACAAGTGTGCCTTTCACCCTGACAGTGTGCACTATACATGTCTGGTGTAAATTTACCCATCCTCTCCTCTGTATGTACTTGAAATCTGTTGAGTTTTACTTCCATGTGTGTACATAAACGGTGAATAACCAGTTCCAAATTAGTATCACAAGATTACTTCACTTAGGAGAATTGTCTCTGATTCCATCCAGGCTGTTACAAAAGACAGTAGGTCACCATTTTTTATGGATGAGTAGTATTCAATGTTGTACATATACCACATTTTATTAATCCATTTTTGAATTGATGGGCTATTGGATTCTTTCCACATATTCACAATTGTGAATTGTGACACTATAAACATTCAAGTGCAGGTGTCTTAATGATAAAATGACTTTTTGTTCCTTTGGATAAATACCTACTAGTGGGATTGCTGGATCACATAGTAGGTCCACTTGTAGTTCTTTATTGTATATCCATACTACTTTCCATAGAGGTTAGAATAGTCTGCAGTCCATAAAACAGTGCAAAAGTGTTCCTAACTATCCACATCCTCACCAGCAACTGGTACTTTGAAACTTTTTGACCCCCCACCTTTTTACCTTGCCCTTTAGAACTAGTGAGAAACACCAGCACAATGAGAATAGAAGTAGTGAGAATAAAACTCCTTGATCTTTGGTGGGGAAACCCTTCAGTATTTCATTATTAACTGTAAGTTTAAGAAGTGTCTTTTATTCCCGAAATGTCCAAAGTTTTGTTAGGAACAGATGTTGTAATTTGTCTTGCCTATATAATATCTTTCTTTTTACCCTCCTAGCCTAGAAAATTATAGTGATAACTTTTTAAATATTCAAGCACCCTTAATTACACAATACTGTCAAGTTGGTCATTGTGTATTATTTTCATGCAATGTGAGATAGATTGTTCTTTAGGCAGTTTTGATTGCTATAACAGAATGCCATAAACCACGTGGTTTAAACAACAAATTTCTTTATCTCTCCATTCTGGAAACAGTGAGGTCCAAGATCAACCTGCTGGGATCTGATATTTCATGATGACTCTTTTCCAGGCTTACAGACAAATGTTTCCTCCTTCTATCTTCAGTGGAAGACAGAAGAGAGAAAGGAAAGTCTTCTAAGATAAGGGCACTAACTCCATGTGAGAGCTGAGCCCTCATGATCAACTCATCTCTTAAAGGCCCTACCACCTAATGACATCACATCAGGGGTTATAGTATCAACACACGAACTTAGGGAACATACAAATATTCAGCCATCACAACTTTCTAAAATTACGGGGTTGTATTTTTTATCTGTACATACATAAGTGCTATTGGTCTATGGTATCCCTTTTTGGCAATATTTTCATCTGGTTTTGTATCAGAGAAATTCTGGCCTCAAAGAATTAGTTTCAAAGGATGTTCTACCCTGAAAATATTTATGTAGAATTAAAATAATTAATTTGTTTCTTCATTCAGTGTTCTCTAGAATTCACCAAAGAATCTATCTGGCCCTGTAGTTCATTGTGCCATTTTGCTTCTCCATGGTGTTTTTGTTTTCCTTTTTTTTAACACTACAATATTGTAGTGTTTTCACTATACATTTTCTTTAGTAGATACATAAGGTGATTCCTTCATTCTTCTGTGATTTTTCTCCTCTTTAAGGTTCATATATTCCTGCTAATAAAAGGATTAGCCATGGATTAGCCAAATGTATTGCAAATTTATCAGATTTTTTAAATTTTTTTTTAATTTATTGCAATTTTTGAGCTCAAAGCCAGCAGCCAAGTCTTTCTGAATTGAAATAAATCATTCATCTTATGTTATCAAACAGAAAATGACTTCATAAGTTAGCTTGGTCTGGGGACTTGGCAATAATTCTTTATAACTTCCACCTAAAACTTGAAGGTAAAAAACATCACTTACATGTGAATCTCTATACACCTCTATGGAGCTACCCCATTGACAACTAACATTCATTGACTCAAAGAACTTCCTGTTATGAGAACTGTGACAAAAGAAACAAGAATCACAATGTAACCTAAAAATTGTACCCTCATATTAATTTGAAAAAATGAAAAAATACTCAAGAAGAAAATTAAATTTATGATACGCTTATTCTAACTAGGACTAGGTTTGTAAAGCTAACACTATTGTTTATAATAAAATACAAAAATTAATTTAATTTTAAAATATTTAAAAAAGGAACAAGAATCACATATCCACGCTAATTTGCAGCCAATGTGTTTTTCAACTTCAAATTATAGCTAGGCAGTATTTTTCATGTCTCAATGAAACACAAAGGAAATTTGGTATTTAAATACTCATTTACCTGTGCAATGGAGGAGCTTCCACCACATCCAATATCTAGTATCTTTTGTAACAACCCAGACAGAACTGGAGATAATTCCTCTATTGCAATAATAGAAAATATATATATATCACAAGTACTCAAGACTAAGTTTGAACTACTCTAGAGTTTTCTATCTAGCCCCAAGCCAACATCTATTTTTTATAAATTTGCAATCTTGTCTACATCCCATAAAAGTTATGGGCCAGATTTAGGACACATATATTCATGGAACTCACTCATCATAGATTGTCCCACAGCCCAGGCAGCTGTTCATTCGATAGGGGACCCACTTGAATCCAAACCTTCATATAATACAAAACCATGTCTGATGTTGCCATACTGTACTTTGTTCACTGTTAATCTTATTGCTACTTGTTTGGGTGTTTTCATGAATTTACACCTGGAGACCTAAAACTCCAGTAGACCATTATTTCAGTCAAACTTGACAGATACTGAAGCCCACATGGACTCAAGAGCGTCCCACCTGAAAAGAGAAACCTCAAGACCACATCCCAGACCTTCACACTCTGGCCCAAATTCTCACCAGTACAGAAGGTTTTGCCACCTCTGATGCAAAGAGCTTCACCTCTTACATAAACCTCCATAGGATTTCTTCCACATACAAAAATGATGTCAGAATGGATTAAGGACTAAAACATGTAGTGAAGGCTATGTTAACCACATTGATGAAACTATTTCAAATCGTATATAAAACCAGCACATTGTACCCCATAATTACATTAATAGACACAGCTATGATTTAATTAAAAAAAAAGAATATGGAAAAAAAATACAAACATTAAATGCATAACTAAAAAGCCCAAGAAAAAACAGAGAAATCAATTCAGGACATTGGTCTAGTCAAAGATTTTGTGAATAAGACTTCAAAAGTATAGGAAACAAAAAAAATAAACAAATGAGGCTGTAGTAAACGAAAAAAGCTTCAGCACAGCAAAGGCGATATTTAACAAAGTGAGACACAACCTGTTGAACAAGAGAACATACCTGCAAGTTTTTTATCCGACCTGGGACAAATATGCAGAATATACAAAGAACACCAACAATTCAATAATTAAAAAAAACCACAAATAATCCCATTTAACAGTGGGGGAGAACTATGAATAGAAATTTCTCCCAGAAAAGACACAGAAATGCCCAACAGATATCTGGAAAAATGTTCATCACTAAACATTAAAACCACGCATAAGAAATCATCCTACCCTAGTTACGACTGCTAGTTTCAAAAAAGACAAAAAGTAACAGGTATTTCTAAGGACATGGAGAAAAGCTAACTCTTCCACAATGTAGATAGGAATATAAATTAGGACAGCCCCCCATGGGATACGCTGTCGCAAAAACTAAAAGGCCTCAGAGCCAGGGAAGACCACAGCACAACTCTCATTCTGAGGCGTTCAGGGATTTGGTGGTATGAATTTTGGATTTTAACATCCAGAGGCTCAGGATTTCTAACATGCAAGACAGAAGAAGAAAATTGTATCCCAATTCCTGGACAGATAAACTAGTCTTTTCTCTCTATTTGTACTAACAGACCCCCAGTTGGTCCCCATCCACACTGCGGGTAAATCTTCCCCACCCAGCAGGGCCCTTCAGACTCCCACACTCTTCCCTTCTGCACATGTCCTCACTCTAGGTTTTATTTAGTCTGGTCAAGTTGACATCTACAATTAACCATCATGCTGTATTTCCAGATTCCATTACCAATAAGACTGCAGTTTGATTCAAGTGATAGGAGACAGTAGAAACATCTACAGTCGTCACCCAGATTTTGGGGTGACCCACAAAATCAGTATGTGACCTACAAAATCAGTACGTCGCCCAGAAACAGGTCTACACCCAGGTCTACAGCTTTGGGAATCATTGTACTCTTCAGTAGGATTGGGGCAGCGCTGGCTCCTCTGTTGATGATCCTAGCGAGGTATTCTCCCCACATACCCTGGATTGCCTACGGAGTCTTCCCCATTCTTGCTGTCCCCTTCGTCCTCTTTCTCCCAGAAACCAGGAACCTGC
>NW_003852535.1:3288823-3305976 GCF_000181295.1 Otolemur garnettii
ATTTCAGGGTCGCAGCTCACCTCAGGAAGGTTGAAGTGCACTCTTCAATCTTCTCTCTTGTCTCTGCTCCAAACCATCAGCTAATTTGCTAAGGTTCTGTCCTTTCAGCCTCCTTCTGGACAGGAGCTTCTGTAAAAAGCTGGCTGCAGTTCGCCATCTTGGCTCCGCCCCCGTCATTAGGATTTTCATAGGGATTGCATGTGTAGATTGCTTTGAATAGTTTTGACACCTTAATGTAAGATGTCAACATTAAGTCTTTCATCCAGATATATAAAATGTATTTCTATTTGTTTTGAGTTTTTTCAGTATTGTTTGTAACTCTCATTCTACAACTCTATAAACTCCTTGCTTAACTTAATTTATAAGTATTATATTCTTGTGTATCCTACTGTAAATGAACTTCTTTTGTAAGTTCCTTTTCAGATGTTTCAATGTTAGTATATAGAAACAACTGATTTTTGCATGTTCACTTCATATTCTGTTTCTCAGCAGAATTTGTTACTGGTAACAGTTTCTGTGGAATCTTTTGTAGTCTCTAAATATGAGTTCATATTATCTGCAAATAGAGACAATTTTGCCTCTTTCTTGCAAAGTAGATCACTTTGGTAAGAACTTTCAGTACACTCCTGAAGAGAAGTAATGGAAGTAGGTATCTTGACTCGTTCCTGATCTCAAAGGAAAACTATTGCTATTTCATCACTGGGTATAGTGTTCACTATAGATTTTTAAAATATGACATTCATCATGTTGAGATAGTTTCCTTGTAACCTTCTTTTGAGTGTTCTTTAATCATAAAAATATGTGTTAATTTGCTTTTATTCCATCAAATTCAATGACCACCACGTGTTCCCAGACAGCCATCAGTGCATTGTGATGTCATGCTCATGTCACTGCTCCTTGGCATGTTACCACTTTTGTTCCCCTGCCTAGAAGATATACCGGATCTTCCCCTTGTGTGGATGGCAGATCATAGAGTCCAGACAAACCGTGTAACTCAGTTCTCTGGCCACCAGAAGCCAGAAAAGGACAGACCTTGCATGTAGGTCCCCAGACTTTCTCTCTGGTCTGTCTGAATTAGAACCCCAGCATTACAAAGGGATATGGTTTTATAATGTTCTCATTGTCTGTTTGGCTGCCTTTTAGATAAGGGTGATAATGGACTCATGGAATGCCAAAAATGATCAGAATAATACTTCCATTGATGAAGTATTCAGTATAAAAAAATCTGTGAAGACAGAAAGTAGATAAATGCTTACCATCAACTGGGGGAAAACAATGGGGACTGAATGCTATCGGAATTTCTTGAGGGTGAAGAAAATGTTCTGGAATTACATAGTGGCAATATTTGTAGAATATTATGATTATGTTTTAAAACACTAAATTGAAGCTGGGCGTTGTGTGGGTGCCTATAATCTCAGCTACTTGGGAGGTTGAGGCAAGAGAATCACTTAAGCCCAAGAGTTGGAGGCTGCTGTGAGCTGTGATGCCATGGCACTCTACCAAGGGTGACATAGTCAGACTCTGTCTCAAAAAAAAAAAAAAAAAAAAACACTAAATTGTGTCCAGAAAGAAAGATTGATTTTATGGTATGTAAATTATATGTTAATAACAAAAATAGGAATTCAAAGAAATGGTTTACATGATGTGGTCACTACTCACATTTCTCTATAAATACTTGAACACTTCTTGATGGCCAGATACACCCTTCCTCTTAGAAGTCCAATGCAGCAGGATTACTTGATTAGAAATGACTCTACTGCAATTTATAAAATTTATTTTTAATTATAGGAAAAGAAAACTCAGGTTAGAGGGAATTTCACAAATAAACAAATATTTACTATACCTACCTTGTCTTCTTTTATCAGGTGGATGGTGGAGTCTGCTTGCTGGTTGATTATCAACAATCAGCCAGATGAGGGCTTAAAGGAACTTAGAAGAGTTGCACATATAAATGGAAAAAAGAATACTGAAGAGACCTTGACCATTGAGGTGATCTGGAAAGGGGAGCTGGTTATGAGGGTGAAATGAAAATATGACCTCACAGTCACACTAGTCTGGGTTCCTGGGGTGAATCCATTTCCAGAATTAGAATCCTGTGT
The DNA here is from genome assembly GCF_000181295.1 of Otolemur garnettii. Lineage (NCBI taxonomy): Eukaryota > Metazoa > Chordata > Mammalia > Primates > Galagidae > Otolemur > Otolemur garnettii. The sequence continues at coordinate 3,290,923 of NW_003852535.1, forward strand.
GTGGGGCCCTCCTTTAAAGTGCCTGAAACTACCAGCCATTAAATAAGGACAAAGGTGTCATATTCACCCTACACAGAAATTTCCTTGAGGATTGTAGACAATATGTCCCGCTCATCCTCTTGTAATTAGCAAGAAGCCTGGAACATTATTGACATCTCAGAAATGCTTGTTATTTTTGTCGTTGAAGTTTCTGAGATCCACCATGCAGGAGGAGTTGGACAGAGCCCAGATCAAAGCATCAGTTTCCTGCTTGTTCCGCACACCTAAACTGAGAATCAGAGTCCTTTGCACATCTCTTGTGAGGTAAGCTCCATTTGGTGGTGATTAATTTTTAAATATTAGTTATGCAAATTTATTCCTTCCTTCAACAACACTAGCAGCAGCATTGTTGAGGGATGATTAATACATAAGAACAAACATTAACAAAATGCATGACTTTAAGTGCCACATCTTAAGATAGCCTACTATGATGAGACGACTCAGTGGGACCTAATTTAAAATGCACAAAGTGTTCATTTAGATAGATTATAACCTATAAAACCATGTAGCCATTACCTAGACAAGCACCAATCAACATTCCTGAATCATCTCTTACATCTCCTTTTCTCCCAAACTAATTCTTGCCCACATGTACCAGCTCTTCTTACCTCTTTTCCAATAGATTACATTTGCCTATTCCTAAATTTGGTATGAATTGAATCTTACTATATACATGCCTTTTATATTTGGGAAATTCACCCATTTTTTTTGCATTGCTATGCTTTGCCTTTTTGATTGTAAGTCATTTATATGAATATGCTATAAGTTATTTAGCCATAGTGCTTCGCTGAATTATGGATTTTCCCACTTGCAGACCACTGTGAGTTTCTGGTTTTTAAGGCATGTTTCTCCATAGAAACATACCAAACGGTATGCCAAAGTGGGCTTACGACTATACACTCCCATCATCAAGTGTAAGAGCTCTGGACATTCCATACTGACACACATAAGTATAGTCTCTTTATACTAATAGAAGGCATTAGTATGTGATGATATCAATTATTGTGAGTTACTTTAAGTTAGCTATTCAAAGGGACATAGATGGTAGTGCATTGTGATATAAATTTGCATTTTCCTGATGACTGACGGTGAAGACTTCCCTATCTTGCCTAGACTACATCTGTTTTTATTAGTGTCACTTTTTATTACCATAATTTTTAGATTTTTTTTATTATTTGGAATTCATGGAGGGCACAAAGAATTAGATTATACTGATTGCATTTGTTAGGGAAAGTCCCCCTTATAATTGTGTCCCACCCCCCAAGAGGTGTGCTATACACCATGACCCCCTAAACCCTACTCTCCTACCCTCTACCTGCTCCGGCATTCCCCTACCCGCCTCTGAATTCCCCTACCCTCCACCATATATTAGGTCATCTACTGCCTTCATATTGGAATTGAGTACATTGAATTCTTGTTTCTCCATTCTTGTGATGCTTTACTGAGAAGAATGCCTTCAACCTCAATCCAAGTTAATGCACGGGATGTAAAATCTCCATCTATTTTTATGGCTGAATAGTATTCCATGGTATACATGTACCACAGCTCGTTAATCCATTCCTGAGTTGATGGGCATTTAGGTTATTTCCACATTTTGGAAATTGGAAATTGAGCTGCGATAAACGGTCGAGTGTAAATGTCCTTATGATAAAATACCCCAAAGAAAAAAATCATTTTGTTGTACATGTATATTTTAAAGGTCTTTTCTCAGTCTGTGGATAACCTTTCCACACCCTGATGACCTAAATTTCTCGATTGTTATAGTCTGTCAATTAATCTTTTCTTTTATGAATAGTATTTGTGGGTGGCACCTGTGGCTCAGTGGGTAGGGTGCCGGCCCCATATACCAAGAGTGGCAGGTTCAAACCTGGCCGCGGCCAAACTGCAATCAAAAAATATAGCCGGGCATTGTGGCGGGTGCCTGTAATACCAGCTGCTCGGGAAGCTGAAGCAAGAGAATCGCCTAAGCCCAGGAGTTGGAGGTTGCTGTGAGCTGTGACAACATAGCACTCTACTGCGGGCAATTCAGTGAGACTCTGTCTCCAAAAATAAATAAAAAATAGTATTTGTGATATCCTGTTTCAGAAATAGTTGCTACCCACATTTACAAAGATATTTTCTAAGTTTTCTCCCCAAATCTTTTCTTCTATCACATTTGTTTTGTGTATAACCCACCTCAAATTAATTTTTGTACAGGATTCCAGATTGGGGTAAAGGTTTGTATTTTCCAAATCCATTGTCAATGCACTCGCCACCACTTAGTGAGAAGGCCATTGTTTCCCTATCTAGTTCCTGGGACAATTTTGAAATTAACCTGCCAACTGTATACAAGTATATGTAGTTTCTAGACTCTGTATTCTCCGGAATTACTTATATTTCCACCTTAAATGTTTGTACTGAATTAAGAGCAAGTCTGTGTTGGCCTGAAAGGTTTTTTTTGAACAATCTGTAACTATATGTTCAATTTCTATACTAGACATAGCTTTCGTAAAATATGAATTTTCTTTCCTGTCACCTTTATCAAAATAAATAACATAGAATATTGAGAACACATAATGTCTGATCACAAGGGAACATAATGATAACCTTTATCTCAGCCCTTCTCACCCTTCTCTTAAACCTGCCCTGCAGTTTTCTCCTTATCCCCAGATGAAACTTTCAACAAGCCGCATTGTCTACTATCCTTGTCACTTATCAAAAACCTCCCATCCTTGCACTCACCAGAATAGCCTCACTTTAATAATGGATATATTTCGGCCAAGTACAAAAACTACACCTCAGATCTTCATTCAGAGTTGGAGTTTCCAGCTCCCTATTTCAAGCTGACCTTGGACGCACTGGGGGTGGATAAGGCAGGAAGGTATTGTGGGCTGTTTATCTGGTCAGGTTGTGCTTCCTCTCCACTCTTAGCCTGTGGGTCAGGTTTCCAGATTGTGTACACTCAGAGTGGGGGAAGGAGAAGAGCTAGAGGGAAGGGAAGGTCTGAGTGTAGACTTGAAAGCAGACGCCTTTCCTGGGGTCTTCTGTGTAAATCCGCTGGAGGCCTCACTGGAACTCTTGGCTTCTCACTCCATTTCTAGTGATGTAGGAACTGCACTTCCTCTGTCTCCTGAAGACATTCTCTCTCCAGACCCTGCAAATTGACCTGTGTATTACCCTAATCGCATTCACTTTTCACTCCCCAATTCTATTTTCCCCTTCCTTCTTCCCACAATAAATTGTTAATCAATAATCAATTAGTAATTAATGAAAAGGGGTGCAGCAGCACCTGGAGACGAGAGCAGAAGCACAGAGGTTTAACAAGTGTATTGAAAATGGACAGGGACTCTCCTGCACAGGGGAAATCCGGCATTAGTGCCTGGGGGCAGTTACAGACCCCTTCTGGGGGCTATAGAGGGTGTGAAATTTCCAAAGCTTGCCAGGAAAGTGATGGCAAGTTAGGGTCCTTTGTCATGAATGTCAAAGGTGGGGCCAACGAGGTCCTTTGTATTCTTTCCTTTAGGAGGGGAAGATGAGAATTTGCATGGGGCTGAGTTAGGCCCCCCAATAATTAATAAACAGACTCTCTCTTCCAGAGGCTATGTTAACCTATGAATAAACCCACAGATCCTTGCCTTATAATACCTCAAGATATAATTACCTCTCAAACACTTTATTTCAATTCCTATGCATAAGACAAATCACCCATAGTTTCCACCTCTCACTGTGCTTAGAAATTTCAGGCCACTATTGTACACAAATCCAGAAAACACGTGACAAACTCAGCCCTATAGTGCCCTTGCAGCCTCACTGGCTATGAGTAAGTGAGGGAAAGTTCTCAATACAGGAGCTGAGAAGAGAGACTCACACAATGCTGAACAGCTCCAATTTCCCTAATTTCCATAATCAAATCCTTTGTCCAAACCTTTATACCCTTCAGTGCAGTGATGAGCTCAGAGTTCATGTTACTTTTTTTACATGAATAGTTCGTAAGTTTCACTAGATTATGTGTCTATTTGATAACTCTTGGGGGAACCTCAGTAAATATTAGACATGGAGAACCCACTTTAACATACAGTTCCATAATAATTTTATTTTCACTTAATATCATTGCCTTAAAAATAAATATCCTCTCAAACAGAATGAACCTATTTCTTCATCACTGACCAAATGCCATCTGGGCCAATATTATCATCCGTTGATAGTAATTGTGAAGGAAGGACTTACCTTCCCCATCTTAGGAACTGTTTATTAGGCATCAGATCCTCTCACATTTGTTTTTACTCCTTTTACGGACTTCAGATTGGCAATCACTGTGTCCATTTATGGCCTGATACTCAACCTGCAGCACTTCGGGAGGAATATTTACCTGTTCCAGGTTCTCTTTGGAGCTGTCACACTCATAAGCAGATTTGTTGCCCTTTGGACACTGGATCATATGGGTCGTCGTCTAAGTCAGGTGTTGTTCCTGTTCCCGGCAGGACTGTTCATTCTGGTCAACACCTTTTTGGACCAAGGTGAGAGAAAAAGGAGTTTGGGGAAGGAATGTGGTTTCCCCATTCCTCAGAGATACACTAGTCTTACTGCCTGGTGACAAAGAATGCAATGTCATTGAAAGCCAAAATGTTCCCTGAAATTAACATGAGGCTATAAAACAGAAACTGACAAGTTGTTGGCAGAATGTAGGGTCTCACTGAACCAATAACAGCCAGGGGTGGTTCAGACACAGGTTGTCTTCACCCAAGACGGATATGGACATTGGCTCTCTAATTACACCTATTAATTTCTTTAGAAGAATAACTAGACACATACCTTTTGCCCACTCACACATTCGCAACAACCGTGGAGCAGCAAGGCACTGCTATTTTATCCCAAGGTGGGAACATGATGTTCTCTTCTCTTCTGTTTTGGACTTTTTCTGATTATTAAGGCACCCACAACTTGTCCATTCCTCGTTCCTATATTTTCAATTTTGCGTTTGACATTAAATCATCATGAATGTGCCACTTTGCTAGGACAGGACTGTATTTTTTTATTTGCCCTACACTAAACTGCTATGGCATAACAGCTCACAGCAACCTCAAACTCCTGGGCTGAAGTGATCCTCTTGCCTCAGCCTCTGTGGGTAATTTTAGGCACGTGCCACCACATCCAGAAGTTTTTCTTTTTTTGTTTAGTAGAGATGCAGTCTCACTCATGCTCAGGCTGGTCTTTTATTTTGTATTATTAAGTCATATATACACAGATCATGAATACATTTATGCCTTTGTGGCATTCAATGTGTTGAGTATTTGTACAAATTGCTGTGCTTACATCCTACTGATTAACATAGTTTTCACCTCATTTACTTAATCACAGTGTTAAGACATTTGTGTTCAATACTGATCTGAAGCAATCCAACCACCTCTCCTGGAGTGTTGCAATTACAGGTGTGAGCCACCATGCCTGGCATAGGACAGGCTTCTTGACTTCCATGAAATAAAACTCTTATCCTCAAGCAGAAAAGTAGCGTGCGGTAGGAACAGGGGAAGAGTCTCATCTTCATATGTCTCTATCTTTTTAATGATCTGTCCCTAAACATAAAGCATAGTAAGCAACTGACCCAACCTCTCCTAGAATCCACGTGCCCAAATTCATAGAATGAGCTTACACAGTCATAATGGAAACTTCAGTGGTCAGCTCCCTCACCTTTCTGACAGAGCGGGAGCACATTGGACAAGATCCCAGACTGGTGGGCCCCACACATCCTTTTTACCCAATGTTGTTTCCCTTTCGATTGCTTTAATCCTATATTGTTTATGTTTATTGAATTTTATAAGTGTCTTTTCAAATTTTTGCTGTCCGTATATCCCAATATGGCCTTTGTTTCCTACTAGGAGAACCAATGTGAAGTGTGCATCTTGATATGCAATTCTCTTCCCTCAGCCTCCTGAGTAGCTGGGACTACAAGCGCCCGCCACAATGCCCGGCTATTTTTTTGTTGCAATTTGACCGGGCCCGGGTTTGAGCCTGCCACCCTCAGTACATGGGGCCGGTGCCCTGCTCACTGAGCCACAGGTGCCACCCCTGCAATAGAACTTTTTTACAACTAATAGGGGTTGCCAGATTTCTTCAGCCAAGATCTCCTGACTCTCACTGTCTTCTCTCTAGAATTGCAGATCCTGCGTGTGGCTCTAGCAATATTGGGAATTGGTGCTGTTACCACTGCTAGCAACGGCGCTTCCGTACACCAATCTGAGCTCATCCCCACCTCAATCAGGTATAAGAGCTAAAGACCTGGTTTCAAAACAGGACTTTCTGAACACATTAACTTTACTATAAGGCCACCACGGGGTCTAGACTGGCAGGGTGGCTCACACCTGTAATCCTAGCCCTCTTTGGAATGCCTGAGCTCATGGGTTCAAGACCAGCCTCAGCCAGAGTGAGACGTTTGTCTCTAAAAATAGCCATGTGTTGTGGCAGGCACTGGTAGTCACAGCTACTTGGGAGGCTGAGGCAAGAGGATTACTTGAGTCCAAGAGTTGGAGGTTGCTATGAGCTATGACCCCATGGCACTCTACCAAAGGAAGCAAAGTGAGACTCTGTCTCAAAAAAAAGAACAACTTCACTATGAAGAAAAAACTGAGACTATTTAGGTGTCACAGGAATTAATTATAATAGAAATAAAGACAACTACTGATAGCAACAATTCCTTAAGCTAAGTTTATGCCTCACTATATGCCCAGTCCTTTAATGCTGCACTCCTCAATCTCTGGGTTGAGAACAGGGTTGATCCCTGTTCTAGGAATGGGACCACACAGAAGAAGGATAGGAGGTGGGCAAACAAGCAAAGCTTCATCTACATTTACAGCCGCCCTGACACTTGCATTGACTCCTGAATTACATCCAATGTAGAACCCTCACCCCCTGTCCATGGACATATTGTCTTCCATGAAACTGTTCCCTGCTACCCAAAAGGTTGGGGACTGCTGCTTTAACACATTATCTCACTTAATGATAATAACTAGTGGATTGATGGTATGGGTATCTCTATTTTAATACTGATGAAACAAGAGTTTGGAGCTGTTACCCACATAACACTATCAAATCCTAGTGAGGCCAATACAGTAAATGTCACAGGTAGCAGCTTGCTGTGAAAACCCATGTGTTTAATAAGTGTGTTGTCTTGTCTCCCAGACTGAAGAAACATGACAAATGAGAACTTCCATGTGCAGATTTATGCAAGATTTTTTGTCTTTTATTTTCATTCAAAAGGTCTACAGTTGTGGGAATCATTATACTCTCCAGTAGGATTGGGGCAGTGCTGGCTCCTCTGTTGATGATCCTAGTGAGGTATTCTCCCCACATACCCTGGATTGCCTACGGAGTCTTCCCCATTCTTGCTGTCCCCTTCGTCCTCTTTCTCCCAGAAACCAGGAACCTGCCTCTTCCTAACACCATAGAGGATGTGGAAAATGAGTGAGTAAATCCTCCAGCTGTCACCTAAACGGGGAGTGGCTGTGTGCTATAGCTCTGTGATGATGAAGGCCAATGACCACTTGAGCCCCTTTATCTGTTATGTAAGCTCAGACCTGACCTATTTCTATTTGTCCCCCTATCTTTAGTTCAGTGGCAGCCTCACCTCTCTGCCACCTGGGCTCTGGCAGACTCCCCTGAGGCTCCCTACATCACAAAGACCACCTCACGCCAGTAGCTTCAGTAGTGAAAAGGGCTAAGTTAGCTCTATTGTGAATGACGCATACTCTCTGCCCTTATGGGAAACACACAATCCTGTTCTATCATAATTCTGCTGAGACAGAAATGCCTCGTTCTCATCCCCTGACTTTAGCACCCATCAGCCCAATGGGTGCTGGATATACTAAGGGGAAGGAAATGAGATGGCCTCATAGATAGATACCTGATTATTGCTTCAGTCCAGGAAGAACTGTGGGTCTAGAGCACACACCAAGATCTTCCATGCAAAGATAACAATGTATCTAAAGGGTCTTGCTCTTCTTGGGATGCCTGAGAGATTTACTCAAACTACAGCCACCAGCAACAGGAATTTTGAGGAGAGGGCATTTAAGAAAAGAAGAAAACAATTAAGAGGGGAAAGAGAATGAAGAATTTCTCTTCACCCTTTGACTTTTGAAACGTGTCATTGGTCAAAGGGCTAAGGATGAAATGGTGAGAGTAGCAATATGCAATGCTGCCTCTCCAGGTATACAGAGGTGTCGGAGCCTTTTCAGCACAACGATTCAAAATACAAAGGGCCTCAGGTTACAAACCTGATGTGTAGGCTCGGCTTGTCCTGAGGCATACAGGATAAAAACACTTATTCTATACCTACTTTCTCTTTTGTGTCTTGATTTTTTTTTTTTTTGGCTTTTTATTTTCCAGCGAAAAAGGAACAAGAAAAGCAGATAAAGAAGATACTTGCATTAAAGTAACACAATTTTAAGGCATTCCCAAGACTTCATCCACAGCAGAGTAAAATAAAGGAAAAAAGAAGATAATTAATACATACCTGCAAACTAGCCAAAAATATAATGGACAGAGGCATGACATTTACAATGATGGCACTAAATGTATGAATTTCTGCAAAATAATTTCTAAGTTTTAGTAAATCCACCTAGAAATATCTTGCATTGGAAAGAAGTTGCAAACTTCCAAATTCACCTAGATATTAATAAAAGCAAAGATGATTTATGGAAAAGGAGCATCACGGAGTGACAATGGGGCTGACACATCTATGGTGAAGCATATGCTGGACTCTCTTATAAAACTACTGTCATCTAAACAGTAACAGCAGATACAACCTTCGCTCAAAGCCATTCCGTATACATAAGCAGTTGCTTATCAAAGTTTGGCACCAAGAATCACTTACATATTCAAGGATTATGCAATTAATGTTATTAATTACCACTTTGGAAATAGAATCAAAAAATTATGAGAATGGTTTGCTTTTAATAGTAAAATTATTTTTCCCATTGTATTCTTTGTGGCTTCATGTTTTAAACTAAGATGAATCATTTAAAAATACTGTAACTGTCAAATATTAAATGACAATAGACATGACATCTGATTTCAGCATGTATATGTGTGTGTGTATCTAATATGTATCATTTGGATAAAATTATACTTCAACACACAAAATGGGCAAAGAGAAGAAATAGGTATTTCTCAGGGAGAGAGAGACAAATAATAAATACTGTATATAAAGTAAATGAAAAGACATTCATTTTTGGTCTTCTGGATATATACCTAGTAGAGGAATTGTAGGATCAAATGGCAGGTCTATTTTTAGTTCTCTAAGTGTTCACCAAACATCTTTTCAAAAGGAACGTATTAGTTTGCGTTCCCACCAGCAGTGCAGAAGTGTTCCCTTCTCTCCACATCCACGTCAACATCTCTGGTTTGCGGATTTTGTGATATGGGCTAATCTTACTGGAGTTAGATGATTTCTCAAAGTAGTTTTGATTTGCATTTCTCTGATGATTAAGGATGATGAGCATTTTTTCATGTGTCTGTACGCCACGCACCTGTCTTCTTCAGGGAAGTTTCTCTTCAAGTCCCTTGCCCACCCTGAGATGGGATCACTCGTTTTCTTCTTGCTAATACGTTTAAATTCTCTATGGATTCTGGTTATTAAACCTTTGTTGGAGACATAACCTGCGAAAATCTTCTCCCATTCTGAGGGTTGTCTGCTTGCTTTACTTACTGTGTTCTTGGCTGTGCAGAAACTTTTTAGTTTGATCAGGTCCCAGTAGTGTATTTTTGAGGTTGCTTCAATTGCCCGGGGGGGTCCTCCTCATAAAATATTCACCCAGGCCAATTCCTTCAAGAGTTTTCCCTGCACTTTCTTCTAGTATTTTCATAGTTTCGTGTCTTAAGTTTAAATCTTTAATCCAGTGAGAGTCTATCTTAGTTAATGGTGAAAGGTGTCGGTCCTATATCCAGAAGACCAAAAATCACACTATAACAAAGATATTTGTACCAGAATGTTTATTGCAGCCCAATTCGTAATTGCTAAGTCATGGAAGGAGCCCAAGTGCCCATCGACCCACGAATGGATCAATATATGTATACCACGGAATATTATGCAGCTTTAAAGAAAGATGGAGACTTTACCTCCTTCATGTTTACATGGATGGAGCTGGAAAATATTCTTCTTAGCAAAGTATGTCAAGAATGGAAGAAAAAGTATCTAATGTACTCAGCCCTACTATGAAGCTAATTTATAGCTTTTGTATGAAAGCCATCACCCAATTATAGCCCAAAAATATGGGGAAAAGGAGGGGAGGATGGGTAGGGAGAGGATAATTGGTGAGACCACACCTACAGGGCATCTTACAAGGGTACATGTGAAACTTACTAAATGTAGAATATACATGTCTTAACACAATAATTCAGAAAATGCCATGAAGGCTATGTTAACCAGTTTGATGAAAATATTTCAAATTGTATATAAAACCAGCACATTGTACCTCATGATTGCATTAATGTACACAGCTATGATTTAATTTTAAAAAAGACATTCATATTTAATAGTGATCAAGGAAATATACACCATAGTGATAAATGTTCTTTTGCCAAAGCAACAATGATTTTAAAATGTACTGTTCATTCTCAGGAAGGCAGAGATGCAGTGGCATAGATACCTGCACCATGCTGGGAAAGCAGGAAATAAAGCATGTCATAAAGCTGCTATAATATCAGTGTGCCACACTGATCAAATGTTTTCATTTAACTTTTATTCATATTCATTCAGCAAACACAGAGATACACAACCTAGTATACTACCCCTTGTCATCTATCAATAAAGCTTCCTTTCCAGTCCACATTCTCCACCCCCCCTTTTTTTAATTTGGTTACATAGTTTGGTTTTGTATATTTTAAGTCAAAGTTAAAATATACAGTGTGTAATGTACCTCTTTGGGGTAAATGTACCATCCCCACTACCCCACCGACTTGAATTCTGTTGAGTTTTGCTTCCATATGGGTACATAAGTGTTGAATAACTAGTTCACAAAGTTACTTCATTTAGGAGAACGGTCTCCAATTTCATCCTAGTTGTTACAAAAAATACTAGATCACCAGTTTTTAGGGATGAGTAATATTCCATGGTATACATATACCACATTCTATTCAACCATTCTTGAATTGCCAGGCACTTGGATTCTTTCCACATATTTCTGATTGGTTATTGTGCTGGTATAAACATTCAAATGCAAGTGTCTCAATAATAAAATGACTTCTTTTCCTTTGGGTAAGTATCTACTAGTAGGATTGCTGGCAGGTCGACTTTTAGTTCTTTGAGGTATACTATTTTCCACAGAGGTTATGCAATTCTGCAGTCCCCAGAACAGTGTAAGAGTGTTCCTTTCCAGCCATATCCTCACCAGCATCCGCTGCTTTGGAATTTTTTGAGCCTCCCACACACACACACCTTTTTATCTTGCCCTACAGAACTGATGAGAAACACCACCACAATGAGAACAGAAGTGGTGAGAATAAAACCTCTTTCCTTATTGCTGATCTTTGGTGGAGAAAACATTCAGTATGTCATAATTAACTGTAAGTTTGAAGAAATCTCTTTTATTCCCAAAATGCCCAAAGTTTTCTTATGAGCAGATGTTGCAATTTATCTGACCTATAAAATGATACCTTTCTTTTGAACCTAGTAAATTATAGTAATTACTTTTCAAATATTTAACCATATTTGAGCTTAAATAACCAAATACTGTCAACTTGGTCATTGTGTATTATTTTCATACAATACTGGACAGCTATTTTCTTAGTCATTTTAGGCCACTACAACAGAATAATGTAGACCACGTGGTTTAAACAACAAAGATTTATATCTCTCCATTCTGGAAGCTGTGAGATCCAAGATCAACTTGCTGGCATGACTGATGTTTCATGCTGGCTTTTTTCCACGTTTACAGACAAATGTTTTCTCCTTCTATCCTCAATGGATGACAAAAGAGAGAGAAAAAGTAAGGTCGTCTATGATAAGGATACTAACCCCCTGTGAGAAGCAAGCCCTCTAGATCAAATTATCTCCTAAAGGCCCTACCACATAATGTCATCCCATAAAGAGTTACAGTTTATCAACATACCAACTTGGGGAAACAAACAAACATTCTGTCCATCATGATTTTCTAAAATTATACTGATATATTTTTTATCTGTACATACCTAAGTGCTATTGGTCTATGGTATCCCTTTTGGGCCATATTTTCAACTGCTTTTTCATTCAGTGTAATTCTGACCTCAAAGAATTAGTTTCAATGGATGTTCTACCCCAAAGGATTGATGTACAATTGAAATTGTTTCATTGGTCCTTCTTTAAATGCTGTCTAGAATTCACCAATGAAACTGTCTGGCCCTGTAGTTTATTATGCTGTTCTGCTTTGTTTTGGTGGTGGTGAGGGGGGGTCCATTTTTTAACACTACAATTTTGCCCTGCTTTCACTATAAATTTTATCTCTTCACTAGATATACAAAACTACTTACCTAATTCTTTAGTGATTTTTCTCCTCCTTAAAGGTCATATATTCCTGCTAATCAAAAGATTATCCATGGTAAATTTTTTATTGCAATTTTTTTCACTCAGAGCCAACAGTGAAGTCTTTCTGAATGAAAAGAACCATCTTATGTTATCAAACAGAGTTTAGAAATTAGCTTGTGCTGAGGACTTGGAAATAGTTCTTTTAATCTTACACTACTATAAAGTTACTCAATGACAACTGATAGTCATTGACTCAAAGAACGTCCTGTTCTGACAAATTTGACACAAGAAGCTAGAACCACATATCCACACTAATTTGTAACAGATGTGTTTTTCAACTTCACATCATACCTAGGCAGCATTTTTCATTTCTCAGTGAAATAAGAAGGAAATTTCTGTGTTTAAATATCCATTACCTGTGTAATTCAGGAGCTCACACTCATCTAACATCTAGTATCTTTTGTAATAACCTGGATGGAACTGGACACCTTTCTTCTAAGTGAAGTTGAAAAGAATAGGAAAAAAAAATACCAGAGGTACTCAAGACTAAGTTGGAACTACTCTAGTATTTTCTGTCTAGCCCCAGGCCAACATCTATTTTTTCTAAATTTTCAATCTTGTCTACATCCCATAAAAGTTATGGGCCAGATTAATGACACATATATTCATGGAACTCACTCATCATAGATTGTCCCACAGCCCAGGCAACTGTTTATTGGATAGGGGACCCACTTGAATCCAAACCTTCATATAATACAAAACTATATATGGTATTGCCAGACTGTACTCTGTTCACTGTTGATCTTACTGCTACTTGTTTGGGTATTTTCATTGATTTACACCTGGAGACCTAAAACTCCAGTAGACCATTGTTTCAGCCAAACTTGACAAATGCTGAAGCCCACATGGACTCAAGAGGGTCCCACCTGAAAAGGGAAACCTCAAGACCACATCCCAGACCTCATCACTCTGGCCCAAAATTTTACCATTGGAGATGACTTTACCCCCTCTACACCCCCTCACCCTATAAGGGGTTCACCTCTTATACTTTTTTTTTTTTTTGACACAGAATCTCAAGCTATCACCCTGGGTAACGTGCCATGTCATCATACCTCACAGCAACCTCCAACCCTTGGGCTGAAGTGATTCTCTTGCCTCAGTTTTTCTATTTTTAGTAGAGACAGGGTCTCGCTTTTGCTCAGACTGGTCTCAGACTCATGAACTCAGGAAATCCACCTTCCTCGGCCTCCCAGAGTGCTAGGATTATAGGCATGAGCCACTGCACCCAGCCCTTCACTCCTTATACTAAATCTCTTAAATTTCTTTCAAATATAGAAATTAAGTCAAGATGGGTTAAGGAACAAAACATTAAATGCAAAACTATAAAAGGCCAGAAAGGAAAATAGGGAAATCAACTCAGAACATTGATCTAGTCAGCCATTAAAAAAGATGGAGACTTTATAGCTTTTGTATTAACCTGGATAGAGTTGGAACACATCATTCTTAGTAAATGTGTTACTAAGTGCTTAGTGCTTAGTACCACAAGAATGGAGAAGCAAGAAGTCAATGTACTCAATTCTAATATGAAGCCAGTAGACTATCTAATACCCTCATAGAAGAAAAACGCAAATCAATACAAGGTGGGGAGCAGGGGAACGAGGGAGGGGAGAGAGGGAAGGAGAGAGAGGGATGGGGGTTATAGTGTATGGCATACTTCTTAGGGGTGGGATGTGATTATAAGAGGGACTTTACCTAACAAATGCAATCAGTTCAACCTAATTCTTTGTACCCTCAATGAACCTAAAACAATAAAAAAGAAAAAGGATTGTGGCTCAGCAGCTATACTCGGCAGCTAGGTCACCAGCCACATACACAGGATCTGGAGGGTTCAAACCCAGCCCAGGCCTGCCAAACAGCAATGCCAACTACAACCAAAAAATAGCCAAATGTTGTGGTTGGTGCCTGTGGTCCCAGTTACTTGGGAGGTGGAAGCAAGAGAATTGCTTAAGCCCAAGATTTAGAGGTTACCGTGAGCTGTGATGCCACAGCATTCTACCAAGGGCAAGATAGTGAGACTCTGTCTCAAAAAAAGAAAAAGAAAAAGAAAAAAAAGATTGTATAGAAAAGACTTCATAGGAAAGTAAACCCATGGAACTGTTATAAATGAAAAAGCTTCAGCACAGCAAAGACAATGTTAAACAAAGTGAAGACACAACTTGTTGTACGGGAGAACATGTCTGCAAGTTCTTCTTCTGATATGGGACAAATATGCAGAATATACAAGGAACACGGACAATTCAATAATAAAAACCCCAAATAATCCCATTAAAATATAGGGAAAAGCTATGAGTAGACATTTCTCCAAAACAAGACACATGGTCATACTTTAAAGATCTTACAAAAATAATGTTTCATTTTATATGGAATCAGAAAAAACCTCAAATAGCCAAGATATTACTCAGGAATAAAAACAAAGCAGGAGGAATCACACTACCAGACCTCAGACTATACTATAAATCGATAGTGCTTTAAACAGCATGGTA
>NW_003852535.1:3305996-3323051 GCF_000181295.1 Otolemur garnettii
CGCTCGCCACAACGCCCGGCCATTTTTTGGTTGCAGCCATCATTGTTGTTTGGCGGGCCAGGCTGGGGATTCGAACCCACCGCCTTAGGTGTATGTGGCTGGAGCCTTAGCCGCTTGAGCCACAGGCGCCAAGCCAACATATTGTACTCTTGTACTCTGTTCACTGTTGATCTTATTGCTAATTGTTTGGGTATTTTCATTGATTTACACCTGGAGACCTAAAACTCCAGTAGACCATTGTTTCAGCCAAATTTGACAAATGCTGAAGCCCACATGGACTCAAGAGGGTCCCACCTGAAAAGGGAAACCTCAAGGTCACATCCCAGATCTCATCACTCTGGCCCAAATTCTCACCAGTGGAGAAGACTTTGCCCCCTCTGCCACAGAGAGCTTCATCCCTTACATAAACCTCCATAGGATTTCTTCCACATACAAAAATGAAGTCAGAATGGATTAAGGACTAAAACATGCAGTGAAGGCTATGTTAACCACATTGATGAAACTATTTCAAATCGTATATAAAACCAGCACATTGTACCCCATAATTACATTAATGGGCACGGCTATGATTTAATTTTAAAAAAAGAATATGGAAAAGAAATAAAACATTAAATGCAAAACTAAAAAGCCCAAGAAAAAACAGAGAAATCAATTCAGGACATTGGTCTAGTCAAAGATTTTGTGAATAAGACTTCAAAAGTATAGAAAAAAATAAACAAATGAGGCTGTAGTAAACGAAAAAAGCTTCAGCACAGCAAAGGCGATATTTAACAAAGTGAGACACAACCTGTTGAACAAGAGAACATACCTGCAAGTTTTTTATCTGACCTGGGACAAATATGCAGAATATACAAAGAACACCAACAATTCAATAATAAAAAAAATCACAAATAATCCCATTTAACAGTGGGAGAGAACTATGAATAGAAATTTCTCCCAGAAAAGACACAGAAATGCCCAACAGATATCTGGAAAAATGTTCATCACTAAACATTAAAACCACGCATAAGAAATCATCCTACCCCAGTTACGATTGCTAGTCTCAAAAAAGACAAAAAGTAACAGGTATTTCTAAGGACATGGAGAAAAGCTAACTCTTCCACAATGTAGATAGGAATATGAATTAGGACAGCCCCCCATGGGATACGCTGTCGCAAAAACTAAAAGGCCTCAGAGCCAGGGAAGACCACAGCACAACTCTCCTTCTGAGGCATTCAGGGATTTGGTGGTATGAGTTTTGGATTTGAACATCCAGAGGCTCAGGATTTCTAACACCCAAGACAGAAGAAAATTGCATCCCAATTCCTGGACAGATAAACTAGTCTTTTCTCTCTATTTGTACTAATAGGCCCCCAGTTGGCTGGGTGGTCCCCATCCATACTGAGGGTAAATCTTCCCCCACCCAGCAGGGCCCTTCAGACTCCCACACTCTTCCCTTCTGCACATGCCCTCACTCTAGGTTTTATTTAGTCTGGTCAAGTTGACATCTACAATTAACCATCATGCTGTATTTCCAGATTCCCTTACCAATAAGATTGCAGTTTGATTCAAGTGATAGGAGACGGTAGAAACTGGAGAGCAAAAGGAAGGAAGAAGCCCCCACTGCTTCAGGCAGCACCTTCCTCATTGACAATGTCTCCTCTGCTGTTCCAGCTCCCACCATCTAGCCCATTTCTTCCTAGATGTTTCTGGGTGACCCCAAGAACTGAATGCAGGGAGCACATCCTAGGTTCCTCAGGGAGCAAGTCCTAGATTGTTCTCTCCAGTTCTTTGGGACCACCTTAGTCTACTGATGATGTCTCAGTTATCTTACCATCCCTTGTCTGAACCTTTGCAAATTAGTTCCCCATGTTAAATTCTCTCAGTATATTACATTACACTGTGTACTTTTTCTGATGCGAGACCACTACATTGGACAGTCTCTTATCCCTTTATTCAGTGTTCCACAATTATTAACTTGGGACTTAACAGATTCCTGTTCCAAGGAATCTTCGAGCTTAAGAGGATGCAATATGAGCAAAGCAGACTGACTTATTTGTATTTATGTCGTGGGGAAATAGATAACAAGCAAACAGATGGTTGGTGGTGCTAAGTAGTGTGCAAAAAAATTAAGCAAGATACACAAATGGTTAGTAAGATACAGGGGCCATCAGGAATATCCATCTCTGACCTCCGGGTCACCTACTGATTTTGTGAAGACTTTCTTTTTGCTTCTCTGTGGTGTTTTATATCACAAAAAGTATACATGGACTGACTCTCTCTCTCTCTTTCTCTCTCTCTCTCTCCCTTCCTCTCTCTCTCTCTCTCTCCTTTTTTCTTTGCCATCCACTTTTCATAGGATTTGTGTATTTACTGTGTGGCCCAACACAGTTCTTATTCTTACAATATTACAATGTCCAGCAGAAAGAAAAACATTTGGGCATCCCTAGTGTAGATTAATAATTAAGGAGAATACACAGGGGAGGCCTGTCACATGGGTAACATTTAAACAGTGACTCAAACTGAGAGAGTTGAGGCAAGCATGTAGTCAGCAAAAGAAATATAGAAATCCTGGTGTAGGAGTTGTCTGGCATGATCTGAAACATGAAGAAGGCCAGTGTGACTGTGGCCAAGTGAGATGAACTCCAAGAGGTACAGGAGAGAGTTACCCTTATAGGCCTTGAAGGTGCGGTGGTGGACACTTTCTGCAGGAGATAGGTTAGCAGAGACCTGACATGACATGACGAATTTAAAAAGGCTTACTCTATGACTTAGGAGGAGGAATTGGGGAGAAGAAGTAGCCCAACTGAGGAACTAAGAACAACATTGACTTGGAAAACACTGAAGACAGTAGGGAAGGTAATTTAGGAGAAGGCAGATTCTGGATGTCATTTTAAGGTAGGGCAAGTTTAACACTCAGAGCTCAGGGAAGAGATTGTGCAGGCATTATAAATCAGGGAAACCAACATAGGTTGGACATTGGACCCTCCAAATCTCCTTTTGAAAATTATCCCACTGTCAAAAATTGAGCCTACTGGGAGATGTTTGGGTCACCCCTCATGAATAGATTAATGTCCTCCCTGGGGGAAAGGGGCAAGTGAGTTCTCAGTCTATTCTTTCCCCAGAGAGCTAGCTCCTAAAGAGAGACTGAGACCTCCTACCTCACCCTCTCACTACCTCTATCCCCATGTGATCTCCACACATGCTCAGTCCCCTTGCCTTCCACTTTGAGTGAAGTCAGCCTCGCCCCTCAACTGACACAGGTGCTACTGCCATGTTCCTTGTACAGCTTGCAGAGCTGTGGGCCAATAAGCCTCTTTGCTTCACAAAGTGCTCAGGCTCATATTCCTTCCTAGCAACTCACCACACATTCGAACATAATCATTTTAAAATAATGAAAGAAGTTGACGTAAAGAAGAGAGATTATTCAAGAGCCTTCCAACACTCCAATCTTTAAATTATCAGTACCAAAGACAGAAAGTCCAGGCCAGAATGAAATAGGTAAACAAGAATAGAATAAAGTCTCTGAGAATCCTCAAACACTCAAAATATACCTTCCATTGGATCCTGCTATTACTAGGTATCTACACAGAAGGAAAAAAATCTTTTTATCATAAGGACATTTGCACTAGATTATTTATAACAGATTGATTTATAATTGCCAGGATAGGGGATCAACCCAAGTGCCCATCACCCAATGAATGGATTAACAAACTATGGTCACTATATACTGGGGAATACTATTCAGACATAAAAAGTGATGGAGTCAATTTTTTTCTTTTCTTTTTTCTTTATTAAATCATAACTGAGTACATTCATGCATTTATGGGGTATAATGTGTTGATTTCATATACAATGTGAAATGTTTACATCTAAATGATTAACATAAGGATCTCTTTGCTTACTCATCTGTTGTGGTAAGACATTTGTACTCTATTCTTAATAGTTTTGAAATGTATCATTCCATTATGCACATTAGGTAAGGTTACCCCAATTACCCTCCCACCTCCCAATCTCCTTTCTCTTCCTTCCTTCTGTTTGGACTACAGTTATGTTTTACCATTCCTACCAATGTGTAGGTGATTATATACTGATTTCATGGTAGTACTGGATACCCTGAATACTTTTTTTTTTCCATTCTTGAGATACTTTACTAAGAAGAATTTCTTCCAGCTCCATCCAGGTAAACATAAAAGATGTGAAGTCTTGCTGGAGACTCTATGTCTGTCGTATTAACCTGGATATAGTTGGAGAACATTCTCTTTAGTAAAGTTTCACAAGAAAGGAAAATCAAGTATCCACTATATTCAATACTAATGTGAAGCCAGGCAACAAACCGATACACGTGCACCAAAGAGAAAACCTCAATTTAATTCATGTTGGGAGGAAGGGAAGTAAGGAGGGGGCAGAAAAAATGAGAGGGCTTTTGGTGTGCTCTGTCCTAATGAGCCTCACCGCAGACTCTCACCCAAGGGCACACAGTGCATCTCCGGAGTGAGGGACACAACCACAACAGGCACTTGATCTAACAAATGCAAACATTGTAAACTACTCATTTGTACCCTCATATTAATCATAAATTTAAAAAAAACAAAGAATTGGGTCTCTCGGGCCAAATAGAAAGTAGTTTCCAGGAAGAGGATTTTCCCAACTGCAACAGATAAACATTTCAATATGAAAATGTGGGAAACATTGGGAACTTCCTTATTAAAAAGAAATTTGGTGACAAATACCTGATAGCTTAGAGTTATAATGTTAACAGAAGAGAAGAAAAGAAGTGGATTGTTTTTCCTGTCAAGGACACCAGACAATACAGCAGCAACTGAAAGAGAAGGTGGGATCCTCACAAGTTTATTTTCACTTTTGTTTTTGACCTTGGGGGACATCAATGTCTGCTTGTATGTCAGGAGTTTCATGACTCCTAGATGGAGCTTATCTTACACCACAGAAGCATTTTGCCTGGGTTTCCTTCACTAAAGGTTGGGGAGGTTCTGGCTCCATTCATAGTCTGACAGGTGTGTTCAGGAATCAGGGCGACACCTTCCTGGGGCATCCTTCTATAGGGGCTTGTTGAAGAGGCCCTGGTTTTGGTTTGGTGCCTGTGGCTCACGTGGCTAAGGCGCCAGCCATGTACACCCAAGGTGGCGGGTTCGAATCCAGCCCGGGCCCGCCAAAAACAACAATGACGGCTGCAACCAAAAAAGAGCCGGACTTTGAGCGGGCACCTGTGGTCCCAGCTACTTGGGAGGTGGAGGCAGGAGACTCGCTTGAACCCAAGAGTTGGAGGTTGCTGTGAGCTGAGATGCCACGGCACTCTACCCAGGGGGACAACTTGACGCTCCTGTCTCAGAAAAAACAGGCCTTGGTTTTTCAGTAGTCTTGCCTTACTGAAAGCCTCTCTACTGCTTCTCTACAGTTCGTCTCCATCAAGCAAATGTGGGTGTAAATACCACTGTTGTTTCCTTATAATATTGAAAACTGTCAGTGAGATCAAAGGAAAGACCAGAGTACAAGATCAAAGTGAGGAAGACATCTTATGTACAAGCACGACTCAAGCCAGCTGCATGGAAAGGAGAGATAGTTGATATTTGTAAGAGTTTATAGGCACAAATCCCAGAGAGAGAGCAGTGGTGGAGCCCAGTGGGGATTCATCCCCAGCGAGAGAGTGAGCGGCTCTCACTGCTCCTGCATTTGAATAAGACATAAAATTTCCACCCTGATAGAACAGAGCCTGGGCCTCTTTTGCCCTACAAATAATCATAGAATCGGTGAAAGTAAAGAAACCTCAGTGCTATGACCTTGAGGTGAGAATTTTCAGAGGAGTGTTTGTGTGGTTATGCAGTTTCCAAATCACCTTATTCACTCTTGGCCACCAGGCTAGTCTTTCCCGCTAGGTTTTATTCTGGTTTATACCTACTCCTCCACTCAAGTAAACAGAGCACCTTACCAGGCTTCACTCTCTCACATTTATCCTGTAAACCAAGGGAAGTAATGCCCTTCTCACTCTTTCTATACAGCATCGGTAAGGTTAGTAAAATAGAAATGTGATTGTATAACCCTGTAATGAGTTGAATCATATTCTTCCAAAATTCCTATGTTGAGATCCCAGCCATACACCTTAGAACATGACTGTACTTGCAGATAAGCTAAAATGAGGCCCCGAGAGTGGTATCCTAATCCAGTATCACTGGTGTCCTCATAAGAAGAAGAGACACCAGGTGTGCACACCCCTAGCAGGAAGGCCCCCTGAGGACACAACAAGAAAGCAGCTATCTGCAAGCCATAGAGAAGCCTCAGAGGGAATCACACCCGTCAATACCTTTATCTTGGAATTCTAGCATCCAGAACTGTCAGAAAACGAATTTCCTCTTTCAAGTGACCCAGTCGGTGGTATTTGGTTGTGGCAGCTTTAGTGAACTAAGTCGTGCCCTCGCCAATACTTCACAGCAGCACCCAGTGGCTCGTCAGCTCTCTCCTTTGCAATCATCCCTGAGTTCTTTACTGAAAGAGAATCTTTGCAGTCTCTACAGGAGTCCACACTTTAAGGTGCTCCACAGCTGATGAATTTGACAGCCCAGAAAAACATACTCTAGTCTTCAGAATAAATTCCAGGGGGTTGTTTATTTGAGGGCTTATGTTATTAAATGACGATCTCCCATTACCACCCTGTATGTTCATTAGCTTCTAGCGCGTGTGGGTGCACAGATAAGGCCGTAGCCTTTTGCTGTAATGATGGACATATTCCCCGCTCTTCACAAATTTGCTCTTTTCCACTCTATGTCTACTGCTTTATTGTCTCTAGAATTTTCTCTCAAGAGTAGCCAAAGTTAATTTCTACAGGGGTGACTTATCTTCCTCACAGCATCTTCCAGGGAATGATAAAAACACTTTTCCTTTAATTATTTGACACTCAACTGTGTATCTCCTTGTGCTTATCTTATGACATTTTAACAAAAAACTTTATGTACATACTCTTATTATCTGTAATATGACACCTTGTAACATTGACTTCATGTTTTGTTTATAAATTTACAAATGCTCAAGTAAAATATATGAGTAAATTGCATTTTATTGTTGGTTTTTTTTTTTTTTTTAGAAACAGAGTCTCACTTTTTCACACTTGGTAGAACGCCCTGGCTTCACAGCTCACAGCAACCTCCAACTCTTGGCCTTAGATGATTCTCTTGCCTCGGCCTCCCAAGTAGCTGGGACTCCAGGCACCCGGCACAATGCCCACCTATATTTTTCTTGCAGTTTGGCCAGGGCCGGGTCTGAACCCGACACCCTCTGTATATGGAGCCAACACCCTACCCGCTGAGCCACAGGCTCCGCCCACATTGCTTTTTTTTTGAGTCATAGAAGCAGAAAATCCAAATTCTTATTTGCAAGAATTAACAAATCTAGTGAAATAAACTACTACATAACAGGGCTATTTCCCAGCCAGGTTGGTGGCTCATGACTGCAATCCCAGCACTTTGTGACACCAAACAGGGAAGATCACTTGACACCAGGAACTCAAGACCAGCCTTGGCAACATACAAGGATCCCGACTCTAAAAATAATTACAAATTAGCCACATGTGCTACCTCACACCCGTACTCCCAGCTCTCAGAATGCCAGAAGGTGAGACAATCCATGGAGCCCAGGACCTCGAGCAGGTGCTCAAAGGGATGACGGTGCTATTGCCGTCCCCTCTGGGCAAGAGACTGGACAGCAGGGTGAGCCATCTCGGGAAAAAAATCACTATTCCACTCTCTTTGCTTATTATATTCATTTCTCTACTTCCAAAATTTCAAAATTCACTGTTACTCACATGATTTGAACCAAAGCAAAACTTCCCTTACAAAAAGTCAACACCTGTACCCAGCATTCCACTTTGTTTTACTTTAACTCCTTTGGATTAACTTTTAGTCAGACTTCAGTCCCAACCAAGAAAAAGTTCTCCTCTATCTTCTTTGCTCACAAAGGTGATAAAGCAGTTTTGCTTTTATGTTTCCAGTAGTTCTTTCTGAAACTCCTTATGCTGTTTTGCTATAGTTGAGTGACCAGGCCCATTGAGGAGAAAGTGGTGTCTGGATCATCCCAGGATTACTGCACCTTAGTGGAAGGAAACCTCCTCTGCTTCCGAATTGATCTCCAGAAGATCACTGTGCTAACACTTGGGGATCACTTATTCAGCCTCGATGGCCTTCGAGGTGCTCCTGGACCAAGTTGGAAGCCTGGGGAGATTCCAGATCCTTCAGCTGACTTTCTTCTGTATCATCAGCATCCTAGTGTATCCTCATATCCTGCTGGAGAACTTCACTGCAGCCATCCCTGCTCATCGCTGCTGGGTCCACATCCTTGACAATGACACCGTGTCTGACAATGACACTGGGACCCTCAGCCAAGACGCTCTTCTGAGAGTCTCCATCCCACTGGACTCCAACCTGAGGCCAGAGAAGTGTCGTCGCTTCGTCCATCCCCAGTGGCAGCTCCTTTACTCAAATGGGAGCTTCTCAAACATGAGTGAGCCAGACACAGAGCCCTGTGTGGATGGCTGGGTGTATGACCGAAGCTTCTTCCCCTCCACCATCGTGACTGAGGTAAGAAACTGCATGTTCTGCTTGTGTGATTGTCGTGTTTGGAGGTAACACAAAGTATGCAATTGCTTCACACATTTAGTCCCCAGCCCTTTCTTTTTTTTCTTTTTTTGAGACAGAGTCTCACTATGTTGCCCTCAGTAGAGTACTGTGACATCACAGCTCACAGCAACCTCAAACACTTGAGCTTAAGACATTCTCTTTCCTTAGCCTCACAAGTACATGGGGCTACAGGTGCCCACCACAATGCCCAGCTATTTTTTTGTTGCAGTTGTCATTGTTGTTTAGCTGGACCTGGCCGGTTTTGAACCCATCGCCTCAGTGTATGTGCCTGGTGCTGTAACCACTGTGCTACAGGCACTGAGCCAGCCCTTTCTCATTCCCTCAGCTTGTAGCAATCGCTTATCTGTACTATGATGCAGTCAAGTGTACGAGTATTAAGATTAATGAATTGAACAAGCTAAGTATTAACTGATTTCTATCATTTATCCTCATGAGAGAGACCTAGAAAATTGTTAGCTATGTCAATGGTTCTCAATAATCACTGGAAAATTGATATGCAGAGGAAATAAAACAGAAACTCTGGGCATAGGATCCAGGGGCCAGTATTTCTGAAGTTTTGTGAATGATTCAGTATGCGACCAAAGATGAGATTTGTTATAGTGTTTCAAATCACAAGTAAGTGAAGCCAAAAGCAGGGTCCCTTATGTTCCCTACATGATGAGGGTGGCCTTCCTAGAAAAAAATGCCGAGTTTTTACATTTTTTGGTTTACATTTTGGTAAAGGAAAATTTTTGTCTGTGGTTTTTATGTTTTTAAATGTAACTCTTAAAGAATGTATATAAGTTAATGCAATTAAGGGAGTGTGAAGATAAAATGAATGGAGACATAGGCAGATGCATAAAGGCTGCTGGAAGGTTGTGAGGTCAGAGAAAGAGCCAGCAGCATTTGAGGGGTTGAAATTAGCCCAGTACTTTCAGAGTGCGGGCTACGCAGGAGAGTGTCCGTACATAAAGCTGGAGAGAGAGGCAGGACGATCACAGAAGAGGCTCATGCACATGCTCTGTAGGAGTTTGGAGTCAGTGTCCACTAAAGGGCTCACAGTCCTCCCCAGCTCCACTGTGCTGCCTTCCTTCTCTTCCAGTGGGACCTGGTGTGTGAATCTGAGTCACAGAAATCAGTGGTTCAATCCCTACTTATGGCTGGGTCATTGCTGGGAGGTCTGGTGTATGGCCATCTGTCAGACAGGTAAGTGTCACCTCATTACGTTCGGAGTGTTTATCAGATGATATAGTCACACCTTTACTTTAGACATATTTGCTGAGATGTGTGTACCCTGCCCTGTGCTATGTGCTGACCTCTATTTCTGACTCCATGGAGCTAAACTGAATAGGAATGTTTGATATGTGAACTACAGATCATAGTTAGGTACCAGAACTCTATGAATTGTAGTGCATAAAGGAAGACACAAAAATATAAATCAAGTTGAACAAAATTTCAGGAAGAGATTTTCAGGATTACAGAACTCTAGGTTTACGACTGTGCGTTGGTTCAATACAGGGAAAAGAAGGGATTTTGAGGCAGAGAGTAGCTGCATGTTTCAAAGCACAAATTGCGAAGCATTGTTATTGCCCTTGGCAACATTCTGAACCACCTAGGCTTGTGAGGGAAATGACAATGGACATATATATATATATATATATATATATAAAATACATATATAACATATATATATATATTTTGGTTAATGTAAGGGTACAAACAACCAGTCAAAATGTTGGAATTTCTTAGGTACATTCCCTCTTGTAGTTATATCACAGAAATCACTGGTTCAATCCACTCAGAAAGTGTGCCAAACATCCCAGCAGTGGGGAGATTCAGTTCCCCCTCTTCCCACCTTGGATTGAAGTGACTTTTTATCCTATGTGGGCATGTATTAGATCATCTACTGGCTTCATATTAGTGTAGAGCACACTGGATACTTGCTTTTCCATTCCTGAGATACTTTGCTAAGAAGAATGTGTTTCAGTTCCATCCAGGTTAATACCAAAACTGTGAAGTCACAGTCTTTTTATGGCTGAATAGTATTCCATAGTATCCACATACCTCAATTTGTTAATCCATCCCTCAGATGATGGCCCTTGACGTTGTTTAAACATTTTGGCTAATGCAAATTGAGCTACAGTAAACACTCTGGTACTCTACTGTACTGAGAGTAGACTCTGGTACTCTACTGAGGGCAAAATGTCCTTATGATAAAAGGATTCTTTTTTTCTTCTGGGTAAATGCCTAGTAATGGGATTGCGGGGTCAAATGGGAGATCTAATTTGAGATCTTTGAGGATTCTCTATACTTCTTTCCAAAGAGGCTGTATTAGTTTGCAGTCCCACCAAAAGTGTAAAAGTGCCCCCTCTCTCCACATCCACACCAGCATCTGCAGCTTTGGGACTTTGTGATGTGGGCTAAACTTACTGCGGTTAGGTGATATCTCAGGGTGCTTTTGATTTGCATTTCTCTGACGATTAGGAACAAGGAGCATTTTTTCATGTTTCTAGCCATTCGTCTGTCTTGGTCAGAGAAGGTTCTGTTCATGTCTCTTGCCATAATGGACACTGTCAGATTGCTCATCATTTCATACCTGGAGCTGGGGCCCACGTGCCGTGGGAATCACTCATGTGCAATGGGATTCACTCGCGTTAAGAGGGAGTCGCTCACATGCAGTGGAAATGCTGTCCCTTGTAAAATGCCTTTAAGAAGTATTTTTTGTAACCAGGAAAGAAGCATAATGTTTAGAACCTAGGGTGACATGGGTTGGGGATGAGGAGTTTGGGGATTCCTGAATCCTGGAAGACTCCGTCTGGAGGTTGACGTCGACCTGGCTGTCATACAGGCATGTCTCCCACCAGGATACTGAGGGCACCTTAAATGCTCAATGCCATCTGCTAATCTTGGTTCAAAACTGTGACCGTCGTCACTGCGCCGCGATCTCCTACAGCTCTTTGTAATCGCTTCACGTCCTTCTCTTCCTGCTGAGCCACTGCTATGACAGTCGTCTCTGTTCCGCAGAGGGAGCCGCTCGTCCTGGGTGGCCGCCTTGGCCGCTTGACTTTTCCGCCCGCGGTTACTTGGGGCCCTCTGGATGGTGACCACGGCTCCGCCGCCTTTACCCCGCATTCCGGACCCCCGGACACTGCCCCCGCCCCTCTTCCTCCCGCACTTCCTAGGGGGGCAAAGGTCCCTGGTGACCCCACAGCCTCGCGCTCCAGCAGCTCCGCCCAACTGCAGCCTCGCAGCGCAGGAGGCGCCCCACCCGCCGCGCCCAAGAAGCGGCAGAAGGAGAAGGCGCGGGCCAGTCGGGCGGGGCAGCTGCCCAGCCGCTTCCACCGCTATCAGCAGCACCCCGAGTCTGGAGAGCAGCCAGAGCCCGGCGACTGGCCAGACCAGAGCGCAGGAGGTCCCGGGCCAGCCCGCTGCCTCGGCCCTGGTCCTGCAATCGCAACCCGGGCTGAGGCTGCGAGCACCGTGCCTGCTGCAAAAAGAACCGAAAGTAACTTTTGGCAGGATTCTGTTTCACCTGGTAGAACTCAGAGGTAGGAAAAAAAGCTCTTAAAAATACTGCGAACAAAAAGAAAAAAGAAAAGGAAAGGAAAAGCCTACTGAGAACATTAAAACTATGCATTTGAAGAAATCAGCATTTCTTTTTTATTATTTCAATTATTTTCTTCGTTTTGTTAAATCATAACTGTGTACGTTACTGCATTTATGTGGTACGATGGGCTGGTTTTATATACAATTTGGAATGTTTGCTTCAAACCGGTTAACACAGCATTCACCTCACTTATCAACCACTACCCTGAGAATTTATTTGCCACATACAGATTTTCATTATACTTACTGACTTTTCATTTCTTCGATTTCAAGTGATTGCCTCTCCATCATGATCTGTATCATAGAACTTTTTTAAAAACAAATTCGTTGTGTTCTGAATTGCGTCATAAAAATTTAGTGATAAAACATAGGTTGTATAAACACTCACAAAGGCACACATTCTATAGGAACCATAAAGAAGTAAGTACACTGGAAAAGTAACACATGGCACAGAACAGGTGTCAAAAACTAAAGTTTGTTCATGGGCTAACACTACCAGGAATTCAGAATCAACTCAGAGCTGGCTTCAGACGTGGTATCCGTCCTACCAACCGTGACACACATATTAATCGTCACCATTCCCTTTGTTTACCTTTCCCATCCTTGCTCCTTATGCTCTTTCTCGCCTCATTCTCTCCTCTGTGAACTTTCTGCTAATTCCTGAACTCAGGGATAGAGAGGCTGAATTATACTCTGCTTGAACTGAAAATGGAAACAAAGCTGAGAGTGGCGGCTGGACAGTCTATCTACAGGTTTTAGTCACCGTCTTTTGCCTCTTCCATTCAAATAAGTTTACCTTTTACCTTCAGAGTGTAGAGGCCCAAGTTCAGAGTTCTTGATCTCATCTAAGTACAGTGCACAAATCCACTCTTTTCAGTACATAGGATTTTATAACGAGTGCTGTTTACAACTTCCCACATTTCGTTTAATTTAATACACTTTCGCATGGCATCGTATCCTCCTGGTGGTAGTGCAAGAGCTTTGACTATTGACAATGCTCTTATATTGACAAATACACAAGGTTACTTTCACCAGAGATCTCTGCTGTTTACTAATACAATTTTCCACTAGGTCTTAAGTGGTATGTTCCACTCATGAAAGATGAATCCTAAATATCAAGATGTGCCCTCTGTGTCAAGTTTTCCACCTACACTTTCTGTTCCTAAATAAGCTTATTTGGTTCAATATTTCATAGGTTTGGACGGAAGATTATATGTACCTGGTGTCTCCTCCAGGTGGCCGTCTGTGACACCTGTGCAGCCTTGGTGCCCAACCTCTTTCTTTACTCCACACTACGCTTTTTGGCAGGGCTCTGTATATTGACTGTTTTGGGAAACTTTACTCTTCAGGGTAAGTCAATAATTTGGGTCTTTTCTTGTCTTTATGCCTTGACTTAACCTCAAAATTGCCCTTTGCCTAAAATTACTGTTACCGTATTTGTTTTCTTCCAGCATTAGAGTGGACAAATCCCCAGTCACGATCTATGGCTCTAATGCTGCTATCATGTGCCTGGAGTGCTGGGCAGATGCTCCTGGGAGGACTGGCCTTTGCCATTCAAGACTGGCGCACACTGCAGCTCACCCTGTCTATACCCTTGTTTGTCTTCTTCTTGTCCTCCAGGTATGGAAAATCTCCTTTTCTTTTCTTTTCTTTTTTTTTTTTTTTTTTTTGCATATAAAAGAGGGTGTGGTGGGAACACACAGGAGAATTCTGTCACTTGAGATTTGTCCACTCTAAGGACTGATCCTGACCAATAGTCCCTATTATGTCCCGTTATGGCCCATGAGAAGCAATGAGCAGGATAGAATAACTAAGTATCTGGACACCTGTGCTTTGCAGTCATTGTTGTATAGCAGACAGAAATATCCTTAGCTACTTTTTCATGTTACAAAAAGACACATACTTATTCTTGAAGCAAATATATTACTGATTTGACTTTGGGAACGTTATGTGATGAAGATGATTTGGGGACGTTTGTCATTGTAAGTGGGAGTGTAAAAGGAAAGGGCAGAATGTGACCTAAGACGGCAGACTAAAGCACCCTGCATTCACAGCTCTCAAGGAGATCCGAAATTGTGGGTCAAGACTAACCCTAGGGTTGATTTATAGGAGCAAGTATTGTGAATCATTGCAGAACCAACTGGAGAAGTGCAACTCAGAGAGAGAGAGAGGCAGTGTAATTAATTAGCTCAGCAAGATTGGAAGGTACCTGGACGAAGTGTCCACAAGTGGGAAAGTGTTAGAAAAGAGATCTTCGGGCTCCACTCTCCCCCAGTGGACACTGTAACACAAGCTTTGAGGGGCTCCCGCTGCACCACAGGCCTCAGAACTGATTAGGAAGCTATTTGGACGCTGCGGCAGCATTGCACCAGAGCAGATACATGGGGCCTGCTTATAGCATAAAAAGTTCATTAACATGTATTTTGTATGTTGTATGTGTTATATTATATGCTGTTACAATATTATATGCTTATTACAATGTAATAAGCCAAAGAAAAGAAACTGTTAAGGAAATCATAAGGAAAAGAAGTCAATTTCCTATTCATTAATTGGAAGTAGATCTTCATTAACAGCTTCCTCCTTGTCATCTTCACATGAAGTAGCCTGAGGAGGAAGAGGAAGATGAGGGATTACTCTTGGTGCCTCAGGGGTGACAGACATAGGAGAGGTGGAGGAGGTGGAAGGGGATGCCAGAGAGGCAGGCACACTTCATAGTTCAAAACTATATTATTCCAGGGACAACTATATCTTTCATGGTTTCTATTTTTTTTTCTTTGAGACAGAGTCTCCCTAGGTTGCCCTCAGTAGAGTGCTATGGTGTCATAGCTCACAGCAACCTTGAACTCTTAGGCTGAAGCAATTTTCTTGCCTCAGCCTCCCAAGTAGCTGGGACTACAGGCGCCTGCCACAATGCCCGGCTATTTTTGTTGTTGTTGTTGTAATTGTCATTGTTGTTTGGCAGGCCCAGGCTGGGTTTGAACCCACCAGCTCTGGTGTATGTGGCTGGCACCCTAGTCACAGAGCTACAGGCTCCAACCATCTTTCAGGGTTTCTAAAAGCTTCAACATATGCCTGGTTGTCTAGAAGGTCATGTGCATGTCTACAGATTTATGTATGCTCATGAAAGTCCTGAAAAGGCCCTGAGCCCTCACCTCCAGGTGATCTTGAGGCTCTGAATATGCAATGAGTGGAGGCTAAGGCAGAATATTAAATTGCAGGTTGATTGATGAAGGTATATCTCAACATATTCTCACAGCCTCTCAATAAAGACTGGGTTATTTGCTGGTTGTAGGCAATTAACTCATTGGATGACCACTAAGCTAACCAGTGGAGATTTCAATGGCCGTCCATGAAAAATAGAGATTTTACAGAATTAATTCACAGAGAGCCACTGCTCTAATACATCACCATTAAAAAAAAAAAAAAAAGCAGCAGGAACAACAGCAACAAACACTCCAAAGCATATCCAGTGTTGCTGTATTTTATTGTTTCAAGGCTTGGGTTTCAACAATGTTAGAAGCTACTGAATGAAATAAGAAAATATGACTCCTACACAGGAAGAAAAGGCCATCACCACAAACTCTATCTGAGGAAAACAAGATGTTGACTGATTAGAAAAGGCTTTAAATCAGTTCTTTTAAGTATGTAAAAGAAACCAATTCTACAGAAGTAAGGGAAAATATTAAAAAGATGTCTCCAAATAGAAACTCTACTGCTGAAATGCAAGAAGTGAAAAATTCACTGTATGGCCTAAGAAGAGTTGAGGAGGCAGAAAATAATCATGGCACATGAGGATAGATTATTGAGGCTTTGTAGTTCAATGAACAAGAACATGAATTAAGAAAAATAAGGAGAGTGTGCCAGTTTGTGGGACAGTATCAAGTGTATTAACATATACATAAGACAGGTCCCAGAAGGAAAGGTTAGAGAAAAAGGAAGAAGCTGTATTTAAGAAATAACAGCCCCCCAAGAAACCAATATGTTGGAAACATTTACCTATATGTACATCCAAGAAACTCAAAAATTCCAAATAGACACCCTCAAAAGATCCACACTTTGGCACAGCATAATCAATCTTCCAAAATCCAGTGACAGACTGTGGATATTCTGTGGATAAAAGATAGAGAAAGCTGGCATTTCTGAAGACAACAGCATGATCCAGCCCTGGGCCTCAGCCCCTCCACTGCTATACACACCTAAGGCGGCACGGGGGCACTGGAATGTCCAGCAGAGTAGATGAGAAACTGATCTGGGAAATGTCTAGATAGAAATCCACAGCTTAGAGACAAAACTAAAACTAAAAAGCAACTGGCAATTACCCTTCAGCTAACCTATGGGCTGTAACTTTCCCTCATTAAAACCCGACCATAGTTTCCTATGATCTGTAGTTTAGTGCTCCTCTGTCCTTCACCCTGATATCTCTCTTCCTTAAACAAAAGACCTGTATAATTGAAACATGAGCTGATACCTTTTCACTTTTTTACTTTGTGTATGCATGACCCCCAAAAAACCCTAATAAAAAGACCTTGAATAATTGGGTAAAGGCAGCACCTGTCAGCCTCACTTACGGCTGATACGATGTTGCTGTAGTCTCTCACAGGTCAAGAAACGTGTGAGAGACTATAGAATCCACCATGCCTTTTCTCCCTTTGTCTGCTGGACCTGAGCAGATGCGTAAAGCCCTACATGGGGAACTCTCAGTCTGCCATGCTGTGGCTCAGTTCCTGGGTCACAACAATATTCAAAGCATTGAAAAAAAAAAAATCTTTCCAAAACAAATTCTACATCTGACAAAGCTATCTTAGTCTCTTTTCAAGTGCTTGTATACTTTTTCTTTTTTTTTTTT
>NW_003852535.1:3323071-3325515 GCF_000181295.1 Otolemur garnettii
TTAACTCAATAACTAAGAAAATGACATGAAATTTATCTTGACCAGTTTGATGAGAGTATTTCAAAATGTGCATGAAAACAGCACACTGTACCCCATGATTGCATTAATGTATACAGTTATGCTATAAGAAATTTTAAAATTTTTTCCATTTAAAAAAAAATAATGTACTTGACATAAAGGGAATTCAAAATATGAATGATACAGACAATAAAAGGAATGGATGAAAAGTTAAAAGACAGAACTAAAAGTCAGGACTGGAAAATATGTAGAATATAGAAAGGATATGACAGAGCTTAAGAAAATAAAGGCCACAATCAGGGACTGTAAAGATGCAGTAGAAAGTATCACAAATGGGTTAGGCCATGGATAAGAAAGAACCTCAGAGCTGGAGGTTAAGTTTTTGAGTTAATGCAGTAGTCAAGGAGGCAAAAAAGAAGAGAGAGAAAGCAGAACAAGCACTTAGAGAAGTACGAGACTCCATGAAGCTTTCAAACGTACAAATAGTAGGGATTGCTGAAGGGGAATAAGATGCATTTAGGGAATTATGAGACTCCATGAAACTTTCAAATATACAAATAATAGGGATTATTGAAGGGGAAGAAGATTGTTCCACAGGAATGGAAACCCTACTGGATACTATCATAAATAAAATCTTCCCATGTTTTACTAAAGATCTTGACTCACTCTATTCAGATGGATATCGACCCCAAGTCATCTTAATCAAATAGAGCTTCTCCAAGACACACTGTAATGAACCTGTCCAAAGTCAAGACAAAAGAGAAAATTCTTCAAACAGCCAAGAATAAGTGACAACTGACCTACATGGGCAAAGCCATTAGGATGACAACAAGACTTTTCAACCAAAACTTTCCAAGCCAGAAGAAAATAGTCATCCACCTTCAACATTCTTAAACAAAACAATTTTCAGCCCAGAATTCTGAAGCCCACAAGCTTCAAAATTGATGGAGAAATCAAATCTGTTGCAGATATACAAACACTAAGGAAATTCACTATGATAAGATCAGCTCTACAGGAAATATTTAGACCTATTCTCAACACTGACCATCACATAGTACTTCAACAAAGTAAACACACAGAAGCTAAAGGTTAAAACATACCTTCCACAATGGCGCAAAGTGTAAAACTACACAAGGGACTTTCACAAAAAAAGATGAGTAGAACTCCACCACATTTATTAATTCTCTCAATAAATGTCAATGGATGGACTTTCCCAATGAAGAGGCACAGGCTGGCCTATTGGATCAATAAGCACGAATCATCCATATACTGTCTCCAAAAGACACACCTAGTCTTGAAACATAAATCAAGACACAGGGTTAAGAAATGGAAAACAATATTCAAGCAAATGGAAATCAGAAGAAAGGAGGGTTTGAAATGTCATTTTCAGATACAAGCAGATTTAAATCAACTAAAGTTAAGAAAGACAAAGATGGACACTTCATAGTGATCAAAGGAACAATACAATAAGAAGACATTTCAATTTTAAATATTTATGCACCCAACTTAAATGCGCCCAGATTTATGAAACAGACCTTGATAAGTCTGACCAATATGATATCCCATAACACCAAATAGTCAGGGAATTTAACATCCCTCTGACAGAACTGGACAGATCTTCTAAACAGAAACTAAACAAAGATACAAAAGACTTAAATGTGACCCTAGAACAAATGAGATTAATAGATGTAACACAACACACCATCCCAAAGTGAAAGAACATACATTTTTCTCGTTAGCCCATGGAACATACTCCAAAAAAGCTCACATCTAGGATACAAACCAAACCTCAGCAAAATTAAAAGAATACAAATTGTACATTATACCTTCCCAGACCACAGGGCAATAAAGGCGGGACTCAATTCTGACAAAAATGTTCATCCCCACACAAAGACATGGAAATTAAACAACCTTATGCTGAAGGATAGTTGTGTTCAGGAAGAGATAAAAGAAGAAATCATTAAATTCCTCAAACATAACAACAATGAAGACACATGTTACCGAAACCTGTGAGATACAGCAAAAACAATCTTAAGAGGGAAATTTATCTCATTGATGCCTACATTCGAGAAACAGAAAGAAAGTTTATCAACAAATTTATGACCCATCTTATGGAATTAGAAAAATAAAAAAAATCTAATCCCACACCCAACAGAAGAAAATAAATAACTAAAATTAAATCAGAGATTAATTATATTGACAACGGACCCCACGGGCAATAGAAGCAACATCAAAAATACACTATTGGGACCTGATTAAACTAAAGAGCTTCTGCACAGCCAAAAGCACAGTAAGTAGGGCATGCAGACAGCCCTCAGAGTGGGAGAAAATATTCGCAGGTTATGTCTCTGACAAAGGTTTAATAACCAGAATCCATAGAGAACTCAAACTTATTAACATAATAAAAAACAAAAAAAAACCAAGTG
>NW_003852535.1:3326561-3331791 GCF_000181295.1 Otolemur garnettii
GCTCGGCGCCTATGGCTCAACCGACTAGGGTGCCATCTACGTACACCTAGGGTGGCGGGTTCGAATCCCCAGCCCGGACCCTCCAAACAACAATGACGGCTGCAACCAAAAAATAGCCAGGCGTTGTGGCAGGCGCCTGTGGTCCCAGCTACTTGGGAGGTGGAGGCGGGAGACTCGCTTGAGCCCAGGAGTTGAGGTTGCTGTGACTTGTGATGCCATGGCACTCTACCCAGGGGGACAGCTTGAGGCTCTGTCTCAAAAAAAAAAAAACTTCAAAGAAGAGCTAACACCCATGCTGAAGAAATTATTCCAAAAAATTAATAAGGAAGGAATCTTCCCCCAACATATTCTATGAAGCAAATATCACCATGATACCAAAACCAGGAAAAGACTCAACTAAAAAGGAAAACTTCAGATCAGTTTCACTAATGAATATAGATGCAAAATTTTTCAATAAAGTCCTAGCCAATTGATTACAGCTACACATTAAAAAAATTATTCATCACCATCAAGTAGGTTTCATCCCAGATATGCAAGGCTGGTTTAACATACTCAAGTCCATAAACATAATTCACCATATCAACAGAAGCAAAAACAAAGACTATATGATCCTCTCAATAGATGCAGAAAAGGCATTTGATAAAATTCAGCATCCATTTCTAATTAGAACACTTAATAATATGGGCGTATGTGGCATATTTCTTAAACTGGTTGAAACCCACGGCTAATATGATACTGAACGGAGTAAAACTCAAAGCTTTTCCACTTAGAACTAGAACCAGAAAAGGTTGTGTTCTGTCACCACTACCCTTCAACATAGTGCTGGAAGTTCTACCCAATACAAGCAGGCAAGAGAAGGAAATAAAGAGCATCCAAATGGGGGCAGAGGAGGTCAAACTCTTGCTCTTGGCCAATGACATGATCTTATACTTACAGAACCACAAAACTCCTGGAAGTTATCAAAGATACAGTAATGTCTCAGAATATAAAATCAATGTCTGCAACTCAGTAGCCTTTGTGTATGCCAATAACAGCCAAGTTGAGAAGCTAAGAACACAATTCCCTTCGCAGTAGCCTCAAAAAAATGAAACACTTAGGAATATACCTACTAAAAGAGGTGAAGGACCTCTACAAAGAAAATTACAAAACCCTAAGAAAAGAAATAGCAGAAGACATTAACAAATGGAAAAACATACCATGCTTATAACTGGGGAGAATCAACATTGTCAAAATGTCTACACTTCCCAAAGCAATCTACAGATTCAATGCTATCCCTATTAAAATACCATCATCATACTTTCAAGATTTGGAAAAACTAATTCTTCATTTTATATGGAACCAGAAAAAAGTCCCATATAACTAAGGCAATTCTTAGTAATAAAAACATGACAAAGTAGCTTAGTAGCACACATAACAAAGTCCCAAAGATGCAGATGCTGTCATGGACCTGTAGAGAGGAGAACACTTTTATATTTTTGGTGGGACTACAAACTGATACAGCCTCTTTGGAAAGAATGAAAAATCTTCAAAGAACTCAAATTACACCTTCTATTTGATCCCACAATCCCATTACTAGGCATCTACCCATTTGGCTCAGTGCCGGTAGCTCAAGCAGCTAAGGCACCAGCCACATACACCAGAGCTGGCGGGTTCAAATCCAGCCTGGGCCTGCCAAAACAACAGTGACAACTACAACCAAAAAAAAAAAAAAAAAGGACATTTCCACTAGATCATTTATCACAGCTCAATTTACAATTACCAAGATGTGGAAATAATCTAAATGCCCACCAATCCAGGAACAGATTAACAAACTGTGGTATATGTATACCACGAAATACTATTCAGCCATAAAAAAGATGGTGACTTTACAACTTTTATAATAACTTGACGGAGATGAAACACATTCTTCTTAGTAAAGTATCACAAGAATGAAACGGCAAATATCCAATGTATTCAATACTAATATGAAGCCAGCAAATAATCTAATACATGCCCACATATGAGAAAAACTCAATTCAACTCAAGTTGGGAGAGGGGGAAGAGGAGAGGATTGGTGTGCTCCCACTTAATGGGCACAATATAAATGTATGTGGCATACCTCTTGAGTGCAGGACACAACTACAAAAAGGATGCTACCTAACAAATGCAAATATTGGAACCTAGTTGTACCCTCGCATTAACCTGAAATTTAAAAAGAAGAGGGAGAGTTTTAAATAAACTGCATAACCTGAAAAAAATAAAAAATATACTTATCTGAAAGAATGAAATATGAATTCGATCTCAGCCGCTCGTGCAGACATAACATAAACTGGAAGCTCGAAGTATGAACCATTTGTTCATAAGAAAAATTTTGTCTTTCTCTAAATTATCCTAATCCATGCTAACTGCTGATACTGTCTTCTCAGCAGGATCCTAACTACAGTAGAGAAGTGTGAACAGTGTCTCAAAGTCCTTTTTGATCAGTCATCCATATATTTTCAGTAAAGTCGTAGAGAAAATTCTTGAGCAAAAGCCATTTCCTACTGTTTATAGTTAACCAGATTTTTCAGGAATGTACTGTTCCTCCTGAACCAGCTCAATGACCTGTCCTCAGCAGAAGTCAAGCAGAAACTTTTTGCTGGCTGTAGTCTCATTAGTACCGTGTGCTAACTGACTGCGCCACTGGAGGTCTCTGGCTGTAGTCTCTGAATAACCGAAGCTGAACTTGTTTGTTCAACGCAAGTTTGTTCTTTAATAATGCCATTCTCCAGCGATGTAGAGCAACAACCTTGACAGAATTCACTTTTTAGGTAAATATTCATAAACAAAAATATCTCTAGATATTCAAAAGAGCCACAAACAATACCTTACAATAGCAGGTTAATGTCTATTTTAGGGGAAAAAAGCACTAAAATCCTCTTCCATTGAAAGTTGTTTATTTCTCTGAGACGAGTGAGCAAGGTCACCATAACATCAACCTCTTTTCTAGAACAATGTAAATAACAATGTATACACATCTTAAATTTGGTAGGTCACAAAAGTTAAGATGCAATCATCTTTTGATAAAACAAGAAAATAAATAAATATTTTAACACAACATTTGGTATTGATAAATCAGTAATGTCAACTTTATGTATGAAGGACAGTACAGCCTGGTTAAAAATGCTCCCTATGTTCTCCAACCCTATCCAGGTAAAAGCTGTAAAGTCTCTATCTTTTTTATGAAAACCCAAGTATCCTAAAAGCAGAGGTATCCTAAGTAAAGGAGAAAACTACTCCCTATAACACTACTCCCTGTAATAGCAGCTTTTGCATAGCAATACTTAGAGAAAATCTGACGCTTCAGTTTCTTCAGGAAGAGATGGATGGACGATATTGGGATTCAGACTTGGGGGTGGAGAGCCTAAGTCTGCTTTTGGGTCTGTTGCCAAATCTCCATTAAGTGTATTTCTTCAACTGTGAGCAGGTCAATCTGGGTCTTCAAGGGAACATCATTACAAGTCTGTGCCCGAGTAAATTCTTCAGCATCACTGGGAGAGTCGGTGGAGGGTGCACACTGGTTCTTTTACAGACTGGCTACTCCTCTCTGAAGTGCAAGAACCGAGGTGGCTGACGGATTGCTTCATCATTCCATCAGAAGGTCACACAGGAAAAATTAAAGGGATTTGGATGGAGCAACTGAAACATCTCAGGTTTAAACTTCGCGTTGGTTGTCTCAGTCTTCCCCAAGTGTTGTGATGAATGTATCACACGAGGCACTGAGCAGAGGAGAGAGGCTTCATTCATGTTCTCTACGCGGGCAGATGAGTGATTCTCATCACAGCGAACAAATGCCCGGATCATGGACACTTGCTGCAGTAGGGGGTCACAATTAGAGGTGAAGTTCAGACCCTGGTTTTCACTTATTTCTTTTTCTTTTTTTATCCTACTATCAGTCAAAAACATGCTTTGGAGCTGCACAGAGCACGCAGCCACCTCTATGTTTCAGTTGCCTTCATTCACAAATGAGGCTCTCCTGGAGTGATCCATTCCTTTCCTGTGTTACAGGTCGAATGCATTTTCATTTCAGAAACTGCCGTCTTCATACTTCTTTGCTCCCTTTGCAAACTTTATCCTGTGAATCATAGCAGGATAAGATTCCATTACCTAAGTAAAACCAGCGAGACTGCCAACCCAAAATGTCCTTACGTCAATCTCTACTTTTGTTGGGAGAGATTTCTGGGGAAACCTCTAGATCAGCAGGAATATGGAGAGTAACTTTCTTCTGGCTCACAACCTTCTCATTAACCACCCATAAAGGCCATTCTCTGTAACAGTCCTACACAGGATACTGCAGGCGTGCGGGTAACCGTCCCCCTTTCTTATGAGAGCACTGGTCCACTTATACAGAAGGCCTCTATGCCCCTTCTCTCCACGCAGACTCGGCCCCCGCGGTACTTGGGGCTGGGACGGGCATGCAGCCTGTGGCAGCCCCTCCTGACCCCTCTGGAACACCCCCCTCTCCCCGGGAACCCCCAGACGGCACTAAGCGTACCCGGGAAGTGGCAGCCCTTTGAGGCTGAGTGGGCAAGCGCCGCAAGATGGGGTTGGGGGGCACACGAGCCGCGGGCTCAGACATCCCAGGGTGAGCCTAGGTGGCCACAAGCGCTGCGGCTACAAAAACCCAGCAGCCTCCCGCTCCGCTTCCAGGTCACTGCTGCTCCCTCTCAAGCCCTGGTGATCCCCCCTCCTCGCACCCCCACCCTGTTTGTTTTGCCCCCAAGAGACAATCTATTTCTTTAGCCAAATTTATAGTTACTAATATCCCACAATGTGATTTAACTATGCCAGAATTAGAAGAATGCTAACCAGAGATGACAAAAGTCAAGTGCCCTGGAAAGCTAAGATTGGCCTGAGCAGTGAATTGTCTCTTCATGGAAAAGCTGTGTGGAAAGAACGTTATTAAAACATGGTATTATGCGTGGGATCAGAATAAGAGGAATTGATAGGGTTTTTCTTGTTGTTGGTTGTTTGCGTATTTGTTTTTGATTCTTCAGCTGAAAAAGCAGAAGGTATGATTTACTGTATACTTGTTATACTCTGCCACAATTGAAAACAAAACTAGTCCAGAAAGTCGGGTACAGGGCAAAGGACCAATGGCGACCGTTTTGGTGTGAGCAATTGGATGGTGAAGTCTTAGATTCACTAAGAGACAAGTTCAATCTTTCATGAAACACTCAGTTGAGGCTCGGCGCCTATAGCTCAACCAGCT
>NW_003852535.1:3331811-3333452 GCF_000181295.1 Otolemur garnettii
TGAAATGCTTTCATCAAACTGGTCAACATAGCCTTCTTGGCATTTTCTCAGTTATTGTGTTAAGACATTTATATTCTACACCTAGTAAATCTCACATGTACCCTTGTAAGATGCATGGGAGGTGTGGTCCCACCAACTACTCTCCCTCCACCTATCCTCCCTCCTCCCCTCCCTTCCCTCTCCCTTTTCCCCTCCTTCTTGGGCTATAATTGGGTTACAGCTTTCATAAGAAAACTATAGATTGATTTCATAGTAAGACTGAGTACATTGGATACTTTTTCTTCCATTCTTGAGATACTTTGCCAAGAAGACTAAGTTCCAGCTCCAAAAATCACATTATAACAAAGGTTTATGTACAAAGAATGTTTACTGGAGCACAATTCATAATTGCTCAGTCATGGAAGAAGCCCGAGTGCCCATCGACCCATGAGTGGATCAATAAATTGTGGTATATGTACACCATGGAATATTATGCAGCCTTAAAGAAAGAGGGAGACTTTCCTCTTACATGTTTACATGGATGGAGCTTGTATACTTTTTCTAGAGAAATGTCTTTCGAAGTCTTTAGCTTATTTGTGAATTGGATTGGTTTTTGTTATTCTTATTGTTCTAATATTAGGAGTTCTCTCTATATAAGTATTTAGGAGGCTCTCTCTAGGTATTAATTGCTTATCAAATGTATAATTTGCAAATATTTTTGCCACTATGTGTGTTGCCTTCTTACTCTCCCGATAGTATATTGCCATGCACAAATTTAACATAGTTTATGGTTCCAATTTACCTGGGTTTTTCTCGTTGTTGTTTTTTTTTTTTTTCTGGTTGTTGTTGTTGTGACTTTGCTGTCCTAACTGAGAAATCCTGCCCAAATACTATGTCAAGAACATTTTACCTGTATATGCTTCTAAAATTTTTATAGGTGTAAGTCTTAGCTTTAAGGTCTTCGATCCATGATAATTAATTCTGGATATGGAATTAGGCAAGGGCTCACCTCTATTCTTTTGCATGCAAATATTCTTTATTTTTTACAGTTTGGGGCCAGGGCTGGGCTTGAACCCACCACCTCCAGTATATGGGGCCAGCGCTCTACTCCCTGAGCCGCAGGTGCCATCCTTTTTCCTTTTTTCTTTTTTTTTTCATATATTCATGTTTTCCACCTCCCATTTCTTGAAAAGGCTCTTCCCTCCCATTAAGACTCTTGTCAAAAAGGATTTGGATATGTATATTAGAGTTTGTATCTGGCCTCCCTCGACTGCTAGTGCCACACTGTTGACATTAATACACATTTTGTAGTAAGGGATTCAGAAGTACGAGTCTTCCACTCTTGTTCTTCTTTTGAAAGATTGCTTTGTCTATTTGGGCTCCATTGAGATTCCCTTTGAAATTTAGAAGGACTCGGCGAGGGCCTGACTGAACCGCTTCAGTTGTTTGCGGGCGCCCGGGAATTTAGCTGAGCCTCCGACTTCAGCTCTCCTCCCCGTTTCCCTCCAAGGATGGCTCTGAAAGAGAACGCCTACCTCTGGTCCTACGGCCGACAGACGGCGCCATCTGGCCTGAGCACCCTGCCTCAGCGAGTCCTCAGGAAGGACCCTGTCACCCCATCTGCACTTGTGCTTATGAGCCGCTCCAACATGCAGCCCACAG
>NW_003852535.1:3333583-3333872 GCF_000181295.1 Otolemur garnettii
GCATCCCAACATCCTGCGTCTCTACAACTATTTTTATGATCGGAGGAGGATCTACTTGATTCTGGAGTATGCGCCCAGGGGAGAGCTCTACAAGGAGCTGCAGAAAAGCCATACTTTTGATGAGCAACGAACAGCCACGATCATGGAGGCGTTGGCAGATGCTCTGATGTACTGTCATGGGAAGAAAGTGATTCACAGAGATATAAAGCCAGAGAATCTGCTCTTAGGGCTCAAGGGAGAGCTGAAGATTGCTGACTTTGGCTGGTCTGTGCATGCCCCCTCCCTGAGG
>NW_003852535.1:3334190-3366833 GCF_000181295.1 Otolemur garnettii
CTCAAAAAAAAAAAAAAGAAAGAAAGAAAGAAACACTCAGTTGATTCTTCTAAGAGGGGCAGAAAGTGTATTTTCTATTTGGCAGAAACTGAGGGTGAAAAGGCGGACTTGCGCCTTTTCACATCCAAGGCGAGTGGATGCCAAGGCGAGTAGCATGCAGGCCAACACCTTGTCGCAGCCTCCTCAGCCTCTGGCATTCCATGTTTCTGCTCTCCTGACCTTCAGCCTGCATTCACGCACAAGGTTTCTAGAAAGATGGCGCTAAGGCAGAGAGAAAGGAGTTGGGAAGTTTTAGGAAACGGAGTCTCATAGTTAAGATAGCTTGAAGCCCCCTCATTTGTTGGGAAAAATTATTGCCGGACTTGGCTGAGCCAAGATTTCTACAGACAGGCTGGGATAGATACTGCACTGCTGGCTTCTGTCCTAGAAATTCCCAATTTCTCTTTTCATTAGCTTATCTACCCCATTCTTCAAAATGATTTTTCTCCAAACAGAAGATAGGTTGAAACAATGAATTTTCACTTTTTCTTGTTAAAACTTTATCCAGTGCAGTCCCCTCAAGTTTCTCCTGGTTTCCCTTGAGTAATATTCATGTGTTCCCAAATGCATTAGCTGTATTTATATAAATTTCTCAGTTAGGTACTACAGATAATAATCATATCTGATGTTTTATTGTGAGGATAACCCTTTTCAAGTTCTTGGATATGCATTTTTGGAAATTTTCTAAACTGAAAATGTTAGTATTCAAAGTGAGAAGTAGCAGAATAGAGTTGGAATGAAGCATCCATAAAAAGGAGAGGAGGCCAATCCAGGGATTACAAAAACTTTTTAAGAAGAGAGAAATTGCAGAGTGGAGTCTGACCAGGAGTCAGATCCCTCTCCCACAGTTTCAAGAGGCTTTTATCAGTGCAGTTGGAATGTGGGTGAGAGGTGTCATCTTTTTTCTGTCGAGGGAATGATGCTATGTCAGGGACTGATCTTAGAATTACTGCCTTCCACGAAGGTGTTAATCTTGCACCAGGACACTTTGGGTTTTTTTGGTGGGGGAGGGGTGTTTTTGTTTTTGTTTTTGTTTTTTTTGAGACAGAGTCTCAAGCTGTTGCCCTAGGTAGAGTGCCCTGGCGTCATAACTCACAGCAACCTCCAGCTCACGTTCAAGCAATCCTCTTCCCTCGATTTTTCTATTTCTTTGGTAGAGACAGGGGTCTCACTTTTGCTCAGGCTGGTCTCCAACTTATGAGTGCTAGGATTACAAGTGTTAGCCACCAAGCCCAGCCCTGGCCGGAAGCATTCTAAGAGTGTGGTGAGGACATTGCTATAACTGTGCCATTTGGTCTCTGAGCTGCTTCCTATCACTCACTCACTGTCCTCCCAAGATGGTCGTGAGGATTTACAGAGGTGCGGGGAGGGGGTTGGTGTAACCATGCCATTTGGTCTCTGGTCTGCTTTCTCTCTCTAGCTGTCTCCCAAAATGACTGTACTCTTCTTAGGGTCATGAGGATCTGTCTCCACACAGAGAGAGATGAATGCTGGATCATTTGAGCAGTTGCTGTGGCCAAAAGTATCCAAGAGCATCTGCAGTTATCCTAGTGATAGAGAACCATAATTTATAAGGTTCTTCTTTGCACAGTGAATTGAAAGTAACATGAATTAGTATTTTTCACCCTCCTTTTCTGGCAAATAGAAAATACACTTTCTGCCCCTCTGAGAAGAATCAACTGAGTGTTTCATGAAAGATTGAGCTAGAGGCTGGGTGCAGTGGCTCACACCTGTAATCGTTGCACTCTGGGAGGCCAAGGTGGGTGGATTGCCTAAGCTCACAGGTTCAACACTAGCCCAAACCAGAGCAAGACCCTGTCTCTTAAAAAAAAAAAAATAGTCAGGTGTTGTAGCAGGCACCTATAGCCCCAGCTACGTGGAGGCTGAGGCAAGAGAATAACTTGAGCCCAAGAGTTTGAGGTTGCTGCAAGCTATGACACCACAGCACTCTACCAAGGGCAACAAAGTGAAACTCTGCCTCAAAAAAAAAAAAATTAGCTAGAGTAGAAAATAGGTATACAATTAGTGACTTATATACCTGTGGGTCCTATTTGAAGTACTTGGGCATTGCTCTAAGGGATTCTGTTAACCTGACATCACCAGATAAAGGAATTTTTAAAAATAAAACTTAAGTGGCTTCAGTGACTCTTGCATTCCAGCAATAAACAGTTTCCTAAGAATAATAAATGGTCAGTGAAACAAGAACCATATCAAATAAGGTACAAGGAGTAAGAATCACCAGGAAAAAAAGGGCAGAAACAGACCTGCCAAAAATGTTTAGTTATTGAAATTATCAGACATATGATAAAAATAATTATTCTTGCTAAATCAAGTAAAATAAAATGAGATTTTAAAATGTTGCAGAAATGAGAAAACTCAAAAGTAACAGAATAATTGTGGGAGAAAGTAGGATTTTTAGAAATGAAAAATACATTCAGAGGCTGAGACAGGAGGATTGCTTAAAGAAAGAGGATTATTGAGGCCAGAAGTTTGAGACCAACCTGGGCAATATAGCAAGATCCCTGTTTCTATAATAAAATAATTTTTTTAATTAGCTGATACGGTAATTC
This sequence comes from Otolemur garnettii, assembly GCF_000181295.1. Taxonomy (NCBI): domain Eukaryota; kingdom Metazoa; phylum Chordata; class Mammalia; order Primates; family Galagidae; genus Otolemur; species Otolemur garnettii. The sequence goes on from NW_003852535.1 coordinate 3,336,800, forward strand.
ATGTCCGTACTCCTACCTACTCAGGAGACTAAGGCAAAAGGATTACTGGAGCTCAGGAGCTCAAGATTACAGTGAGATGTGACCATTTGTCACTCCAGCTTGGGTGACAAAGTGAGACCCTGTCTCTAAAAAATAAATAAATAAATATAGTTTTAAAATAAAAATTAACAAATTAAAAATAAAAGAATATATTTGTTACAAACTGGACTCAACTTTCTCTGAGCTTTCAGAGAAAAGCAATGGATCATCTGAAGAATACAAAAAAAAAAATTGGCTCTCTCAGGCCTTTGCTTTCAAGATGACAAAGAAAAGAAGGAACAATGGTCATAAGAAAAAGAGCCATGGCCACATGCAGCCTATTCTGTGCATAAATTACACCTGCGATGTGCTCAAGGACTTCCCTCTTAAGTTTCTCATTCAAAGCACAGTGGAGGATGCAGCTAGCAGGGACACTTCCAAAGCAAGTGTCTTTGATGCCTACGTGCTTCCAAAGCTGTATGTGATGCCACATCACTGCTTGAGTTGTGCCCTTCACAGCAAAGTAGTTAGTAATCAATTTCATGAACCCTGGAAAGACTCCCACCCCAATTTAGACCTGTAAGTTCTCCCCATGACCTCCACCAAAGCCTGTATAAGGAGCTGGTCCTTAAGAACTAAAGAAAAATCATCCTCTGGAACAAAGTAAAATGGAATTATACTAAAAGAAAAATGAAAGAAATAAAACACGTTGTATTAGCTGACTCCAGTCTTTCTACAAACAACTCTTAAGTCCAAGAGATTTAATACGTATATTATAAAAATATGTTTTATTCACACAAAGTATAAGATAAGTCTGACAGCTTCCCTTGGCAGCTCTCAAGTAGATATCTAAACTTCTTTCCATGATGATTCTGCCATCTTTGAGTCTTTTCATGTACACATACAAGTGTGAGAGAGACGGAGACAGAAAAAGACAAAGGAAATGAGAATGGCAATTGTACAAAAATAATTTAATGAATTATTATTATTCATGGATTATTCATCAATGAATCAAACACTGTACCCATATAAATATGATTGGCCTAGAAGTCTGAACTAAAGCAAAGTGGCCAAAAAACAATGTTCATGGTAGAATACATGTGTTCCGTGTTTTTGTGTCTGTCTCTTCCTGAATGTCCAATTACATCTATGAATACAATACGAATACAATACTTCTCAAGTGCAAAGCAAAATTTTAAGTCCAATTATGTTGGAGAACTACCCAAATCACTGACAAAGCCAATGAGAACCTAACAAAGTTAAAACTTAAGATAATATCAGCTGGTTGAGGAAACATCAGGCATTTCAAGACAACATTTTCAACAGGAAAGATCAAGAGAGGCTCTTTAGAAAACTGAACTATAGTTTGAACAGCTGACATTTTGCAATCATATCACAGAAGATAAACCTATGTGAGTTCCTAATCTTAAAAAAGAAATGTCTTATGCAAGCTTGCCTGCATATAAAAAGAAAAGAAATATCTTGGAATCAACATAAGTGACCTTCAAATGATGAGCAGATAAAGAAAATCTGGTATATATGCATACACAGAGTATTACTCAGCCGTAAAAAGGTACAAAATAATGAATAATGCCTTTTGCAGCAACTTGGGATGGAACCAGAGGCTATTATCCTAAGTGAAGTATCTCAGGAATAAGAAAACAAATACTACATGTTCTCCCTTACGAGTTGGAAGGTATAAACAGCGGATATATGTGGTCACACAAAGTGGTATAATGGGCAGTGAAAATGAAGAAGAGGGGAGGTTAAGAGGGGTATGAGGGATCAAAAACCACCTGTTGGGCTCGGCGCCTGTGGCTCAAGTGGCTAAGGTGCCAGCCACATACACCTAAGGTGGCAGGTTTGAATCCCCAGCCCGGGCCCGCCAAACAACAATGATGGCTGCAACCAAAAAAATGGCCAGGCGTTGTGGCGGGCACCGGTAGTCCCAGCTACTTGGGAGGCTGAGGCAGGAGACTCGCTTGAGCCCAGGAGTTGGAGGTTGCTGTGAGCTGTGATGCCACGGCACTCTACCCAGGGGGACAGCTTGAGGCTCGCTCTCTCAAAAAAAAAAAAAAAAAACTACCTGTTGGACACAATGTACACTATTAAGAGTGACAGTCACACTAAAAGTCCTGACTTCACCACTGTACAATCCATCCACGTAGCAAAAAATACTTGTAGTCCTAAATCTTTGAAATTATTACAAAGAAAGAACTTCCCCAGCTTGATCACTAAAAGTAGCCAACAGCAACATCACTTTTGCCTACCACAAACATTCATCTTACCTCCCCGCCCACCAAATGCCAGATTTTAATCGGGAGTACTTTTCTTCTCAGAAGGTACCAAGGCTTATTAGAGAAAGTTAACCTTAAGTTTGGAAACAGCAAAAATCCACAGTAGGTTTGTTATTGCCAGAAAGCAATGATGTTGTCAAAAAATAAGACCATTTTGAAAGGACCAAGAAGCCAATTTACAGGGCCTCCCTTTGCAGTGTTAAAATAATTTAGCTTCAAGGAGAAAAGGGTGGGAAAAAATACAGGGAGAGGATGATTAATTGAAAAAGTTGAGTGTATGAAATTCCAAGAATTCATAATAACATACAAAAGAGAAAAGTTAATATAAAGTGTAAAAAGGGGGAGTGAAAATACAAAAATTAAAAGTGACTCATTAATTTTTGTTAAGTTTAACAAGTAGAATATTCACTTACTTGAATTTTTTTGTTTCTTCTAGTAAATGTATGTGTCTGTAAGGAATATAAATTTATTCCATCTGCGAATGTATGGAAGGGTATAAGCCAAATAGGCTGAGAAAAGTAGGATATGAGTGAAGAACAGGAAAGACTAATCAGCATCTCTGTAACTCAGGTGGGTGGGAGCTCCAGCAGTGAACCCGCGCTGATAGCGAGGACAGGGGATAGAACCAATGTAGAATTCCAATGTAATTCATCAGACAAATGTAAAAAGAAGAGAACTTACTATCCAGAATTCATCACTCATGTCCTAGCAGATGAAACTTCCAGATGGCCCTACTAAATATAATAAGACGCTAATAAGGCAAACAAACATTTTTAATAATGCTAACAGACCAGTTCAGCCTAATCATAATGCTAGGACACGGGTCAGAAAAGATTATGAAAGAACTTCACTGGGGGAGGCTCCAGGTTATAAAATCCAAAAGTCTACTCAATATGATGAATTAAGGTTAACTAGAAAGAGGGAAAGAAGTGAACCCTAACGACCAGTGGCTGGGGTCTGAATCATCTTACAAGTCCCCAGCCCTAACCAAGTTAGTTAATTTACAATCCAGATCCTTTAACCTCAGCTGGCTTACGAAAGGAAGGAGAAATAAATCTTTTACTTCTTAGTGATCCTGAGAAAGCAGCGGGCAGCTGCAGAGGAACTCCTCCCTCTAAAGATTCACTGAGCTTAAATAACCTTGAAAAGCAAAAAAAAAAAAAAGACTCTGTAACTAATGACAATACCCTAGTTTCTAACATCTGTAGCCATTACTATGTAGCTGATATTGAACTGAAGGGGGAAAAAAACAGTATAAAAGAATTTGGAAAAAAAAGTTCCCCAGAGCTCAGCATTTTACACCTTGAGGCCCCTGAGTTCTCCTGGGCAATTATATACTCCTTCATCTATATTGTTGGTGTAAGTGTCTGTTTTAATTTGCCATTTTCCTGCAACATAAGGATTTGTGGCAGAAACTGCCAGTTTACTTCCAATTTCCATTTTCCATTCTTCCACAGTAGATTTTTGGCTACCCAGTAAAAAGTCTACATTTCACAACCTGTCTTACAGGAAAGTGTGACCAGCAAATGATATTTTCAAAACAATGGGGGATCCAGAGAAAATGTGCACAGTCTCCCGTCCCTTCCCCTGGAACCCAAGCAGCCTGCCGTCCAGGGGGTGAGAAGTGAAGGAGGGTGGCGCTAAATTCTTAACCATGGTTTATTAAATGGCCTTTTGATTCAGCTTGCTCTTCTGTCATCCCTAGGGTGTTGCCTTCACATCGCCATGGTCCAAAATGATTCGCTCTCTTGTCTACATTCCACTCGCCTGTAAGGGAAGAGAGATCAATTTATAATTACTCACAATTTCTTATGAAAGATAGATCACAACTATAGCCTAGGATGAAGGAGAGAAGTAGAGGGGGTGGGCAGGGAAGGGGGGAGGTGTACTAGAGGGGGGTAAGCGGTGGGACCACACCTATGGAGCATATTGTAAGGGTACAAGTCAAACCTACCAAGTATAGAACATAAATGTCTTAACACAATAAATAATTAAGTAAACGAGGTGAAAGCTATATTAATTAGTTTGGTGTAACCATTCCAAATTGTATTTTAAAAAATCAACACATTGTACCCCACAAAAGTACAAATGTATTCATGATCTATGTGTATATGACTTAATAAAAGGAAAAAAATAAAAAACCTCAAAGAAAAAGGGAAGAGAGGCCAACACATGCGCAGCTTCAGATCCTGAATTTTTAATCCGGTGCTCTACTGCCCTCTAGTGAAATTATCTGGTACTTGACATGATCATTGGATAACTGGTTTAGCAAAAACAGCTGCAGCAGCTGTAGCAAAGGGCTAAGAGCTACAGATAAAAGGTCAACCAAGGTACAAGGGGTCAGTGTGTAACGAGAACAATATTGGGACACCCTAAAGGAAATCTGCAGAGCCCAGAAGAGGAAAAATCCCAATCATTCTCTCCACCACCTGGATTAGAATTCTCACTACTTTTTTAATGAAAAGGACTGAAAGTTGATATCAAAACTGAGTACAGAATAACCATGGTTGTTGCCTAATTTCTATATCTTTCATTTGCCTTGTAAACGTGTTGACTAAGCAGCCACAGAGTGCCAGGCACAGTTCTGCCTCTAGCGATCAAGACAAACAAGGTCCCTGCTCTCAAAGGATGTACATTTACATTCTAAACTGGGGAAGAAGGGCCAGGACGGGGAAAGGAAAAGACAGTAACAAGTAAAAAAATAAATCAACACAGTCGTGACAGATGTAGGAATGGTTGGTCTTGATACTGAAATGATAGAGAAATTATTAACCCGTAGGTTTTCAGTAAGGGCAAAAATTAATCTCCCTCTCACTTGCTTTCTTTTTCTGTCCAGGCACCCTGTGGATTTCTGTTTTTACAAACCACTAGCAGACAAGAAAAGGAAATGTGATTTACGATCACTAGACCTGTCGACTAAATTTGCCTTTTACAATCTGATCTACAGCCTCAAGTGTTCCTGAACAATAAGAATGTGAGCTGAGTGTCTGGCCTCAAAAGATATTTCAGGGTAGATAAAATCAACGACAGACTCCCAGAAACACCTGTGATATCTGCTCTGGCAGCAAAGACAGCTGCTTAGCATCTTGCCAAAGGAAAAGCAGATGGAAAAGTCTCATAATACCCTGTGAATTCAGCTGCAATTACTTTTTTCTTGACTCCCTTAAATTCAGCTAGCCACTTGACCTCAGGGCAGGCATTCTTCCTTTCTTGGAATGCAACACAGTCTCCCTGCTCACTCCTCTCTTCTCTCTCTCTCCACTCTCTTTCACTCTGACTCCCTTTCTCCATTGAAGAAGATAAAATAAACTTCATACTTTTATATCTTGATCTGGGTCTAGAGAAATTCTTTTCTTTTCCAACACAGACCACCTACTGATCTTCCCTAACATCAAGTCAAGATAAACAGGAACCAGACTATGCAGGTCACTGTCTCCCTCTATTGGTCATTGGTTACCTAGGTCACCTCATACCCACATTCTTATGAACCCTGCAGGCCAGGCTTTCCTCTCATCCCCTTTGAAGCCTCTTTCTTAGTGTCCCTTCTCAAAACTCACCCTGCTAACACCTTGATTTTCAATTCTAGCCCCAGTACTGTGAGCAACAAATTTCTGTTGTTGTAAGGCACACAGTTTGGAATATTGTGTCAACAGCCCTGGGAAATTAACACAGAGTCAACTGAGTGAAGAAGCTGAGAACACACACACAGCTTCAGGTTCTTCATAAGACTGGCTCTCCTCTCCAGAAGCAGGGCACATCTGTCTAGGCTTTAGAACTGAGTAGACCTGGGTTTCACTGCTGACTCACTGCTACGTTTACTCCAGAAACATCATTAACATCTCTAAGCCCTTCACTAGAGCAATGTTTTTCAACTTTTTTTAATCTCAGGGCACACTTGAACCTATAGTTAAACTTCCCCGGCACACTTAAATTATGTTAATCAATAATAAAAGGTATTTATTTACTGTGCTTTGAACTTTTTTTTCTTTGAGACAGAGTCTCACTATTTTGCCCTAGTAGAGTGCTGTGGCATCACAGCTCACAGCAACCTCAAACTCTTGGGCTTAGGCCTCAGCCTCCCAAATAGCTGGGACTACAGGCACCCACCACAACGCCAGGCTATTTTTTGATTATAGTTGTCACTGTTGTTTGGCAGGCCTGGCCTGAGTTCAAACCCACCAGCTCGGGTGTATGTGGCTGATGCCCTAGCCACTGAGCTACAGGCACTCAGCCTGCTTTGAACTTCTTTTGAAAATAATTTAATTAATTAATGATCTTTAAACTTTTGAGGGGCACACCAGTTGAAAACTCACTGACCTAGAGAAACAAAGGTGGGAAAGGATAATGCAATATCAATTCAGAACCCTGCTGAGAAAGTAAATAAAAAAATAAACAAAAGTAAAAATAAAAAAAATCCTGCTGAGGCACTGGTGTGGGTTTATTGATGATTCAGAAATATAAACATTAGTTTTAAGATGTTTGGGTCTATTTTCATAAATTAGGAAACAAATCCACAATTAACCTTAAACGCAATGTAATTCTTTCATGTCTATTGGACTCTGGAGGTTGTGGTCAGCAGCTTCTAAGATGCCCCCCAGCAATCCCCATCTCCTAGCCCTAAGAACCCCATGTAGTCCGTCCTTAAGTGTGGGCTCCACTATTAACTTGCTTCTAACAAATAGGAAACAGCAAAAGTGACAAGCTGTCATTTCTGAGATTAGGTTATAAAAGGACTGTGACTTCATCTTGAGTCTCTCTGTCTCTCTCTCTCTCTAGAAAGCCAGCTGCCATATTGTGACGCAGCCTCCTGGAGGGTCCTCTACGAGGAGGGACTGAGGCCCCGCAACAAACACATGATATTGGATCCCCTACCCCTAAAAGAGCCTTCAGATGGGGCCTCAGCCCTAGCCAGCAGCTTGACGGCAACCTCACAAGAAACTCTGATCCAGAGGCACCCAGCTGAGCTAGATGGAGTCCTGATCATCAGAAACCGTAAGCCAATATATAGGAGCTGTTTTAAGTCGCTAATTGGGGGGTGGGAGGGTTACACTACTGCACAGTAATAACAAACAGAGGAATGGTCCACAGAAATCTGAGTTTGTGGAAGGATCTGGAAGGTGCATTTTGAAGACTAGAGTTTGGATTTTCCTGTAATGATGTGGAAACTAAGAATGGACAGAGAGAGCGGATTTAAACACAGTGTTGAAGCTCACATTTTGCGTCTGTGTTCACTCCCCCATTAAGGAACGTTCCGGGATCACATTCGACTCTCCAGGACTTCTCCACGAACCTCCTCCTTCTCGGAAACCTCCCTAGACTCTGCTTCCGCACTCATTCACTCTTTCTCTCCTTCCACCTTTACAAAATTGAGCTGGGTAAATCTACTTTTCCAAATCCACTTGTAGTGGCCTGAACTGCAGCTCCCAAAAATTCACATATCCATTCCAGCACCTGTGACTATTACCCTACGTGGTACAAGACATGATTTAAGTCAAAGGTTTTGAGAGGAGGAGCTTATCCTGACGAGGTACATCCTAAATCCAATGACAAACGTCCTCATGAACATAAGGAGATTCCACCCACAGAAGAGACCATGTGACCACGTGGGCAGAAATCGGAGTGACACCGCCATGGGTCAAGGAATGCCAGGGGCCACCAGAAGTGGGAGGAGAAAAAGGGCTGATTCTCCGCCTCCAACCTCATGCTAACCCTTTATCAGGGATGAAGTACCGCTCGGAAATGTCTGTTGTACTATAACTTGTTGATGTTCAGGAAACGTCATTCGAGAACTCGGGTTTTTCTGTCCAGTCGTTTGATCCGGCAGGGGCTGCCTTACCACCCCTGTTTCTCCCAGAGCCTGCGGCATCCAGAGCGCCACGCTCACGCTCACGCTCGCAGCCTTCCTCCCTGACGCTGGTGCCTCGCGCTGCCACGCGGCGTCGCTGTCGAGCCATCCCGGCGCGGGTGTGGGGCGGGGACCCGGGAGGGGCAGCGGGGCCACTGGGGACTCGAAGCCCACGCGCTCCCCAGGGCCTGGCTTTGCCTCCGACGCTGCAGCTCCCGACGCTCGGCCGCCGCAGCTCCACATGCGGCTCCTGCCCTCGGTCCCAGCGCCACCAGGCTCGGCTGCCCTCTGAGCCCCGCGGCCCTGCCCTCCCCTACCCCGGACCACGCCACGGGTCAGCGGCAGTTACCAAAGACTCGCGCTTCCTTCTAGGAAAGGCTGCCTCGCTGACTTCAGGACGGCCGACCCTTCCCAGGAAGACCCGAGTGATCCCAAGGGACTCCCAAGGGACTTGCTGCCACCTCTCTGTGTGAAAGACAGCACATGCACGTTCAAAGAAAAAAAAAGCTCTTTGGAGGGTGCCCACGATACCTTCTGAGAAAATAAAAGTTTAAGACAAAATCCGCCAACCCAGAAAACTTCTCTGCAAAAGTAGAAAAGAAAGAAAACAGTTTTGTTATTGAATAAGCCTTAAACCAGAACGTGATGTATATTCACAGACAATCCGCTAAGAGATTGCAAAGACAGACACACAGGTTCTCAAAAGAAGCCATCACTGGTTCTGGAGTATGTGGACCTTGCCACACCACTGGTCACACATGGTTCCTTCAAAATTTACCTAGTAATTATGGTGGCCACCTGCCTTTGCTAATTGCTTTCCTTCAAAGGAAAAGTACGTTTCTCATATCTTTATGACCAGAGGTAGACTGGCAACGTAGAGCTAAGCACCAGTGGAAGTTAGGCTCCCACCCTCTCAGAAGCTGGGAGATAAGGGGCTATCTTCCCTACATTTCAAAGAGGAGCTTCCAGGATGTTAAGGAAGCATTCTTGGGACTTAAAGCTAGCAAAATGCTTATGTGGCTTGCCTTTTTTTTTTTTTTTTTTTTTTGACAGACTTTCACTTTGTCATCCTGAGTAGCCGTGCTGTAGTGTCATAGCTCACAGCAACCTCAAACTCCTGGACTCAAACAATTCACTTGCCTTAGCCTCCTTAGTAGCTGGACTATAAGCCCTGGTCACAACACCTGGCCATTTTTAGAGATAAGGTCCCACTCTGGCTCAGGCCGGTCTGAAACTTGTGCTCAGGCTGGTCTCCAACTCATGAGCTCAGGCAATCTACCCACCTCCACCTCCCAGAGTGCTAGGATTACAGGCATGAGCAACCGCACCCGGCCAGCTTATGTGGCTTTTGAAAAGATTTACATATATTTCAAAGAAACAAAGGAAAAAAGTACAAGGTTACTAAAGTAAATACTTTAAGAAAAGGGAGTGAGGAGCATCTCTTCATTTCTTTTCTATGTTCCAACAGGGAAAATTAAATTTTTGTTTCCTTAATTTTCAACTATGTGGCCAGAGGGTCTATAAGCTTTTACTGTCTTATCTTATTTCTGTTTTTTCTTACACACTCATGGCAAGCACTCATTTCTCAACTCCACACCTCAGCCCACCCTGCCACAGGCCCTACAAGTTCATTAACACACACATGCACACACACACACATGCACACACACACATACACACATGCATAGTTAGCTGCACAAACTCACATGCTCTTTTTTTGGACCATTTTCTTTCCCAGGTTAACTCTATCTACTCCCCTCCTCCAACAGATATGGAGCTTCGCTCCTGATCAGCCCAGAAGGTGGTAGTGAAGGAGACCAAGGAGGTCTCTGTCCTCATGGAAAACAAGACAGATTGTAACCAATTGAACACGTGGGAAGGGACACTGAATGAGACTGCTCTTGTGCTCAGGGATCTATTCTGTGTCCCCAGAGCCAAGGCACACAGCTGTTTGTGCCAGGTTTACTATGAGACAATAAAACCTAGCCTTTACCCTTAGCCAGTCACCACTCCCAGTCTACAGAGAAGAGACTAAGAAATTCAAGAGGCTATAATGAATGAGCATTTCTTCCTAGAGAGCTGTCAGTCTCTAGAGGAAGAGAGAGATATTTCCACACACACTCTCTCTCTTTTATATTCTTCAGGCCAAATGAGGGAGACTCAAGACAAGGACCAGATAACGGGTTGCTAGAGAGGATCCTGGTACCCCATTTTCACCCTCGCTACCCTGGGAGCTGGTTCAGCCACTAATCTTCAGGGACCTGGCCCTGCTGCTACTGGGCAGAACAGGTGAGAATCACTGGGAGAAGGTGGAGACCAGAAACCTGGACCAGAAACCTGGAACAGTCTCAAATCTCAGAACAATGGGAGAGAGGGCTGCAGTAGAAGTGACCTGCATTCCACCATGGACAGGGCAGGAGACCATGTTTCCACAGCCAGAGTGGGCCTCCAGGCAGACAGCTGGGCTAAAACATTCTTCTCAGCACCTCCCCCAAGAAGGCTGCCTGTGGGCAGAAGGCAACCCCAGCAGAAAGAGGCTTTGTTGGGAGTACCCGGAGCAGCATAAGAGGTCAGCTGGAGTGGCAGGCATCAGTCACATCAGGGGATGGTATGGGCAGAGTTCCTGGATGGGAAAGCCCTGGAAGCCCACAAGGATGACAGTAGCATAATTGAGGAGTACTCCCCTTTTCCTTTCCTCTCTCCTCCCCTTCCAGAACCTGAAGGAGCAGGAAGCAGCAGCTAGCAGTGGGATAGGAGGGGAATCTAAAAAACTAAGGACACAGCCACATATCCACTCCCCACCCCCCATCTATCCCTTTTTCCCCACTGCAGAAAGCCAGGCCTGGGTCAGCTTGAATAGGAAAAGTGTTATATTGAATGGGAGATAAATATTTTTTATTTAGATAGGACTGGGCCTTTTTTTTAGCTTGGCAAAAACAATTTCCTTTTTGCCCAACTTTTTATAAGACTTATCAGCATGCAGAAAAGTCGAAAGACTAATACAATAAACACCCACATATTTGCCATCTAGTTTGAAAAATTAACACTGAATTTATGTATCTGTGTGTGTATGCATGATTTTGCTGAACCACTTGAAAGCAAGCTTCAGATACCATGACACATGACTTAATCCTTCTATGTAGTTCTCCTAAAAGAATTGGACTTTCAATAATTGAAACTGAAATTGATTTAATACCTCAAAGAAATGGCTAAAGGTATACTTAGCTGAAGCATTTTCAAGGAAGGGTGCTATGGTTTGAATGTTCCCTCCAAAACTCATAGTGAAATTTAATTGCCACAGTGGGACCTTTACAAAGTGCTTAGGTCAGGAGGGCAGAGCCCAATGGATTAATGGCATTATTGCAGGAGTGGGTTAGATATCCCAGGACTGAATTCCTGATAAGAGGATAAGTTTGGCCCTTAGTTCTCTGTTTCACACACTCTCACCCTCTCTTAACACATGATGCCTCATGACACAGCTCTGACACCCTTGCCAGGTGTGACGACGTGCTCTTGGACTTGTCAACCTCCAGAACTGTGAGCCAAATAAATCTCTTTTCTTTATAATTTACCCAGTCTGTGGTATTTTGTTATAGCAACAGAAAAAGTACTAAGCCAAGGGGTAAAAGAGAAGTAACAGATTCTGCTCTGCAAAAAGGATGGCAGGAAAAAAAAAAACTGTTTCCTGCATTGCACCCTACAAAATCCAGCCAGTTTCATAAAGAGAAAACAATTTCAGATAACAGGTACCATGAAGCAAACAAAACAGGACACAGGTAACAAAAGTGAGACTAGGAGAGAATGCATCACTGGAGTGGATGGTAAGGAGTAAAGTCCTGGAACAGAGAAGGTGACAATTGAACTAGACCTCCATGATGAGTGCAGCCCAGCAGCATATGACAATCAGGAGAGCAGTGTTTTCATCTGAGGATGGGGTGCTTATCTCTTCAGAAGAGTTACTGACAAAGCCATAGACTTGGAGGCAGAAGGAACATAGAGTGATAGCTTGGGGCAGGTGAGGTGGCAGATGGTACTGAGAGGGGAGAGATGGTCGGGGAGAGGAGGAGTTTGGGGAGAATTTTAAGCAGGAGAGTAATTCAATACAATTTAGGTTTCTAGATATTCTGGATGCTTCATTGAAAAATACATGTGGGAAGGGTCCAAGAGAAGCTGGGAGACCATCCAGGAGGCAGTCTTGGCAAGGAAAGGTGGTGGCTCATACTAGGTGGCTGGTGGCAGTGAGGCAGGGATTCCCCCTCCCATTCTACAGATGAGGAAATTGAGGCCCAGAGAAGTTAAGTGACTTGATGAAGTTCATGCAGCCTTTAAGTGGAAGGAAGGTACTTTTTTATACATAACACAAAATGTATCATTTTAACCATTTCTAAGTGTACAATTTAATGGCATTTAGCATATTCACTATGTTGTGCTGCCACCACCATTATTCATTCCCAGAACTTTTTCATCATTTGAAACAGAAAGTCTGTATTTATTAAATATTAACTCCCTATTTCCCCCTCCCTGAGCCGCTGGCAACCTCTAGTCTACTTTCTGTCTCTGTGAATTTGACTACTTTAGGTACGTGCTGTAGATGGATTATACAATATTTGTCCTTTTGTGTCTGGTTTCCTTCACTCGGCATGATGTTTCCAAGGCTCATCCATGTTGTAGCATATATCACCATTCCCTTTCTTTTTCAGACTGAATAATATTCCCTTGGATGGGGGCACCTCACTGTGTTTATCCAGCCATTTGTGGGCGGAGGCTCAGTACGTTCACAAAGATGTCGGATTCCGATCTTGCTCTGGTAGGCTCTGCTCTGAGACCTCTCGCGGAGCCCGGCGCAGTGCGCCTTGGGCCCACCAGAGGGCGCACAGGGACCACCAGGCGCGCGTGGGCACCAGGCGGTTTGTGGGAGGAAGAAGAACCCGGAGCCCAGCGTTGGCAGCCTCACCCGCAGAAACACGCAGAGAGGGCAGCTGGCCTCCGGGAAAGCGACCAGACTATAGGATAGGCCGCAAGTGGAGGAAAGTGGGGAGGTCAGGGCCAGGAAGGGCTACCCTGTACTGGGGCCCAACCCCCAAAATAGAAACAGATGCCACCAATGGCCACCCACAGCTTCCCACCAGCTGTCCTCCAGTGTGTACGAGCCCCAGAGCCCCCACACTGAAGAGCTCGACGTGGAGGAGTAGCGGGGACTGGGTCCAGCGAAACTCGGGCTCCCATTCCCGCCTTTTTCCAAGTGTGATCTTCAACCTGTGGCTTGCACATTTTACAGTTTGGGGAACTGAGGTTTGGAGCTGTTGATGGATTGTCCAGACTGAGAGGACAAGGCAAGATCTGAATGCCGTCCGTGGCCCTTCTGAGTCTCTCCAGGCCGGATTTCTTCAGCATATCTGGCAGAAGGTGGTCTTTAGGCCTCCTTCCCACTTAATCAGCATCTCTGCAGGGGTAACACAGAGTGACATGTGGTTCTTGAGGTTGGTCTGACCACCTGGCATTCCTCCCTCTGACCACTGGGCCTCTAATAATGCCACTCAGATTAGCCCTGGCTGGTTTTGGCAGCCACTTCGTGTTGACCAGAATTTCCATCAGTTTCAGTCCCACGGCTTGTCGCACATGCGCTGTTGCTAAGCCATTTCTCCCCCGCCACATTCTTGTGCAGCTGGGTCTTTGGATCTGAGTCCAGGAACTGACATTTATCCCTGTCAAATTCATCTTGTTCATTCATCTGACAAACATTTGTTCAGTGCCCACGCCATACCGAGCACTGGGTATACAAAAAGGAAAGACAAGGCTCTCAGCCTTAAGGAGCAACACCTGTGTTCATCACAGCAGTAGACACAGATTCACGTGGGCCTCTTGTGTGCCACACATAGAGCCTGGCTGCCTACTGATTGTAGGTCTCTCGTAAACCCTCACAGCAGTGCAGGGATCATGACATTATCCCCATTTTGCAGATGGGAAAACCAGGGGTTAAAAAGTTTATGGGATTTGTCTGATGTGACATTGCTAGAGGCTCAACATTCAACCCTCCAGTTGTTTTGGATCCTGATTCTGTCCTTCTGCTTGGACATCCTCTTTCTCAGTTTGGGGTTCTCTACAAACCTGATCAACTTTAATTCTCTGGATTTCATCAACAGCAGTGATAAAACTATGATGAGGTCTGAGGCTTGGAGTAGGCCACCAGTGCCCCTGCCCCAGATAAACAGCCATCTTCAGTTCTGCACCCTGTGGGTTCAGCAGGTACAAATGCCCCTGACTAAAAACTCATTCCCAGTCCCAGCCTCCCTCCACTGTCCAAGCAGCTATGTCTGATTGTTGGCATATTTATCTGAATCCAGTTTCCACTACCAAGTCTGCCACATGCAGGAGCTCAGCTATGCCTGGCCCTTGCCTTCATCATGGTAAATCATTGCCAGTGCCCCTCCTCGGGAGAGACTTGAGGCCCAAGGACCAGGAGCGGGCAGTTGAGTTAGGATTTGCCAGGCTTTGAGCAGCTTCCCTTGCATCTGTGATTTCTCTCCTGCACCGTCTGCTCCTGGAGGCTCGGCCCATTTTTATCTTTCAATTCTCCTGCCATGCTCGGGGAGACCAACTGCAGAGCAGGTCTGTACATGGCCGTGGGCAGAAAACAAAGCAGGCAGGATAAATGCACTGTTTAGTGGGAGGGAAGTTAGGAAAGAGCTCCAAGCTCCCAGCCAGAACCCAGGGATTCAGGGACACCATATTCTATGACAAGGTTTGGGCTTACCACCTCCCAGGACCACATGCACCCACCCTCCTCACGACCCTGTAAGGTTGGAAATATCATCATTCTGCCCATTTTGCAAGTGAGAAAACTAAGGCCCAGCAAGTGGGGTCTGGGGCTGAGCACTACCTCTGCTAAAACTACTTCCCAAAAATAGATCTGAGACTTCCAGAGAGCCCCAAAGGACAGCAGAAAGCAGGCCCTGCCAAGGACATTTTAAAGACCCTGGAGACATTGTTTGAAAATTCCCCAGCTAGATTTTTGTCCCTGAAGTGCATCTGCTGAACGTGAACTCACCGAACCTGAATTCACAATTGGAGGGGAGAGGACAGATAATAAGCAAGTACATTATTCCAGACAGTGGTTAGTGCTACAAAGAGGCATGAAGCAACACAGAAAAAGCTGCTCTAGCTAGCGTGGTCAGGAAGGCCTCCCTGAGGGGTTTCCTCTGAGGAGTGGAGAACTTGCTGGCCTTAGAACGAGCATAGCGTGGCACCCGATCCACCCCATTAGTGATGACATTGCAGGGAGGAGACCACATAGCTCCGTGGATTCCTGTGGCGCCCGTTCTCCCTTATCAGTGAGCCCCCACAGCAATGCTCTGTGTCTTCTTCATTTCCTCCCATCTTCACCATCTATTCTACACAAGACCTAGCACACAGCAGGTTCTGGATAAAGGGTGGCTGGATGAATAAACTCCTGAAGGCCAGCAAGGAGGAAGTGTGAAGACAAATCCAAGGAAACCCTACCTTAGTTTATAAGGAATCATTTGATGGAATTTGTGGCCCCTATAAGGTGGCTGAAGCAGAAAAGACAAAGGGATTCCAGAAGGTGGGAGGAGGGGTCGCCTACACAATTGGAAAATTTCGCACAAAAGTCCAGATTTCAAGCTATTTTTAAAGTATCTGAAGATTTGGCAACCCAAAGCCTGCATATCCCCATGGCAACACCAGCTGGTGCTGAGCGGCCGCTGTCCCCTTCAGACTGGACATGCGCTCTGCTGCTCTCCGTGGATCCCGCCGCTGCCTGTTGCCAAGGACACCTGGCCCACCTCACTCATGCACATCACCTGGCCCCCTGGTTTGGGCCTGCCAACTGTGCTTGAAGACACTGGAAGAGCAGAACGCTGTGCTGGGGACACGGAGACTGTGGCAGCTGTCCCACCAGCCTGATGCTAAGGACCGTCAGCCTGGGGCCCTTCCCTCAAGTTCTTATGGCAGGTGTCCAGTGGGGCGGGGGAAGGGCGGGGGGGGGCGGTGTCCAGATCCACATATATCCTTTCCCTGGGCTGGGCTCCTCCCAGGTAGTAGGAGGGCTCCAAACTCCAGACATTTCATCTTGAGGACAGAGATGCAGTTCCCAGAATGCGCCAGATGGGGGCAACTCTCCCCACTTTGCCTTGAGTGCTGCCCATAGAGGCCATTTCGAGTCCAGCCCCAGGCCTAGCCTAGCGTCAGTTGCTGGAGCACGGTCCCTGGGTTGTCCTCCCTGGAAGAACTGCTCGTCCCTGGCTTTTGCCACTTAAGGCAATGGCTGAGGCCCAGCCTGCCTGGCAACATGACGGGCTCAGCCAGGATTGGCTGAGCCTGGACCTATTCCAGGAGCCCAGGGAGCGCCTCAAGAGGCCCACCCACCCACCTTGGACCCCTCTCACCTGTGCCCCAGGAGCAAAGGGCGCCCTCTGTCCTCACTCTTCCTCTTCTTCTTCTGTGACTGGCCAGTCCTCCTGAGGCCTGTTCCCTCAGGGCTGGCTCTCAAATTAAGTACTTTGTGACTGGCACTGTGTTTGGGCTTTAATACTTCATTTAAAACCTCAACAATCCTACAAAGTAGGTTTTAATCCCCATTTTACAGGTGAGGAAACTGCCCAAGGCACACAGGCAGCAAGCCTGTGAAATCCCCCTTCCCTACACTGCCTTGCAGTGGTTCTCAACCTTCCTAATACCGCAATGTATTTTCATTGTTGAAAGAGGGTCGCAACCCACAGGTTGAGAACCACTGCAAAGGAAATCATCTAATCAATCCTCAAAGTGGGAGAAGGGATTGCAGTTTGAGGCCAGAGGATACCTATTTGCCCATGTCCAGCCTGAAACCCACACACAGAGGCCAGCGCTGCCCAAGGACAGGCGCTGAATCTGGGGTCCCCAACCAGTCAGTGATGAAGCCATCACCACCGGGGAGGAATAGCCTGGGAATTTACTGACGGCCTCATCATCTCCACCTGGGGCCAGAGTTTGAGAGGCCACAAGTACTATAGCTTCTGCCTAGAACCCTTGAGAGGGTGACCCATGGCCATGTGGGAGGAGACCCAGAATCTGCAGAGTTCAGGCACCACTGAAAACAACTCAGTGAGCTCCTGGCTCCTTGTGGGTCACAAGCCTCTCCACTCCCACCCCAAAGGGGCAGAGAAGCCCAGGAGAGCATCAACCCCTCTGAAACTATTGTAGAGATATCCCAGCCCCTGAGTCCAAGGCTACCACAGTGGGTGAGAAAGAAGTTCTGTTTAAGGCAGTTCATCCACTCACATGCCCCAAACACACCCAGCAGGTCCATCCCCAGTTCTACCTGTTGATCCCCCCATCATTGAAGCCCAGTGCAAATAAAAGTCACCTTGTCCAGGCAGCCCCTCCTAACTCCAGTCCTCAAACTTTGTCATTATCTCCTCCCTCCTATGACCCCTTGGACCATGTGGACATCTCCCATGGAGTTGAAGTCAGTCTCCTTGTGATATTGTTTCTGAGCTGCTGTCTCCTCTGACAAGAAGACTATAGCGCAGGGCAGGTGCCAATGCTCTTAGCATGGGGCCTCAGACATGCAAGCCCATGGTGCATGATGGATAGATGGATGGATGAAATGAAAGAATGGGTAGGAAAACTAATGGCCCCTAGAAAGTTCGGTGAATCACCCATAATTGCCCAGGATGCCCAGACTTCCCTCCCACTCCTGGGGAATAAGATTTCCTTGTCAGAGGATTTCCTGTGTCAGAGATGACACAGCTCCTCCCCTGCTAAACTTAAAAGACTTTCTACAAGGCCGGGCGTGGTGGCTCACACCTGTAATCCTACTACTTGGGAGGCCAAGGTGGGTGAATTGCCTGAGCTCACGGATTCGAGACCAGCTTGAGCCAGAGCGAGATCTAGTCTCTAAAAATAGCTGGGTATTGTGGCGGGTGACTGTAGTCCCAGCTACTTGGGAGCTGAGGCAGGAGGATTGCTTGAGCCCAAGAATTTGAGGTTGCTGTGAGCTGTGACACCACCACAGCACTCTACCAAGGGCAAGAAAGTGAGACTCTTAAAAAAAAAAAAAAAAAGGACTGTCTACAGTGTGATGGTGGCAAGGAGCCTGGGAATCTGACCCAAGTTCCTTCCCTCACTGGACCTCATTGTCCCATAGATGAGATGAGCATATCAGACTAGATAATGTCTTGCACCCTTCCAGCTGACCCTACATGTCTGTGCTGGGACTCGAAAGAGAACAGGGGAGACTGACTGAACCCTGCTCAGGTTACAGGAGACTCGGGAAGAGTTTAGACAAAAGATGAAAAGAAAGAGAAAAGGGTGAGGGGAAGAGAGGAAGGAAGGAGAGAGAGAGAAATAAAATTTGTTTCCATATCCCAAATTAAAAATGTAAGATTTCCCAAATGCATAGTGTCTTTTTTAAAAAAAAATGTTAATTTAAACATATTGAATTTAGCATCACAGTATGCAAGAAGTAATGGATCCCTTAATATAGTGGAGATGCCGTGGGCACAGATAGCCTGGGGCAAAGGATGTCAAAAGGAAGCATGAACTGAGGTCATGGGTGGGGGGGGTAAGGTGAGGGAGGGGATTCTCTTCCTGCCACCTGCTCCCCTACTTTAGTCAGAGCACCCCCTTTGTGGTCTGCTTTATATCTTGATCCTATAAACCCAGTTTATTTGAATAAAGGTTTCCAGTGCCTTTTTGAAAAAGCTACTTAACTAATGAAGAGAAGCAAGAGGCTCAGAGAGAGGTGATTTGCCCAAGGTCATTTAACAAGTGCATCCCACAATTCCTGATACCATTAATCCAATCACATCCATTAGGGACGGAGGGGCGCTGCCCGGATACAGCTGCCCTGACTGGACAGCTTAGATATGTGCACTCTGGCTCAACTCCAGCACCCTCAGTGGGAAATCACCAGGCTTCTTTAAACAACATTCCACTAGGACAGGAACAGATGGATAACCCAGACCACTTAGGAACCAGAAAATTTCCAAGAGGGAGAATGCCCAGAACAGGGGGCTCAGGGAGGAATCCCAGCTCACTGCAAGCCTCACAGTCGAAAACCTTCCTAAAACAACCCCTTGGCTGCCTTGAAGCATAATTTAATCTTCCTTTGATGATTCCGGATATCGCCCTGCCTCCGGCCACTCTGGGAACATCAATTACTGCTGGGCCCAGGTGGGAAGCAGAGAGGAGGGGCTAGAGCCAGGTTAACCTGCTGACCCTGCCCTACAGTGAGGGGACAGCTGGAAGAGACTTCAGGGGGAAAAGCCCTGACTGGGCCCTGAGGGCTGGATACTGCCTTGGTAGAGAGGGGGCCCCCAAAGGAAAAAGGAGCCTCTCCAAACAAGGATAGCTTTAAGGGGTTACCTCCATATCCCCCCACAACAGTTGGGATGGGGCAGCTCCCAAGGGTCCCTAGAGGTAGAAACAGAGTCAAAGGCACGCCGGAAAGATGCTGAAAACCAGTTAGATGAGTTTGCTAAGGAAGCAGCAATATGGGTCCACACAAACACACACAGTTCTTGGAAAATGGATTCTTAGATTCGTGGATTTCTTGGAAAATGTTCGTTCTAAGGGGCAGAAGTGGGCTTGGTCTACACTGCTCCCGCCCTGCCACCTCATCCTAGCTGGGAGATAGTGGGAAAGTTACTTAACCTCTCTTGGCCTCCATTTCCTAATTTATGATGCTAGTAGTAACAAACAAGGCTGCCTGTGAGCATTAAACTGGCCTAAAATTGGCTGCTAGAAGTTGAGGTCTTGGACAGAAGTGTCTACTGGGGAAAGGGCTGGAAGAGCATCCATCAGAGCACTCCTGGTTGGCTCTCAGGTGAGACTGGATACTTTGTTTTGTTTGGCTTGTGCACATTCCTACATTCTATGCAAGAAATGCTTTATTATATAACTAAGATAACATTCAGAGAGCAGAGAGAGGGAAGGAGTAAGGGGGTGGGGTGCCGCACCTTTTGGGGGCAAAACACGATTGTAAGAGGGTCTTTACCTAACAAATGCCATCAGTGTGACCTGGTTTCTTGTACCCTCAATGAATCCCCAACAATTAAAAAAAAAAAAAAAAGATAACATTCAGAGTTGGTGGGACTGCAAACTAATACATCCTCTTGGGAAAGAAGTATGGAGATTCCTCAAATTAGATTCTGGACAGGGACCCCAGTTTTCCTAGGCCTGAGCAGTTTCATGAAGGGAATGCTCTGACCTTTTGCCCTAAACTGGAGGGACTGCATTCATTCTTCCATAACACGCATTGAAAACATGTTTCCATTTGCCAAGTCCTAGCCAAGTGTAGTTTTCAAGACCTAATACCCCTAGACATAGAGCCCACATAGTCTACCCGCTTGGGTCTTTCCCTCTACCAGAAGCTCTGGTGCTTTTTACTCCTTCTGTCCAGAAGCTCTGGTGATTTTTACCCCTTCTGTATTCCTTTTTGTCTAATAAAATCCTATTTTACCACTGATCTATGATCCCTGGATTCATTCTTCGAATCCCCAAGGTCAAGGACCTACTGAAAAAAGAAAGTCTGGTGACACCATTTGATCCCACAATTCCATTACTAGGCATCTACCTAGAAAAAAAATCATTTTATCATAAGGACATTTGCACTAGATTGTTTATCGAAGTTCAATTTACAATTGCCAAGATGTGGAAACAACCTAAATGCCCACCAACCCAGGAATGGATTAACAAACTGTGGTATATGTACACCATATAATACTATTCCGCCATAAAAAGAGAGTTTACAGCTTTTGTATTAACCTGGATGGAGTTGAAGCACATTCTTCTTAGTAAAGTATCACGAGAGTGGAAAACCAAGTATCCAGTGAACTCAATACTAATATGAAGCCAGTAGACAGTCTAATACACTTCCACAATTTAATTCAAGTTGGGGGGAAGGGGAATGAAGGAGAGGCAAGAGAGGAGGAGGAAGGGGGATTAGTGTAATCTCATTTAATGGGAACGATGTAAGGGTATGTGTCATACCTCTTGAGTGGAGGACGCAACTACAAGAGCGACTCTACCTAACAAATGCAAACATTGTAACCTAGTTGTTTGTAACCTCACATTAACCTGAAATTAAAAAAAAAAAATTAAGCAAGACAATAAAAAATAATAATAATATTCAGAGTAAAAACAAAACAGTAGGGTCTGCACTTGGTCCCCAGAGAAGACCACTGGACAGAGAGGAGCCTGCCCATGGAGCAAGGGGCATGGAATGAGCCAGGTCACCTGTGTCAGAGACCCAGCCAAGGAGACCCTGGCTATCCTAGGGACTCAGGGACAGATGCAAGTGACACACCTATCTGGGTGTACCCTAACACTTCCGGGAGGCAAATCCTTATGCTCAGAGGCAGCAGCATCTCTTCTATTGCTATTCTCACCTCAGAGGGACCCTGGAACCTCAGGGCTCAGGCTAGACCCCCATCCCAGTCTCTCCCTTAGCTGAGCTGCTCTGGGCCACCTGTCCCTCCATGAAGCCAGTCACCCTGCTAGGCTCAGCCATGCCACCCCTGCCCTGCCCCCTTTGGCCTGAAAAGGAGAGCTGGGCTTGGTGGGTCCACAGCTCTCTCCCTGCCAGTAATATTAATCCTCAAAAGAAAGTCAAACATTAGCCCGAGAAACAGCTTATGCCTTATATAAGCCCCCCTGGGGGAGGCACAAACACTGCTAGTTGGAGCTGAGCTGCCCAACTACGGCAGCTGCCAGGCCCAGGAACAGATCAAGGACCTCAACCACACTGACTACCAGCCCCACCGGAGCCAGATCCAGCCGCCAGGTGAGAAGGGGTGGAGGGGCCCCAGCCTAGGCACCTAGGAACTCCTGAGAAGCTCCCAAGGCCAGACTTTGCTGCCTTATTATAACTGGCCAAGCCCCTAATGCCCCCCTGGGACCCACTCGGGCTCTTTCTGATACCCCAGTTTGGTGGGCCCAGTCCGAGAAACAGCCCCAAACGAGGAGACTATGGGCTTGGGGAGGTCTTTCTCAGCCAGCAACCTGAACCCTGTGAATCCTGTTTTTGCGCTTGGAACAATCAGGAAACCACCTTCGCACCCATCCCACACCCATCATCCATCCTGTGTAGCCAAAATCCAAGACTGGGCCCTTGGTCCCTGCTCTGTGGCCTGTACTGCCCCAGGCCTGCAGCTGAGCACACATGTACTCACACCCCACAGGTACACACATGCACCCACATGCCAGAGCTCACACAGCTGGGCCCTCCTGCTCCATCCTAAATGTGCACATACCTATAGTCCTCTCTGTGTCCACTGTCCACACACCCAGACAGACACATACACCTGTGATCCTACAACCCTCCATGCAGCTGGGAACATCCTTGCTCTTCCATACATGACTTCGACGGTATGCACACCTACGCCCCCACATCTTTGCACATTTACACAACACTGCTCCCCACACCTGTGCCCACCCTCCCATGTGTGGCTGTTTATCATTGCACAGGCCCACACATCACATACATACACACACACATACCTCTCCCTGGCCTGGTGCCTCGCCCACAGCTCTGGCTCATCTTGCTCCAGTGCCATGACCATCTCCGAGATCCTGGACCGCGTGGGCAGCATGGGCCCCTTCCAGTTCCTGTATGTGGCCATGCTGTCCATCCCCATCCTCAACATGGCCAACCACAACCTGCTGCAGATCTTCACCGCTGCCACCCCTGCCCACCACTGTCGCCTGCCCCCCAACACCTCTGCAGGGGCCTGGGTGCTCCCTGTTGGCCCAAATGGAAATCCTGAGAGGTGTCTCCGTTTCATACATCCACCCAACGCCAGCCTGCCCAATGACACCCAGAGGGCCACTGAGCCGTGCCTGGACGGCTGGATCTACAACAGCACCACGGACACCATTGTCACAGAGGTATGCCTGGGTAAACCCTCTTCTTCCACTTACCACAGGCCAGTGGAAGTTATGCCTGGGTAAACCCTCTTCTTCCACTTCCCACGTGCCCTGCACCGCCTGTGACAGCAGAGGAGGCTGGGCCTCATCTTCTGAAAATCCCAGGTCAGGCCACTGGGCGGGCCAGGAGGAAGGGCCTGGGCGCAGATGCATACCAACCAAGAGCTTGGTCTCCTCACACTCAGAATCCAAGCATTTCTCTAACAAGCAGCTACTGAGGGTATATTCTGTGACAGGTACTGTGCTAAGTTCTGGGGATACAAAAATGCACTGTCCCTGTTTTCCCATAGGGTCTACAACTTAGTGGGGGCAGCACCAATTAATGAACATACAACACAAAGTGTTTAAAAGTACAACTTCAGGGTGACCTTAGGCTGTGACCTACCCTTAAGCTGGATATGGGGGCAGGAGGGGACGGGCCTTGGAGGAATCCTCCCTGAAGAAGTGTCCCTGAAGCTGAGATATGGGCACAGGCAAGGGTTGACCAGGACATGAGGGAAAGGAGAAAAATTCCATCGTGGACAGAGGCCCCAAGGTGGGAGAGTATGTGAGGAAGGGATTTCGTGGCACAAAGGGTGGAAAGACTCCTGAGCAGACCCAGAAAGCATCTCATCGGCGTGCAGTCCCTCCTGGGTGCACCTCCCATTCATTCATCCTTTCACTGATTCACTGACTTTCACCTGCCATCCAGGGAATTTCGGAGCCATGTCAGTCTCTTCAGTGAACTGTCCAGCCAGTCAGGAGGCTGTGACAGGGTAAAGATAAGCAAATGGGAAATGGCATTCATCTACTAACTGCCAGGCACATGTTGGTGCTTTGCAGACATTGTCTTATTTGATTCCAGCAATGATGCTCTGTCGAAGGTGAATTGTAATTGAAAAAAAAAACAACTAATACTCAGTGAAGGGATGTGTTTGTCCATTTTGGGACTGGAATTTAAAGCTGAAGCCCCTAAGAGGTTCAAGGAGACAAATATTTATGGGAGTTCAAAAGAGGGAGAAACCATTAGTTTGGAAGGAGGCTTCATGGAGGAGGTGGCATCTAAGCATTGAGCAGAGACCTTTGTTTTCACTCTTCCTCGGGCACTATCAGCCCCTCAGGCAGGATCTTGCTTTTGCTTCATGAGAAGATCTGCACTTCTTTGCACTGCAAAGCCCATACCCAGCGCCCGTCCTGCACGAAGCACACTGTGTATGTGGGCTCCTGGAAGCCCAGGAGGTGTTGTCTCTTGGAAGGAAGTTTTTTTGTTTTTGTTTGTTTGTTTGTTTTGTTTTTTTGTTTTTGGGGGGTTTTTTGCAGCTTTTGGCCGGGGCTGGGTTTGAACCCACCACCTCTGGCATATGGGGCTGGCGCTCTACTCCTCTGAGCCACAGGCACCGCCCCTGGAGGGAAATTTTATTATTGTCTCTAGTTCACAGATGAAAAAGCTGATGCTTGACCTGATTCCCTGACTTTACCAGGTTACACATGGCTACAGCCTGGGAGAGGTAGGATTTGAATCTAGGACTGTGTTCAGAGTCTATGTAATTGTGACTCATTTGTTTAACAAATACTTTTGCAGGGTGGCCATAAAGTTCAAAATTGCACACTATTTACAACTGCACACAAATTTTGTGGCCACCCTGTATATAAAGCTCTTAACTGTGTTCTAGGCACTTTACAGATATTAACACTTTGAACTTTCCTGCCAGCACTATATGGTGGTTAGTATTATAATCCCATCTTTCAGTTGGGAAAACAAGCACACAGTGGTTAATTGGTTTGTCCAAGGTCACACTGCTAGCAAGTGGCAGATTCAGTATCTGATCACAGGCACCTGGCTCCAGAGCTGTGCTCCTAACCATAACGTTTGCTGCTCTCACGGCCCTAGATTATATCTCCTCCCTGTCTTGTTCACTGTTTCTCTCCAGCACTGAATGTAGTGCCTGAAACGCATCAAATATCCAAACATTTACTAACATCCAACACATAATACTGAGGACTCAGGAGCGAAGTGCCCACGAGCCCAGCCTGCCCTCCAGGAGCTCGCCTCCAGCGAGGACACAGACCCACCCCTTGAGGATGGCGAGCCGTTTGGTGGGATTTTCCATTGCTTTGCTCACTGAGGTATCCCCAGCACCTAGATTAGTGCCTGGCACAGAGTGAAGGGACATGCGCTTTGTACGTTGAATGCTCCCAGAGCCCAGAGGAGGAGGATCTAACAGCCTGGACTTGAGGATCCTCCTGGCTGGAGGATCTAACAGCCAGGAGTTGAGGCGGGCTCGCTAGAGTCAGCAGTGCCTGGGCTGAGTGCTGAGTGCAAAGGAGAGGTGTGAGCTGGGGAGCAGGCATGTTGAAGTGGGCAAGCGCACCCCAGGTAAAAGAACAGCTTAGGGGGAGGGGCCGAATGCAAAGTAACAGAAACATTAAGAACGGTCAGGACCTGCAAACCAGTCAGGACTGCAGGTGCCAGGGGAAGGCTTGCCCAGCAGGGGTGCATGGAGACCCCTGGACATAGGGCTGGAGAGGGCAGCAGGAGGGCCTGGCTTGGATGCTGAGGCAAAGGTGTGGCCTCTATCCCGAGGCAGTGGGGGAGTCATTGAATGTGGTGGTGTTAAGCAGGATCACGTTATAAGGATGGTCACTCTGTGTGGTAGAGAGTGGCCTGTAAAGAGTACAAGCTGCACAGGGGTCCAGGACAAAGATGACAGACAGAGTGATGGTTGGAACTGATACCAGAAAAGCCAGGGAGTTGGAATCTATGGGATCTGGTTACCCACCTCCTCCAAGAAGCCTCCCTCCAAACTAATGGTTTCTCCCTCTTTTGAACTCCCATAACCAGAGAGAATGCAGCAGAATAACGTAAGAGGCAAGGGATGGAGGGAGTTCAAGTGTATGGGTGACTTGCTGTGCATCTGGGCCCTGGGACAACAAAGAGGAATAAAAGCCACCATCCATGTCCTCCAGAAACATAGAACTTAGCCAAAGAAACAAAAATCCCAAGGGGAACAATGAAATAGTAAACATTGCTAACAAGTCTTGCATGCTCACCAGGTGCCAGAGGGCTCTAAGCATTTTGAACATATGAACCCTGTTGATCTCACAGCAACCCTCTGAGGTTAGCACCTTTATTATCACATTTTCACAGAGGAGGAAACCACGGAGCAGCTCACTGACCACATTTTGTACATGTCAGAGTGGGGAGTCAAACCCAGGGAGTCAAGCTCCAGAGCCCATGCTTTTTGGGACTATGCCGTCCCCCACCCACAGCCCGTAAGGCTGACTGTGCACCCTGCTGTCCTGAGGAGGGTGTGGGGGGCAGTTCACAGATCCTTCTTCACGGCTTTCCATAGCTCCTCCAGGGCGCGATCCGTGTCTCTCTCACCCATCTCTGTTGTCACAGAACTAGGTGCTCAGTAAGTGCTCAGCCAATGCTCAATGAAGGACATGTCCTTTCAGAGCCATGCAGAGGGACAGAAAGGACAGAGACACTGCTGAGTGCTAGAAGCAGCTTCCTCTCCAGGACATGCCTCAGATGGCCCCAGGGAGTGTAGCCAAAAGCGGAGGCTGCAGGCTTTATGCCCGGTCCAGCATCAGTTCACACTGTGCCAGCTAAGCTCCCAGCCAGGCAACTGCCGGTGATTGGGATGTGTGGCTCTCCATTCCAGCAAGACACAAGGGTCACCAGGCCTCAGGGTACTAAATCCTTCTCCAGGTCAGGTCTACATCAGGATCTCACTCCCTGAGGACCTTCAGCTGTGAGAGCTCCTGGGTGGTGTTCCTGCCCAGTCATTGAAGCATTAGAAGCTAGACCCAGCACAGCCACTGGTACCTGCATAGCAAGGAGAGAGAAGCTGATGTTCTGTTTGTGGTTCTGAATGTTCTGTTTGTGGTTCGGCCATGGCAAGACTGGGCTCCATCTGCCTGGGGGGCAGAGTTCTGGCCCCCTATTGGTAAAGGCAAAGCAGCAGCTAGATCACCTATGAATAGGTGGATCTGTAGCACAGAGGCAGGGATCGGATGTGCTGGCTCTGCGTGGGGATGGAGGTGATGAGGAAGGGAAGGGTACTTGGCAATGATTGAGGATAGTCTAGGTGACCCCAGTTAGTAGAGGCAAGGAGCCGTGACCCCGACAGAGTGTGGGATCCTGAACTGGAGGCCGGCAGGCCAAGTCCACATACTGACTCTGTCAATTATTAGGAATATCACAGTTTCTGGAAGTCTCAGTTTCTTCATCCTTCAAAAGGGACAAGAAAACAAGTGTGATGGTTAAGGAGATAGTGCAAGCACAGCACTTAGCCCTGGGCCTGGTTCAGTGAACATTAGCTGCTGTCATCATCATTGTTAATAGGGATGTCTGAGAACTAGGAGTTTAGTCCCCACCGGAAGAGTTTGGGGATCCCCTGGTGAAAACAGGAATCAGCTTTCACCGTTCTTCTTGGCTCACTCAGGCTCCGAGATTCTGCCACCGTCCACATCCCCTGCCTAGCCCTCCTCTCCTGCTCAGATCTAGCCCCACCCCCATAGCCAGCAACCTGGCAAGTCACTTCCCCAGTCCTGCTTCGGTCCACGGTCTGTAGAGTGGGGATTACAAGAAGCCTCCCTGTACAAGGGGGTGTGGGGGTGGGAGGGCTGAGAGGGCTGGCTCCGGGAGGACAGCCTCCCTCCCACTTCTGATCCCTAAGCTTTCCTGGCAGGGGTGACCCCACATTCTTTTCTCTTGGTGCAGCAGAGACAAGGTCAAGACTTTTCAGAATGAGCTTTTCTAGGACATTAAGAGGAAACAAAGGCCTTTCTTTTAAGTCTGGAAAGCATGGAAGCATGAATTCTGGGTGCTGGAATCCATGGAGAGGTGCACAGTCCCTACCACTGAGTCTCAGCCCTGGGGGACTCAGGGCCTGGGCCTGGCCCTACATGAGCAAGGCCAATGTCTCTAAGATCCCTTCTTGGCCTCAAACCTCCCCATCCTATCTCTAGAGCCATAAGAAGCCTGTCCCCCCCACCCCAACACAAGCCCCTGGGAACCTCAGGTCAGCTGCTGAAAAAGCAGAGAATCTGCCCTGTGTGGCCTTCCAAAGTGGGTCTCCACTGTGAGAAGGTTCCCCTGCCAGGTCTCTGGCCAGCTACCTCTGTATCTTCCTCCATCCCCTCTGGGAAGTCCCCAGGCTGCCCAGCTCCCAGCCCACCTGTGCATCTTCTGGCCCCTCCTGCTTCACATCCCTACACGCCACTCTCAGCCCTGTCTCAGACCTCTCCTCCACCATCTATTTCAAGCCTCCAGTCTGACTCTTGGGTAGGACTTGAGAGCCCCACCCCAGCCACTTTTCTGACCAGTCTGACCTCCATTAACAGCCCTAACCTAGAAAGCCTCTGATTATGTGCACAGAGGGAGACTGGGGCCATCCTATGGGCTTTCCAGGGTCAGAAACTCAGCAAACACCTACTGTATGCAGGACCTTAGGCTGGTTCTTTGTATTTCTTCTCTTCTCCCTGAGGATCAGGCACTATAATCCCATTTTTCAGAGGAATATGCTGGGCTCAGACCCAGAAGATGGCCTTCTGAGACATGATGGTGGGTCAAGTTTCTCTAAAAGGAGGGACCAAGGTCCTGACTCCGGAATCCATGCCCTTTTGAAATTGCAGCACATGTCCCTGTGACCACAGGCCTTAGAATGATGTGTGACAATAATAATAACACAGCTATCATGAATTGAGTCCTCATTGTTTGCTAGGTATAGAGCTGGGTGCTTTTTGATCCTCATGTCATTTTCAGTCTAGAGAAGCACATACTGCTTACCTATAGGTATTGATGAGAAGACTGAGCCACAGAGAGGTTAAGTAACTGGCCCAGAAACACATAGCTCCTAAGTGGCAGAGCTGGAGACTCACATCCTTTTGATGCTCTCCAAGTACAGGTTTCCTTGGGACAACAGTGATTCTCCCCAAGGCCTGACCCAGCAACAAAAGGCTCCCATGCTATGGCAGGCTATTTCCTTGTCCTTGTCCTGGGGGTAGGGACCGTGTGTGCAAAGTCAGTTCCCCCAAACACAGCAGGGCTCCCATCTCTCTGATCATGATCTTGATCACCAGTGGCTTGCCCTGGAGTTCTACAACCTGCCTCTGCTTTACCCTCTGAGGGCACCTCCTGGCCTTGTTTCTTGCTGCTCGCTCTTCGGGTGTGCTACTGAACCAGCCCACCTGGTTCTGACCATGACTGCCTCCTCAGCTACAATCCCAGCCTGTCCTGGGCTACAGTATCCTACAATGGCTCCCAGCAACAGGCCTCACACATTGTGCCTTTCCTCTGGCAGCCTGGAGCTCAGTGTGAAGCACATAGTGGGACATCAGGGAGCTGCGGTCATGGTCAAGAGCCATCCGGTGTCCAGAAGACCTGACCTTGAGTCTCCGTCTTGAAAGGACCAAGCTGACCCTCTGAGCCTCAGGTTCTTTGTCTGTAAAATGGAGATAATAATGTACCTGTGTCATAAGGTTGTTATGGCATTACTCACAAACATTCTCCTGAGCACAGTAGCCCTTCTCTTTCTTCCCTATGCCCTTTCGGTTGCATTAGTCCACACAGAAAGACATGGCAGTGAGTTTCCTGCCCTTCCCTTCCAGAACCCAGCTCCCTTAGGGCTCTATTATATGCCAAGAAATAAAAAAGAAAACTAAGAACTCTGCACTAGTATACCAGGACTAAGAACACTATGCGTCCCAGGCTGGAGCATCACTTGAGGCCAGGAGTTCAAGACCAGCCTGAACAAGAGCAAGATCCCATCTCTACAAAAAAGTAGAAAAATTAGCCAGGCATAGTGGCATGCACCTGTAGTCTCTGCTACACAGAAAGCTGAGGTAGGAATTTGAGGTTACAGCGAGCTGTCATGACACCACTGCACTCTACCCAGGTGATAGAGCAAGACTCTGTCTCAAAACACAGACAAGGCTCGGCGCCTGTGGCGGCTAAGGCGCC
>NW_003852535.1:3366962-3368639 GCF_000181295.1 Otolemur garnettii
GCAGGAGACTCGCTTGAGCCCAGGAGTTGGAGGTTGCTGTGAGCTGTGATGCCATGGCACTCTACCCAGGGGGATAGCTTGAGGCTCCTCTAAAAAAAAACACAGACAAAAAAAACACTACGTGAGTTGCCAAAAGTCAATGAGAAAGATTATACAAGGCCATGCCAAGGCCTAAATAGAAGCACCAGGAAGCTGAATGATTGGCTCCCTTCAATCAGCAGGTTGCCTTTCTCTAGGGCCCATCAGTAATAATAGCCCCAGTTCTGTTCATTCATTAATTATTCACTCAGCTAACATTAATGTTCATTATGTATCAACTCCTCTGCTAACTACTAGAAATTTTTTTAAAGTACAATGAGATGTTCTCTGCCCTCAATGAGGTTATGGGATACAGAAGAGGAAAACAAGTAAAGAAGCAGCCAAAATGCTGTGTAATAAGTGCCCAGTCGGAGTTAACAACAGAATGCTGGGAGTGGAAGAAGAACCAAGAGATACCTTACCTACACTGGGAGTCTAGATGTGCTTCTCGCCCATTTATCCATTTCACAAATAACCACCTGCTTATGCCAGGCAACCAGAAAAGAAGTTCCTGACACTCCAAAAAGATGATCTTAATGTAAGTTTTGAAGGACTGGCAACATTATTAGAATAAGGAACTCATAACTAGTGTGAGAGCAAAGAGGAATGTGATTGCATGAAGTTTTTGTAAAATCACTAGTGCAGCCCAATTAAATCAAAGGACTCCATGTGGCCTGGTCTATGCTGGAGTTACAGTCAAGGAAACACAAGTTACACTCTTGACATGACTGATAATTGAGCCTTCTGCCATAGGTTTTCTGAACAGGGCCTTCTCAGATCTTTACATAGAAACATTGCCAAAATTCCCTCTAAATAGCGTCCTCTGTTCCAGAAAATCCAGGATGCCCTTAAATATCTCTCCCATTGCTCAACATCTGATTCCCTGATTGCCATACTCTTCTATTCCCAGTCCTCTTCCCATCATTGCCTATCAAGCCAGCAGATACTCGAGTATACAGGAAGCAGGCAGTGATTTGTTTATTAGGGCTACCACAACAAAGTGTCACAAATTGGGTGACTTAAAACAACAGAGATTTTTATTCTCTTACAAATCTGGAGATTAGAAGTCCAAAATCAAGGTGTCGGTATTCTCTCTAAAGGCTCGAGGGAAGAATCTTTCCTTGCCTCTTCCAGCTCCTGGTGGTTAATAGCAATCTTCAGCATTCCTCTGCCTCTGTCCATCATAATGTAGTGATCTCCCTGTGTGTCCCTCTCTTCTCTTATTATAAGGACATAGTCATAGAGGATTAAGGGCCCACCTACTTCAGTAGGACCTCATCATGACTTAGCTAATTATATCTACAACACTATTTCTAAATGAGGTCACCTTCTGAGATACCAGGGATTAGGACCTTAACATAACTTTTGGGGAAACACAGTTCAACCCATATCAGTTGCACACCTCCGGATTTGTGTTGATCTGCAGGGCAGCCATAGCCACATTTTTCTCATCAGTTCTGATGTGCTTCATTAACCATGAAAGCTTTGGAAGCAGTTTAGAGTGCTATTGAAGACCAATTCTTTTTAAATATTTAACCACAAAGCTCTCTTCCTTCAGAGGTTCCAAACTTCTTCTTCTTTTTTTTTTTTTTTTTGGCC
>NW_003852535.1:3368659-3400723 GCF_000181295.1 Otolemur garnettii
TTTTTGGCCAGGGCTGGGTTTGAACCTGCCACCTCTGGCATATGGGGCTGGCGCTTTACTCCTTTGAGCCATAGGCACTGCCCCTCCAAACTTCATTAAAGGATGGTAATCCTCCAGTAGACAAGTTTCTATAGAAGATTTTCCAGTCTGATTGTAAAGGAAGAATCCTTCTCACCTTCTTGTTGGCATGTGGTGATACATTCATTATGAATGAAGTACAGTCTAAACCCTATCCACCCTGGGCTCATTCGAGTGAAGTGGGGCAGTTCTCCACACAGCATTTGGAATATAGACCCTATGATCTCTTATTTAGACACTGGCATATCTCTAACTTCTGAGGCTTTCCCTTCCTCTGTTCTTTCTGTGGAATGTTGTCTCATTCAATTCAACAAGTATTTATTGAGGGCCTACTATATGTCAGGCACTGTTCAAGGCATTGAAAATACATTCACGAACAAAATAGAGTAAAAGCTTTAACTTCATCAAGCTGACATTCTTGGGGGAGAAATATACAATAAGCAAAAACAATGGGGAAAATGCAGTATATTTGATGGTATAAGTGCTATAGAGGAAATTAAATAGAGTACTGGGGTCATAGTTGTGAATAGCAGGGTCAAGGAAGGTCTCATTGAAAAGATAACATTTGTGCAAAAACATGAAGTAGGAGCATGCCTGATATGTTTATGGAACAGCAAGGTGACCAATTCAGTGGAGTGGAGTAGGTACAAAAGAGAGCAGTAGCAGGTGAGAGCAGAGAGGTAACAAGGATAATGATGACAGCAGATCCTATAGGCTCTTAGGGCCATTGTAAGGATTTGTGCATTCTACACATAACCCAAAGTTCATTCCAGGAATGGCATTTTTTGTAAATTGCTTGATTTTCTGGTACAAACCGGCATGTGATAGTTATTCTGAAGACTACATGATCACAAGTTCTGTGGTATGAGGAAACCAAGACCCAGAAGATCTGGTCTCAGACAGTGGGGCAAGCCAGCAGCCTCAAACTAATCTAAGCAGGTCTGACATTGACCCTCTCATAATCCAAAGAGCTCCTTGATTTCTTAAGGCACTGGATAACATGAAAGTTAAGATAACAATCTAATTACCACTTGTAACTTCTTATGGGATGTATCAGGGTAGGTTAGGTGCTATAACAAAAGAGTCAACAATAATTCTTGGCTTAAAGAATACAGTGTTTCTCTTTCTCATGTAACAGCTCCAACATGAGTGGCATTTCAGGCTGATGGCTGGCTCTGCTCCACAGGGTTACTCGAGGTCCCATACCAACAGCAGCTCTGCCATCTTCAACATTTGGCTTCCAGAGTTATTCTAGTTGTCACCATTCCTACCACCAGGGAGGAAGAAGACATGCAAGTCCAGGCCAAGTAATTCCTCTTGAGCAAATGAGATGGGATAACATATATCTCTTCTACTCACTTTCCACTGTCAAGAACCATGTGGTCCTCACCAACTACAAGGTCACTTGGGAAATGTACTCTTTAACTATGGAAGAAGGGGAGAATGACTTTAGTTGAACACTAGGTCTTTCCTTTACATTTGCCTAAAGGGTCTTTATACAGCATGCCACAGAGCACCTGAAGTCTTTCCAGACACCCACTGACATATTCCTCTTCATAGCCCCTTATTTTCTTCTTTACTTTCCCTCCCCACCCCCCGCCAAGCCCTCTATGTACCATGCAGAGCTGTTTCCCAACTAGACAGGACCACCATGCTTATTGGCCATGCTGGGCCACTCTGAGACAGCTAAAGGACTTGGAATCTTTTTTTCGTTTGTTTCATTTTGAGACAGAGTCTCACTTGGTCACCCTAGATAGAGTGCTGTGGCATCATGGCTCACTGCAACCTCAAACTCCCGGGCTCAAGAGATTCTCTTACCTTAGCCACCTGAGTAGCTGGGCCTACAGGTGTCTGCCACAGCAGCTGGATATTTTTAGAGATGGGGTCTTGCTCTTGCTCAGGCTGGTCTTGAACTCCTAAACGCAGGTAATCTACCTGCCTCAGCTGCTCAGAGTGCTAGGATTACAGGTGTGAGCCACCACACCCAGCAAGGATCTGGAATCTTATCCACCCCCATCCTCCCTCACTTCCAGCTGAAGAGTGGAAGACAGTTCCCTGGGATGTGTGGTTCTTCCCCTTTTAGAATGTTTTACTTTCAAGACATTCTGCTGAGGCATTTCTAGTGAATTAAATTCTGCACTTCATTACGCAAGTAATTCAGAGTGGCTAGAGCAAAGGGTGCATGTTAGGGATTAGCAGGAGATTAGGCCAGACAGGTAGCAGGAGTTAGAGCATGGAGGGCCATACACATCTGTGTTGACAAAGCTTTATCCTTACCCAAAGGGCAAAAGGAAGCCAGTTCTTTAGGCAAAACAGGAACCTGATCTGAACAGTGTTTTAGAAAGGCCCTTCCAGTTGTTAGGGAAAGAACAGATAGGAAGGGATGAGACTGAAGTCCAGGAGACCTGTCAGAATGTTGTTGCAGTAATTGCCTCTGGGCCTCAGTTTCCTCCTCTGTAAAACGGTGGTGACGTTAGCACCTACAAAATAAGGTTGCAGTGAAGATTAAAGAAGTTAAAACGTAGAAAGAGCTTAGAACAGAGCCTAGTACCTAGAAAGCACTCGATTAAATATGGGCTGTCATTATTAATCCACGTGCGAGATAAGCAGGCCCACACTAAGACAGCAGTAGTGGAAATAGAAGAATCTAGATTCAAGAAATATAAAAATGTTAAGAACTTGAGGATCCAGTGATTGTGGAGTAGAAGAGAGAGGGATGAGTCAAGAGACGGTGACCAGTGCGACCTCATATACACGTGGAATCTAAGAAACGCTAACTTCATAGAAGTAGAGGGTAGAATTATGGATACCAGAGGCTGGGGGAGGGGTGGCTGGAGTGAGAGGATGGAAAATTCCCAGTCAAAGGTACAAATTTCCAGCTAGACAGCAAGGAAAAAAATGTTGAGGTGCATCACACAGTGGAGTGGCTATCAGTAATAATGTATCATGTATTTCAAAATAATGAAGAGAGTAGGGGCTGGACGTGGTGGCTTACATCTGTAATACTAGCACTCTGGGAGGCCGAAGCAGGTGAATTGCCTGAGTTCAAGAGTTCAAGACCAGCCCGACCAAGAGCAAGACCCTATCTTTAAAAATATCTGGGCATTATAGCAGGCACCTATAATGCCAAGTACTATTTAGTAGACTGAGGCAAGATCATTTGAGCCCAAGAGTTTGAGGTTGCAGTGAGCTATGATGCCATGGCTACCAAGGAAGGGTGACTGAGTGAGACTTTGTCTCATAATAATTAAGAGAGTAATTTTCAAATGTACCACTACTAAAATTTTCAAGCAAGTGATGGATGTGTTCATTAGTTTGATTGAATTACCCTTCAATGCATACATACAGCATCATCCTCCATACATGGAATATAGTTGTGACTTATCAATTCAAAGTAACTTAAGGTTTAAAAACTTTAAAAAGACAGACTTACCAGTCACTGAGATGGACAGTGAAGTTACAAGTCCCGCCAAGTCTGAGATGCACGTGTGACATCCTCCAGGTGGAAATCTATCTATAATGGTCCACTGAATGGTCTGGGAGCCAGAGAGAGGTTGGGCTGGAGATAAAGATTTGGAATCTTCAGCATAAACTAGCAACTGAAACCACAGGAACAGGTGGATCACCTGGGGAAAGAGGACAGAGAGGAAGATCCAGGAAGAGCCCAGGGGAAGCTCCAAGGGACAGGCAGAGAGAGAGGAGCCAGTGGAGGAGAAGGAGGAGTGTGAAATGGTGGGAGGAAGACCAGGCAGAGGGAGAGGTCAAGCCAGGGCAGGATGCGCGGGGTTGTGTTGTGGTAGTGAAAAGTAGTCTTTTGTGGCTTTGGAGAGCACAGTCTCGGTGGACCGGTCAGGGCAGAACTGAGAAAGAAGTGGGAGAAGAAGACAGGCTGACAGCAAGTGTGGGTTGTCCTTTGAGAGATCTGGCTTTGAAAGGGATGGAGAAATGGAAGGTGTGTGCAAAGGAAAGGAGGTTTTAAGATGGAGAGATTTGAACTCACCCAAATGCTGATGAGGAGTCAGGAAGGAGGTGGCAACTGTGGAGTACCTGGAGGAGGAGAGAGGTGCAGTCAGGTTGCAGGCAGAGGGGCTGGACTCAGGAAGGAGGCAAGCAGGGACCCACAGGGCTGCAGGCAAGGTCGGAGGGGAAAAGAGAAGAGGCTGAGACCAGGCCTGATGTGACAGCTTGTGTAAGCCATACAACAAGCCACAAAAGCTTGGGGGGTGGAGGTCAGGAATCTAGGTTAAAAGAGTAAATGGTGGGCTGTGTGGTGGCTCAGACCTGTAATCCTAGCACTCTGGGAGGCCAAATTGGGAGAATCACTTGAGGTCAGGTGTTCAAGACCAGCATGAATAAGAGCAAGACCCACTCTCTACTGAAAATAGAAAAAATTAGCTGTGCGTGGTGATGGGCACCTGTAGTCTCAGCTGCTTGGAAGGCTGACGCAAGAGGATTGCTTGAGCCCAGGTGTTTGAGGTTGCCGTGAGCTAGGCTGACATCACAGCACTCTAGCCTGGGCAACAGAGTGAGACTGTCTCCAGAAAAAAAGAGGGGGAATGGTATTTGGGAGGTAAGGGCTTCCTGGGTTCTGGAAAGCCAGTCAGGGTTCTGGGAGAGAGAACCCACACATGTGAAAAGCACATGCCACACAGGCTGGGCTGTGCTGAGCAGGCTGTGCTGAGTGGGCTGTGCTGAGCGGGCCGGCCCTGCCTTTCTCTCATACAGTGGGACTTGGTGTGTAACTCCAACAAACTGAAGGAGATGGCCCAGTCTATCTTCATGGCAGGCATACTGATTGGAGGGCTTGCACTTGGAGACCTGTCTGACAGGTGAGATATAAGGGCACAGCCCATGGAGACAAAGCCTGACTCTGCTCCATCCATGCGCACTCGAAGAGGCAAAGGGTTGGGGTGGGAAAGAGAGGGGGATGGCCCTTGCTCTGTGCCAAGTCCACTTCCTTAGTAGGCCAAAGCCTTCTCTCCACTCCAAAGCCCTTACAACTTAAGTCTTCATTTCCTCAGACCCAGGAGGGAAAGCCTGCAGGTTTTTGGACACTGCAGAATGGCTGTGCAGCCCAGGGGTACAGCTTAGAGATGGATGATCCTGTAACCCCTACTCAGACAGCTAAGCTGGAGGTGGATATAGCACGGATCACTCATTAACTGAAACCTCTGACTGCAACCTTGTTGAAAGATAGCAATTACCAGAAAGGCTCTGTCTGGGGAGGGAGGTATATGCCCCCCAGGGAAGTGGGTGAGAGGACTCCAGTCCAGCCCTTTGCCCCAAAGCCTGCAGAGTCACTCACCTTGGCAGGCACACTATGGCTAACCTGGCCCTCCTCTCCTCTGAGCTGCAGGTTTGGCCGCAAACCCATCTTGACCGGCTGTTACCTGCTGCTGGCAGCCAGTGGCTCAGGCGCAGCCTTCAGCCCCACCCTGTCCGTCTATATGGCCTTCCGTTTCCTGTGTGGCTGTGGCATCTCAGGCATTATACTGAGCACCGTTACCCTGAGTGAGCTTGCGGGGGGCGAGGGGGGTAGGAAACTGGGCTTTGGGGAATACCAGCCAGAAATTAAAAGAGAATGGAGTCTGGGCATGCCCCTTTGATTAAGGTGTTGCCCTCTCAGGGCTTCAGAGGCTCCTCTGAGTATAACAGTGAAAACAAGCGTAGGAATAGCAGCTGTCAACATTGAGGGCTTCCCTTGGGCCTAGTACTCTACTAGGTACACAGTCTCAGTCCACAATTGCAAGTTAGTGATATTATTATCCCCATTTTACAGATGAGAAAACTGAGGCAAAAAAACCAAATCACTTGCCACTGGAGACACAGTGGTCAAGAGCATGGATTTGAGAGTAGATAGACCTGGGTTTGAGTCCTACCTCCTTGACCCTCAGCTGGGAATGTTGAACCCTTAGGGTCAGGATCAGATTGAGTTACCATGGGGAAGGGAGGAGTTGGGGCCCCTTCCCAGGGAGTTGCTGGGGCCTAGCAGGAGCCTAATCTAGTCCTTGGGCTCTTCCTACAGATGTGGAGTGGGTACCCACCCAGATGCGGGCCCTCACATCGACAGCAATCGGGTACTGCTATACCCTAGGCCAGTTTATCCTGCCCGGCCTGGCCTATGCTATCCCTCAGTGGCGCTGGCTGCAGTTAACCGTGTCTGTTCCCTTCTTCATCTTCTTCCTGTCATCCTGGTATGTGGCCCTCTCCTCATCTGCCTTCTTATGTCCCCCATAGGCCAAACAGACTGGACAACTCTGTCTGTTCCCAGCTAACCCCACCCCAGAGTCAGGGAAGGGCACTGCAGGGAAAGGAGTTATGTAATCAAAGGCTATGGGGCAGGTGCCTTGGGGGGAGCCAGGGGTTGCCTGCAGCTACAGAGGGGAGTAAGGGATGGGATGAACTATAGAGGCATAGAGGCCTCACCTTCGAGGGGATGGAGGAAGAAAGCCACCAAGGGTGTCTGTGGGGCTGCAGACCTGGCCAAGGTTCCTTGTGCAAAATAGTAGCCCAGAAGGACAGACCCATGTGGGCGGGAAAGACAGACAGATGGAAAGTGACTATGCAGGCAGGAGGATTCTGGGAACAAGTCTGAGAGGCACTTTGAAGGAAGAATCCAGAGAATGTGATGACTTCTGGATTTGAAGTATAAAGGAGAGGAAAGTTCAAAGAGGAGCCCCAGCCTGGGAACCTGGGACAATAGGTGCCTGGTCATAGACCCAGAGTGGACAGAGAGCTTGTTATCAATATGTTGAACCCAAGGCCACATTGGAAGACAGGAAATGCATCTCCAGAGGTATCTGGAGCCAAAGAACAGGAAATCACAAACAAGCTCCAGGAAAGAAGTGAAGCCTTGGAGCCAACTTTCATTGAGCACTTGCTACATGCAAGACCTGTCCCAGGCATCAACCTACATCGTATTGTATTCCCATGACATCTCTGCACGAGGGGGTGTTATTGAGGAAACTAAGGCTCAGGGAAGTGAAACAGCTTCCCAAGTGACACAAAAAGGTGCAGAAATAGGATGGAACATCAGCTTAGAAAGGAGAAGCTCTAAGAGGGAATGGCCCATCTAGGGGTGACAGAGCGAGAGACATCACCAGGGGCTCTGAGATTGGGGTTCAGGGCATGTCCACAACCTGGGATAGGAGCATAGATGGAGCAGGCAGAGTTGGAGGTAGAATAAAGGCAGGTGGTTGGCAGAATACAGTCAAGAGCTCAGCCTATTCATCCCATGCAATGGGACAAGTCTCACCCACTTGGAGTCTCAAGAATTTTCTAGATAAAATGGAGATAATATTGCCTGTCACCTGGTTTCGTAGTACACAGGAAGGATCATTAATTGGAAGCCATTCTGTCATTATTCTCAGGAGTCCAGGCCCTGGCCATGGTGTTTGGGAGGAAGTCACTGGTAATCTTAGTTACAATAGTCTCAGAAGACTGTCATGGCAGGAATGGGAGAGTAACAGGCCCAGAAAGCTGCTGTTTTCAGCTGGGAGCGTTGGTCTGAGGCTAGGTGAGCAGTGTCCACTCCCTGAGGGCCTCGCTGCAGCCAGGTTGTGGGTGCCTATCAGGGCCACAGCTAGAGCTGACCCCACCTTAGAGTAGACTTCTCCAAATACCCCTCCTTTCTCCCGTATCTCTGCTCCCTCCCTTCCTCTTTGCCTAGTGACCCTCAGGGACCTCTCAGGGTGAGCCAACTCCAAAACCACAGCCCAAGGGAAATGGAGGTGACTGCTCACTTGCCAATCCCAAGATCTTGTGCAGTGCCTATGTCCCTTCCCCCATCAGACTTAGGCCTTTGCAGGGAGAATCAAAAGGTCCTAAAGCCCATTCCCTGGACCACAGCCCTCACCTTAGCTCCAAGCACCTCTGGAGCTGCCCCAGGACTTTGCCCCTGCCCTTCTTCTGCAGGGACACTGAGAATAAAGACCAAAGAAGGCTGGGGAGGTAGACGTGCAGGACCCTCCAGCTGTCTAACTTTGAACATGCTGTCCTCTCCCCAGGCCACACCTGCCTTGGCCTAGCGCCTGGGGCTTTTATCCAAGGAAGGCACCCAACAACAACAAGCAGCCCGGGTGGGAGGCAGAGGGAAGGCTTTTCTGGAATGGGAAGAAGAAAATACTGGAATTTGTGCTGGCTGCAGGCAGCCCAGATACAAAGTTTGCTCAGATTGAAATTCCATGAAATCTACAGAAGACACCTCAAGTGTCTGGACCTCCTGCCCCTTAGCCCTGGCTATTGATGTTCTTCCAGCCTCTCAAAGGGCTTCTGGAGTGGGAGGAGCCACTGTGACTAGATTCTGGCCCCCTAGGTGGACACCAGAGTCCATACGCTGGATGGTCCTGTCTGGAAAGTCCTCAAAGGCCCTGAAGGTACTCCAGCGGGTAGCTGCCTTCAATGGCAAGAAGGAGGAAGGAGAAAGGCTCACCTTGGAGGTAGGGACCCCTCTGCTCCACCCTGGGGCTGGGCCCTTCCTTTGCCTCTGTTTCCCCAGCTCACAGCCTATATCACATCTCACCCCCTCCGCCAGCTCCTCTAGAGACACCAGGCCTGCACCTCCCTCTCTTCTTCCTGCCCACCAACTGATCACTAATGGCACTTCTCCCCCTCCTCTGCCCAAAGGAGCTCAAACTCAACCTGCAGAAGGAGATCGCCTTGGCCAAGGCCAAGTACAGTGCAACTGACCTATTCCGGATACCCATTCTACGCCGCGTGACTGTCTGTCTTTCCCTGGCCTGGTAACACACCACTCTGCCCTGCCCACACCCTGCCAGAGCAGGGGTGCTAAACAAGGCCCTGGCAGGCTCAGCACAGGGCAAGGCCTGGGGCATCTGCATGAGACATCAAGGGATCCCCTTCCCTGGACCACCACAGCCCAGCTCCACACCTAGGTCCAGCCACTGGGGTCTGCCTCCCTTTGGGATCACAATGCCCCACCCACAGGGCAAATGGTCCAGCCCCTACCCCTGCCATGCAGTTTCACCACACTCTGTCTCTTTGTCACTGCCTCTCTCTGGTCCTGCTCTGCCCTCTGGACCCCCACAGAGCAAAGCTGGCCTGCTGGATTTCAGACTTGAATCCAGACAAAAATTATGCTTCTCTTAAGTTTTCTCTCCTATCTGACATTCTACAGCTATCTCAAAGCCCTTTCTGTGAGCTGGATCTGAGGCCTTTCTCCATCCTGGCCATCCCCAGACAAATAGGGTCCAGGAACCCTTCAAAAAAGATCCCCCAATTCTAAGAGAAATGGGAGGAAGAATTGACCCATATGCACAGCTTGACATTCACCTCCCCCAATCTGGATGTTAAACTGCTACCCAGCCAGGAGATCATCCACTGCCTCCTTAGGTCTCTAGGATTCTCTCTAGTCCTGATCTTCCCTGGAGTCAATTATGGGCATCTTTGCCAGCACACCATGGACTGTGCCCATGTCAGACATGGCCTATCAATCCCAGAAATTTCTCTCTGAGCCTAGACATAATCTCAGAAACCTCAAAACAGCACTCAGGCAGCCCCTACCATCTGTTGCAGTTGGCACAAGACATGAAACTATTCATCCTGGTGACTCAGTGACAAGCGTGGATGCTAACCAATCCCTCTCTGTCCCTCAGGTTTGCCACTGGTTTTGCCTACTATAGTTTGGCTATGGGTGTGGAAGAATTTGGAGTCAACCTCTACCTTCTCCAGGTCATCTTTGGCGGGGTCGACATCCCAGCCAAGTTCATCACCATCCTCTCCTTAAGCTATGTGGGCCGGCACACCACTCAGGCTGCTTCCCTGCTCCTGGCAGGAGGAGCCATCTTGGTTCTCATCTTTGTGCCCTTGGGTGAGAGGCTGGGACTACCCCAGAACCCTCTGGAAGCGGCTCCCACAAGCCAGAAAGTGGGACACCAGAAATTTTCAGTTCTGCTGGCTTTGCTTCTGCCTCCAATTCACCATGTTACCTTAAGCAGATCCCAGCACTCTCTTAGGCTCATATCTGTCATCTAGAAAATAACACAGTTGGGCTAGATGATATCAAAGATCCTTTCTATATCTGACTTGAATTGGGCAAACTATGGTGGCATCTAGACAATGTGAGGAATTGCTTGTGGATTGGGCATGTCCTGGGTAACATTACTGCAGAGGACAACCTGAGATATGGAAACAGCAGAGCCCAGTGCTCAAGAAAGACCCCACAACTACTCCACCATGACCTGGGACCACCTTTATTTTAAATAGATTTTTTCTTTTGCTTTGGAGGTTTAAAGCATCCCAGCATTATAACTGGAGACTTTATTTGTTTGTTTATTAATTTATTTTTGAAGACAGAGCCTCATTCTGTTGTCCTGGGTAGGGTGCTGTGTTGCCATAGCTCTCAGCAACCTCAAACTCTTGGGCTCAAGTGATCCTCTTGCCTCAGCCTCCCAAGTAGCTGGGACTATAGGTACGCGCCACAATGCTTGGCTAGTAGAGATGGAGTCTTACTGTTGCTCAGGCTGGTCTTAAACTCCTGAGCTCAAGCAATCTACCCACCTCAGCCTTCCAGAGGGCTAGGATTACAGGTGTGAGCCACTGTGCCCGAACTATATAGATGTTTGTTGATTGATATATCTAAATCCTTCCAAAGGAGATTAAGGTATTCTAGGACAAGAACATATACAACAAAATATAAATGGGAACAAGGAATCAAAGCCAGGAGAAAATACAAACACAGCAGAACATAAGCATACAAAGCATTAAGAATAGAAGAGCTATTACTCAGCTTTAGGTTTGTATCTGAGTATCCCGGCAGCCAAAGCAAAAAGGGAGACAAGTTCTGCTAAACAGTAAGAACACTCAAGTGCTCCTGAACTCCAAGACCCACTGCATTTCCTTCCCTCTGTAGACATGCAGACCCTGAGGACAGCATTAGCAGTGTTTGGAAAGGGATGCCTGTCCAGCTCCTTCAGCTGCCTCTTCCTCTACACAAGTGAACTGTACCCTACAGTCATCCGGTAGGTGCTGGACCTGGGGCTGGGCCCAGCCAGAGGACACAGAGTCAGGTGGGACTGTGGCATCCTCCTACCCCCTAATGTTTGCCCCTGCCCCCCACCCAGGAGTCCTAGAGCCAGCCTTTGTAAACCCTACACACAGGCTGCCAATCCCTGCTCTGAACCCTCCTAGGCAAACAGGTATGGGTGCATGTAACCTGTGGACCCGTGTTGGAAGCATGTTGGCCCCACTGGTGAAAATCACGGCTGAGGTGCATCCTTTCATCCCCAATATCATCTACGGGATCAGCGCCCTCCTGGCAGGCAGTGCTGCCCTCTTCCTACCTGAGACCCTCAATCGGCCCTTGCCAGAGACTATCGAAGACATGGAAAAATGGTCAGTCCTCTGCCTCTGCCCATCAGTGCTCCTCCTTAGAAAGGCAGGTCTGGGCCCAGGGCTTTTCCTGAGCTCTCTATCCCTAGGTTCCTGAGGGCAAAGGAGCCAAAGCAAGAGGCAGAAGCAGAAAAAGCATCCCAGATGATCCCTCTACAGCCTTATGGACCAGGCCTGGGCTCCAGCTGAAAACAACAGAACCCCCCTTCCCTGCCCTCCAGAGACTAATCTCAGCCAGGGCCCTGCCTGCCTCTGAGCTCCTTGGGCACCATGAGGCCTGGTGTGGAAGGGGCCTGAAGAGCTCCATCCTCCAAGAACAAAGCCCTCTGAGAGCTTGACAAAGGCCTCCACCACCATTACCAGAGTCCCTAGCCCAGTCCTGGCCAGTTCAAAGGTTCAGCCAAAGGCTTTCCCAAACCTAGCCCTGTTCTCAATCTCCCTGCAACTCAGGCCCTGCCTGTCTTCTGTCTAACCCTCCCACACTGGCCACCTTCCCCCATTGTCCCAGCCCTCTTCCCCTGGGGTCCCTTGGTTCAGTCCTAACAAGACTGAGTCCTAACAAGACAAAAAGCCCTTCCCTTCTTGCTTCCCACCCCTTTCTCCAATAGGAGGTTTCAATAAACAACAATAAGAACTCAAGCCACGATGCTCAGGGATGGAGGTGGAGGGGAGCTGGCCACAATGTGGATGTGTGAGCATGCACATCTGCCTGTCCATACTTGCACGTGCATATAGGCCTGTGAACAGGCACACAGGTACGTGCAAGCTGGACTGATAGGAACAAGTATGTGAGTGTTGAGTGCCCTCAGGGTGTGTACGGCAGGCCTGTGCACGGAAACACCGTGTGTGTCCACATGTCCCAGCATGCATGTGAGTAGATGACAAACCCAGCCCAGAGTGGCTGCAGACAGAAGCAGGGCTCCTCCAATCCCAATTCTCTTCCCCTGCTTTCCCCAAATCTCTGATCCCAGACCCAAGCCTGGAAGATGGTTTTTTTCTCCTCTTTAACCGAGAAACTGGCAGCCATACCTGAATGCTACTGATATTTGATGCTATGTTCCCCAGTTCCCTCCGGCCGCAGCAGAAGGGCCAGTCCTCCCACAGGGCTCTGCCTCCTAGCAGCCTCTCTTAGCAGCCATCCCTGTCTCCCTGGGGTCTGTGCCCATTCCCCCTTCCCTGGCTCTTTCCCATCACCAGTTAAACAAGCTCAGTCCTCTCTCATCTTAACAAAACCCCAAACAAACAAAAACAAACAACTCTCCCTGGATACCCTATCGCCTTCCAGGGGCGACACTGTCTCTTTCTCCCCCATCGAAGCCAAGCTTCATAAAGAAGCTGTCTACCTCCCTGCATCCAGTTTAGAGCCTCATACCTCTTCCTACTCCAGTCCACCTCCCA
The DNA here is from genome assembly GCF_000181295.1 of Otolemur garnettii. Lineage (NCBI taxonomy): Eukaryota > Metazoa > Chordata > Mammalia > Primates > Galagidae > Otolemur > Otolemur garnettii. The sequence continues at coordinate 3,381,485 of NW_003852535.1, forward strand.
TCACATCCATCCCAGAAACTGCTCACCATGGATGCTCATTGGCCCCTTGTGCTGGTCACTCACTTGGCCTCTCAGCAGCTTGGCCCCACAGTCACTCCCTCCTTCCCTGGCTTCTGACATCTTGCATGTGTGGTGCTCCCCCCCCCCCCCCCGCTCATGCAAAGGCTCCTTTAGGGTGTCCTGTAAATGCTTCAGTGGTCACTTTTTCTGTCCTACCCCATGCCTTCTCCAAGGGTCTACACCCCCAGAATCCTGCCAACTGAGCAGCTCCATGACCCTCTACTTCTGGTCACGAGACCAGATCAGAGAACGCTTGGGATCCAGGTTGCATTAATCATATGTTCTCTCCTGGGGATTTGAGATATAGAGGTTCTGGTCCATCTCTTAGCCCTTGCCCTGGGAAGGTGAGTTAGCATGGGGCTGGGCTGGTCCAGATGCAAACAGAGCAGAGAAAGCCAAATGCAGCAAGAGAATAAAACAGATACACAAAGAAAAAGAGAAGACGAGGCCACAAGAAGAGCTGGTGAGACTATTTACATTGGTTATGATGAATTCCACGTCTCATTTCCTCATCACCCCAGTTGCACTTTCTGTCCCTGTTTCTATTAAATACCCATGAATTCTCCAAATAAATTCCCCTTTGTGTTGAAGCTAACTGTAGAGGGTAGGGGCGAGGGAGGGGGTATTGGTTCTGTTCCTTGTAACCAGACAATTTCAAAAGCAGCTCCTCCTCCTCTACCATCTCTCAACCACTGAGGTTCATGAACCTTTGCTAGAGCCCCTTCCTCTTAACATTCTTCCCTAGCACTGTCCAATAGAGAAATAATGTGAGCCACATATGTTTACATTTTTCTAGTAGCCATTTTTTCAAAGTTAAAAAAAAGGTGAAACTCATTTTGATGGTATATTATGTACCCAATATCATAATAATATGCTTTAAGTCAATATATCCAAATATTACCATTTCAACATTAATCAATATAAAAGTTATCAACTATAGCCTCGGCGCCTGTGGCCCAAGTGGCTAAGGCACCAGCCACATACACCTAAGGTGGCAGGTTCAAATCCAGCCCGAGCCCACCAAACAACAACAATGGCTGCAACTCCCCCCCAAAAAAATAGCCGGGCGTTGTGGCAGGGACCTGTGGTCCCAGCTACTTGGGAGGGGGAGGCAGGAGACTCGCTTGAGCCCAGGAGTTGGAGGTTGCTGTGAGCTGTAATGCCACGGCACTCTACCCAGGGGGACAGCTTGAGGCTCTGTCTCAAAAAGAAAAGTTTTCAACTATATATTTTATACTCTTGCAGACAAAGTCTTCAAAATCTAGTGTGTATTTAACACTAACAGCATATACCTCAATTTGGACTAGCTCAGTACAACACTCAGGAGTGGCGACTGGCTGCCATATTGGACACTCAGATGCACTGCAGGGCTTAAATTATCAGCCACAGAGCTAGTTACTCTCAAATCTGTATTTAGAGGTTTAAGAGAGAGCTTGATAAACATGAAAGAGATCATATTGCATCCCTGCTTCAGCCTTCTGGCAACTTCCTGTGGAATAAAGTTTAAATCTTTTACAACGCCTGCCATGATGAGACCCAAGCCTGCCTCAGCTGCTTGGCCCTTCACACCCTCTCCCCTGCACCCTGAAATCCAGCCTCATCCAGCTTCCCTCAGTTCTTAGGTGACCTTGCCCTTCAACAGCACTTGGCTCACCCCAACTCATCCTTGAAGCCTCAGCATGGGTCACTTCCTCTAGAAAGTCACCTGTGACTCCCCAGAGCTGAGCTGAGCACCCTGCTTTTTACATATCAAACTGTGATCACAGTTCTGTCCTAGTGTGAGTTTCCCCAGAAAGCAAACTCCAAGACAAGGATTTGAGTGCAGGTACCGTGGTTTATTTGGTGGGAAAACCCAGAAAGCCTGAACAGGGAAGTCAGGAGTAAGTCAAGAAAACAAGCAAAAGCCCAGAGGAGAGAGAGTGAGAAGGTGAAGGGTCATCCCTGACAGCCCATCTGTCTTCCAGCCACAGGACAGACTGCCAGGACTAGCCATTTATGATCATTTTAGATGCAGGGCTCCCCCTTTGCCAACTTGTAGTTAATCTGGGGCTAGCACCTAGGTCCAGCTTTGTGCCACACTGCCCACTGAGATCTTGCCTAAGATGTGGACACTGCCAGAACTCACTTGGCTTCTACTTATGGAGTTTCTACCTGAAGCCAGCCTCTGCTGATAACAGAGCCAGCAATGCCTCCCCTTGGTTTGACTGGGTCTCAGCCTGGAAGAAGAAGACAATGAGAAACACTAACCCCATGCTCCCCCATCTTTCAGTTGCCCAGAACTCAAGGTGGCTGCAAGGATGTCCTGGCTATGACCATTCCTGTGCTGCTCCAGGGTGTTTATTATAAGGCCACACAGGAAAGGAAAGGAAGACACCCAAGAAAACACCTCCCAGTCACATGGTCAGACTCATGGGATATGGGAAGCGGATCAGGATGCACTGGCCTTCACATAACCATTCCTCTAGCTATCCCCAGGTCCCATTCTGGACACCTCCCTCTCTCCATAGCCACTTGTTTCTCTACCAGCCCAGCTCCTCTGGTTTCCCCGTGTCCCTGAGTGAGGATTCCACCTGGCTCAGTGAATCATCATCTACTATGGAGCATCTCTTCTGGGCAGAGTCCTCGTGCTGAGCCACCTCAGTGATTACCGACCAAATGTCCAGGCTTTAAATGGCAGTCTTTGTATGAATTCTTAATTTCTGCACCATCCATTGGCCAGGATAGCCAGACCACAAGGCACAAACTCAGAGGTTGGCTCAAAATGTTGCCATGGGCCTGGCTAGTACTGGGAGTCTGCTGGACTCATCCCTGGGTCAATCATTTCAAACCCATGCCTAGGGCATGTGATCTGAGCAGGAGTGCTTTATTTGATCTGTAAATTGTTTGTTTTAAAAACCTGACCAGGCGTCGTGGCTCACGCCTGTAATCCCAACACTTTGGGAGACTAAAATGGGAGGATTGTCTGAACCCAACAGTTTGAGAACAGCCTGAGCAACATAGCAAGACCCCATCTGTATGAAAAAAATGTAAAACTTAGCTAGGCATGGTGGTATGCACCTGTAATCCCAGCTACTCAGGAGTCTGAGGCAGGAGGAGCTGAGTTACCCAGCCTGGGTAACAGAGAAGACCCTGTCAAAAAAAGAAAGAAAGAAAGGAGGGAGGGAAGAAAGGAAGGAAGAAGTCACCAAATAATAAAAACCAAAATCACAGGTAGTCTCACACTTTAAATATATTTATTCAATAGAATAAAATCATACAAAATCTGGTTTTGTCCCAGAAAATCTAAGATATGTGATGGCTGCTAGCTCAGGAGGAAGAGCAGTGGAGTCAAGAGAGGGGAGTTCAGAACTCTTCTGCTGTGTGGTTGTGGACAAATCCCTTGCTTGCTCTGGGCCTCGATCTCCTTATCTGCACTATCTGGGATATTTTCACCTGAGTAGTAGTATTCAACCCAGACGGCATGTGCTTCTGTGACTCTGGACCAATCAGAAATTGCAGGATTTGGCACTGTCAGTGAGCACTGCCATCATTGAAGTCCATATTCCAATTAGTACAAGGAAGCCTGATTCTGAGTTTTAGTGCTGCAAAAGGTCCTTAAGGGATACTTCCTGGTTCTGAAAATGGTTTGCCATGACAGCATCTCTATCCAGAAACTCTCCGTGAGCTGGGAGGCTGCCGGGGAATACCTTCACCACTCAGTTGATCCCAGGAGCCAAACATAATTCAGGCCCTGGTGTCTCCAACGGAGCCTTTTCCAGTCTCAGCCAGGCTTGGAGTGGGTCAGGTGCTAGGGAGCTTTTCTCCAAAGTGGGATTGGGTACTGGCTTAAAGAGGGAAGGTCCTCTTAGGGCCCCCATTCCCTGCAGCCCTCAGCATTCCACCCACTCCCACACAAGGGCACCAAGTCCTGGCAGGAGACTGGCTCCACATCCCCAAGCTGTTTGTCCAGCTGTTCTCACATCCCCAGGCCACAAGGCTCTTATGTACCTTGGCCTGGAGAATGTTGTCAAGCATCTGGACGCCCACTGGGTCCCAGCCCAGAACCAACACTGGGTGGGAGAGTAAAGCCTGGGCTAAGTCACATCCTTTTCTAGGCCTCCCCTTTTCTCTGAGAATAGATAATCCCCAAAACCCTTTGAGCTGAGCAATCTGTATTCTAGAGTAGCAGTTAAGAGCCCAGCTTTAAAGATAAACAAAATAAGTTTGAACTAGTCTAAGACCTCACGCATCCAGGGCCTTAATGGACAATAAATACCCTCCCAACTTAATACATTAAAGTACAGTTTGTGCAAACTGCACAATGATAACTGGGCACCTTCACTTCTAACAAGAGGGGTTGGCCATCAAATTACATCACCTCAACAGCAAGATTTGGAGATTTCTGCCCAAAAGAGTTGAGAAATATCCCTTCCCTTGCAACCCTTGACATCAGGGTGGTGCCTGTGGCTCAAAGGAGTAAGGCACCGGTCCCATATGCTGGAGGTGGCGGGTTCAAACCTATCCCCTGCCAAAAACCGCAAAAAAAAAAAAAATCCTTGACATCAGCTAATTTGTGTAGGACTTGGAGCACTTTTGGTATAACTGTGGGACCCCGATAATCCGTTAATATGTTGGCATATATTGACATATGCCAATATAATGACAAAGTGGGTAGTGAGATAGTAGACAGGAACCAGATGACAGAGGGACAGCAAAAGATTCAAGATGGAAACACACCATAAAGGGCAAAGAAGAGTTGAGCACAGCAAGCCAACCCAACAATCAAATCAGAGCACAGTGCAGAAGAGTGCAGACCTCACTCAGGGAGGTCGGCGTCCTGATATGGCCACCTTAGTGGCAAAAGTGGCTGGGTGGGCCTGAGCAGAGAAAGAGCCGTAGTATTTTGGAGGCCAAGCTACCCTGCTGTACTCAGGCAGAATGAAGAGGAGGAGTTTGCATCCTTACCTTGCAAGATATAATACTTTCCCCACACGAATAAGACCGTGAGGATTCTCAGAAATAAATATTTTGGTAGGCTGCACCAGCATGGCTCAAATTTCCTTGGCCAAACATGTACAAGATTAATTGCTTACACAAATAACTCTGAAATGTCTTGTAGGGCAGGGTTTCTCACTCTCAGCACCACTCACTTTTGGGGTCAGGATAATTCCTACTTGTGCAGGGCTGACTGGTACATCGTAGGATGATCAGCAGCATACGTAGCCTCTAAGAAACCAGGAGTGCCACCACCGCAGCCGCAACCACCAAAAATGTCTCCAGACATTGACATATGTCCAAATGTCCCCCAGAGGGAGGAGAGAATCACCCTGCCCCCAGTGGAGCAAGGTGCTTAGGCTTGTTTTTTCTCTAAAATCAATATGAAAGGCTCACTTTTTAGCAGAAACAAAAAGAGTTATGGGGCAGGAGCTACTCTGAGCTCCTCACCTGTAGTAGTTCACGTAATCCTTCAAGCTCTCAATGTGGCAGACATGACTATTATCCCCATCTTGCAAATGAGAACACTGAGGTACAGAGAAGCTTAGTAACTTGCCCCTGGTTACACAGCCACTACGTATAGAGTGAGGATTTGGCTCCAAGAGGACTGACTCCAGAGTCCCTGTATTACATAACATGCCCTGGGCGATTACAGACCAGAAGCTGCAACCTGCTCTCCTAATGTTCCCAATCCCTGATCCGGCCAATCAGAACCCATGGAAGCCCATCCAATCACAGCTCCACACTGTCCAGGCTCAGGAACCCACCCTGTTGGAAGAATTCAAGTGATTGTCTTAGAGTCTCGGCTCAAAATACAATACAGTCATGCTCATTCATGCTCATTGTTTAAAAAAAAAAAGCTAAAGATAAAAGGCAATATGATAGAGGGAAATTTTTTTATTTGTTTAAATGTAAGAGGTACAAGTGCAATTTGGTTACATGCATGTATTGCATAGTGGTGAAGTCTGGGCTTTTAGTGTGTCCATCACCTGAACAATATACATTGTACCTATTCAGTAATTTCTCATCATCCACCCCCTTGCCCCCTCTCACCTGTCCAAGCCTCCAATGTCTATCACTCCACCCTCTATGTCCAGGTGTACACATTATCTAGCTCCCACCTAGAGTGAGAACATGTAGTATTTGCTTTCTGTGTCTGAGTTGTTTCACTTAAGGTAATAGCCTCCAGTTCCATCCATCTTGCTACAAAAGTCATAATTTTATTCTTTTTTATAGCTAAATATTATTCCATTTTTATACATACCACATTTTCTTTATCCAGTCGTCCACTGGCAGACACTCAGGTTGATTCTGTATTTTCACTATCGTGAGTAGCACTGTGCTGATAAACATGAGTGCAGGTACCTTTTTGGTATGATGATTTATTTTCCTTCGGGTCCATAAACAGTAGTGGGACTGCCCGATGGAACAACAGTTCTATTTTCAGTTCTTTGAGAAATCTCCAAACTGTTTCCCACAGAGGTTATATTAATTTACATTACCACCAGCAGTGCATAAGCGTTTCCAAAAGGAAAATTTTTGATGATAAGCAAGACAGTGGAATCTGAGACACTGCCTACCTCATGTATGATGTTGGTCTTAGGTCCCCCTCCCTCAAGAGGGGCCTCTGACCTCTATTGTTTCTTGCAATTGAACAACGCTATGGTCCTGTAAGATGTGAGCTGATGCCAAAATAACAAAGACTGGGGTTGTCAAATTTAGCAAATAAGAATACAAGATGCCCAGTCAAATTCGAATTTCAGATTCATGAATATTTTTTCATTCTAAGTATGCCCCATACAATATTAGGGATAGACCCATACTTAATAAAAAAATTAATTGATCTGAAATTCAAATTTGACTTGGAATCCTGTATTTTCTCTGACAGCCTTTCTCAAAGATAGACTGTTTGAACCTGTCCACTAAAAAGCACAGTAACTCCTCAAGAGGCCCCCAAACTTCCCAGAGCCCAGTCTCATCACTAAAAGAAAGACAATAAAACCTCACTCAGTCCCCTCCTGCCCCCAGCTGTCCAAATGGGCCCTACCAGTACATCCCTCGCCCCACTCCCACTTCAGTTCACTCTCTCCTGCCCTTTATACCCACTTGGAGAAAGTCCACTGACACAAGGAATACTCGGAGGGTTAATCCTTCTGATACCAAGTCATACTTTAACTCATTCCATCCAGACCAAAGATTAAAAGCTGCCCATGGAAGGGTCAGGGCTACAGCAGACCCTGAAAGCTGAGCTTTCCCCGACCCCCGAAGTAAGGAAAAGCTGTAAGGAGAAGGGAGGGACAGAGCAGGGAGTGAGGGGAAGAAGGAGGGGCAGGCTGCTGTCCCCCCACAGAGCCAGCTCAGATTCAGCTCTAGCAGCAACCCAGCTGCAGAGGCAACGGCAGCCCTGCTCCTCCAGAGAAGGACAGCAGGCAAACAGACAGACAGAGGTCCTGGGACTAGAAGGCCTCAGCTCCTAACAGCTTGGCTGGGCCTGGCCCCATGGCCTTCAATGACCTCCTGAAGCAAGTGGGGGGCGTCGGCCGCTTCCAGCAGATCCAGGTCACCCTGGTGATCCTCCCCGTGCTCCTGATGGCCTCCCACAACACCCTGCAGAACTTCACTGCCGCCATCCCCACCCACCACTGCCGTGCACCTGCCCACGCCAACCTCAGCAAGGATGGGGGACTGGAGGCCTGGCTGCCCCGGGACCAGCGAGGGCGAAGGGAATCCTGCCTCCACTTCACCTTCCCCCAGTCGGGACCACCCTTCCCCAATGGCACAGAGGCCAACAGCACAGGGGCCACCGAGCCCTGCACCAATGGCTGGATCTATGACAACAGCACCTTCCCATCCACCATCGTGACTGAGGTGAGGACCTGGGGCTCCCCACTTGATGGGCCATCCAAGCTCTGCCTTCCCTTCTGAGACAGACAGACAGATACACACACACACACACACACACACACACACACAGAGTCTCAAGTTCTCCAGGGACCAAAATAGGAAGATGGAGAAAGGGATTCAAGATGGGGGCCTTTGTAAAAAAGGTAATAAATGCGGGTGGTGCCTGTGGCTCAGTGGGCAGGGTACCGGCCCCATATACCGAGGGTGGTGGGTTCAAACCTGGTCCCGGCCAAACTGCAATAAAAAAATAGCCAGGTGTTGTGGTGGGCACCTGTAGACCCAGGAAGCTGAGGTGAGAGAACCGCCTAAGCCCAGGATTTGGAGGTTGCTATGAGCTGTGATGTCACGGCACTCTACCGAGGGCAAGAAAAGTGAGACTCTGTCTCTAAAAAAAAAAAAAAAAAGTATATATGCATTTTAAAAAATGCTCTGAGCTCCTGGGACCAGGGAGGGACACACAGGGAAAGTACCAGGAGATAAGAGTGACATGGACCCCAGAGGACCAGCCTACCACCCTGGAGGAGGGGAGGGGCACTCCCTGAAGCCAGGCTCATCTCTGTCTGACCCTTGCTCCTGCTCCCACAGTGGGACCTCGTGTGCTCTCACAGGGCCTTACGCCAGCTGGCCCAGTCCTTGTACATGGTGGGGGTGCTGCTCGGAGCCATGATGTTCGGCTACCTGGCAGACAGGTCAGTCCTGGGAGGGGCCAAGGGCTGGGCCTAGAGACTCCATGGCTGCCGGCTCCTCAGGAGGCCTAAGGGGAGGTTGGGATTCCCAGCTGGGGCTGCTTTGAGAATGTATAGCACCAGCCTCAGAATAACTCAGAGGTCCTCCAAAGACCCCCAGGCTGCATCCAGGGCAAGCCTTCCTCTCCCAGCCTGGTCTGGCATCTGTCAGTCCTCAGGCCACTGCTGCAGGTATCCCCTCCCCTCACAGGCTGGGCCGCCGGAAAGTGCTGATCTTGAACTATCTGCAGACAGCTGTGTCAGGGACCTGCGCGGCCTTCGCACCCAACTTCCCTGCCTACTGTGCCTTCCGGCTCCTCTCTGGCATGTCCCTGGCCAGCATCTCCCTGAACTGCATGACGTTAAGTGAGGGATGCTTTCTGCTCACTCCCCTCTGCCCACCCAGCCCAGCAGCCTCTCTGCAGCCACTCTCCCAGCCCACCCCTCCTGAGTCCTGCCTGCCCTCTACCCTCGCTCTTGGGTCTGCCTTTCTAGCCAATAGAGCAACTTTTTTCTCAGGCTCATGCCATCCTGACCCCTCCCTTAGAAATGGGATTGCAAATTCCATTGAAAGAGGCAGCAGGTCATGTACATGACTGAAGCAGACCAAGCACAGGAGGCATTAGTGAGCGGTGAGAACTGTATCCAAAGGAGAGACACACCCACCAGAGGCCACAGACACTCAGATGCTCCAGTCAGGTCCTTGGCTGTTAGATCTTCTTCCTTGTTTTTGATTAATGTAAAATATCCCAGTTTTTTAATGTTTGCAATTAACTATAAAGCCAGCATCATGCAGACCAGACACAGTTATGCACTGAGTCAGTTCTATCCCTGGGCAGCCTCTGATAGGTCACCCTCCTTAACCCCGTTTCTCAGATGAGGGACCTGAGGCTCAGAAGAAGGGAAAGGATTTATCCAAGGTCCTACCTCAAGCCCAGAAGAGAATCTAAGGATTTGGGATTCTCTAGACTAAAGGAGTTAACTGAGACTGGGCTAAGCTGTAGGCAGGACACATAATGAATCCAAGCCACTGCCCTAATATCTGAGTCAGGAGCCCACCAAGAATAGAGTTGAGCCTCTTCAGATCACAGCAGAGAGGTGGTCCTGCTCTTACCTTGATGTTCCAGGATGGAGGAAAACCACTGCCTCCTCCAAGCCACTCTGCCCGCTGAGGGTGGACTCCAGCCCAGCAGAGGAAAGGGGTGGTGCCAAGGACTTGCTGAGTCGTCCAACAGGCGCCGAAAAGAAAAGGGGCTGTAGCCAAGAGAGCAGCCTGAGGAGGAGCAAAAAAAAGTATTAGGAGAACAGAGGGAGGGATCCTGTGGATTCTGAGCTCACCTCCCCGTCCCTACCTCCACCCAAAGTGTCCCATACCCTAGCACCCAGCCTCACGTGGTACATCTTCCACTGATCCTTAGGACAGACTGAGGTCTGGATGGAGAGAAGGGCCTTTTCCTGCCCAGCAGCCCAGTTGGTTGCACCACCCTGTTCCAACCCTCTTTTCAGGTGTGGAGTGGATGCCCATCCACACACGGGCCTATGTGGGCACCTTGACTGGCTACGTCTACAGCCTGGGCCAGTTCCTCCTGGCCGGCATGGCCTATGCTGTACCCCACTGGCGCCACCTGCAGCTGCTGGTCTCTGTGCCTTTTTTCGCCGTCTTCATTTACTCCTGGTGAGTGGGGCCCAGGACAGGAAGCAGTTGCCACAGGAGAGGACATCTCCCAGAACTCAGCATACAACCCACCCCACAGAATCAGAGAAGGTCAGAGCCAGAAGGTCACAATCAGTCTGATGCCTCAGTGTGACAGATGGGAAACCGAGGCTATGAGGAGAAGGCTTTGCCCCAGGATGTGCAATTCCCTGCCTCCCCTCACCTCTCTAGGCTGCCTGCACTGCCCCCTACCCAGCTCCCAAGAGCTGAGCTTCTGGGTTGGGGAATGGGTCGTCACCAAGCTGGACACTTCCTTGTGGTCCCAGAGAGGGACTTGGCAAGGCTCCTGGGCTCCCAACCTTAAACAAATTCCCACGGCAGGCCCCAGAAAGCCTGCCCCAACTCATGGGAACTGAAGCCAGGCCGACAACCCCCACCCTCACTCCCAGGTTCTTCATCGAGTCGGCCCGCTGGTACTCCTCCTCTGGGAGGCTGGACCTTACCCTGAAGGCCTTGCAGAGAGTGGCCCAGATCAATGGGAAGCAGGAAGAGGGGGCCAAGCTGAGTATGGAGGTGAGACCCCCCTGAGACTTCCCATGACAGCCCCAAGCCCCAAACCTAGGAGGAGTCCTTGACTAAGTCCTTAGGCTGGGAAAAGCCCAGGCCCTGAGCCCTGCCTGTCCCAGCAGGTGCTCCAGGCCAATCTGCAGAAGGAGCTGACCGTGGGCAAAGGCCAGGCCTCGGCCACTGAGCTGCTGCGGTGCCCGGCCCTGCGCCGCCTCTTCCTCTGCCTCTCCATGCTGTGGTAGGCACGGACAGACAAACTGACGGACAGGGACACAGACAGAGATAATATGCTGGCTGGGGAGGGAGCAGACCCCATGGGTGGCAGAAGCCAGATGAGAGGGAGGAAAAGTCAGCAGTCCTCTCTGAGCAGCAGTAATCCCACAGCAGGCAGAGTCCTGCAGAACCAGGCACTCTCCAGGCTCAACTCAGCCCAAGTCTCCAAACTGGACACCACTCCCCCACCTTCTTCTCCTTTCACCAATCCTGTTCCAATGATGGAAACACCTCATCAGAACTAGTGGCCTACAGAGCCAAAGAATGACATCATGGAGGCAGAGGCCAGTCTGGCTTGCAAAATATGCGGAGACATTACTCACTTGATGAAGCCTGCCAGAAACACAGGCACAGGCAATAAGAAGACTAAAACTTATCTCCAAAAGAACACTTTGGTGAAGGCTGATCTAAGCCAAAAATCTTCCTTTCCCTTTGCAACACTCCCTATCATCCTTCCTTCCTGTCTCCACAGTCGTCCCCAGGCAGTAAAGGGAAATGTGGGTCAGAAAGAACAGTCCTGACAATGAATTCCTTGTTTCCAATATGGGATTTACTCTCACTTGTGAGTTCTATCCAATAATGTGAACTACATTTTGTGTCTTAAAAAGCACAACACTCATCCCAGGACCATGGACAGGTCCCAGAAGGCTCCTGGTTTAGATACCCGCTGCTCTTCTTCAGCCCAGCATACTAGATAAGATAAAGACTAAAACTATGTAAATCTACATAGCAACTAAGTGAAAACTCCCCAGTACACTGGGGACCTTAGTTATCAGAGCATAAGAAGACTGCCCAAATAGTTAAACTATGCAATTTAAGCATACATTTAACTATTTGAAAGAATATTAGCCAAGGCACATTCCAGCTCCTTAAGCAGGGTACCCCATATAGCTCATCTCTGTTCTGAAAGAGCACCCCCAAGACTCCTTAATAAACTGCATCCCCTCACCCCATTTCCCAAACTAGGTTTGCTACTAGCTTTGCCTACTATGGGCTGGTCATGGACCTGCAGGGCTTTGGAGTCAGCATGTACCTAATCCAGGTGATCTTTGGTGCCGTGGACCTGCCTGCCAAGCTTGTGTGCTTCCTTATCATCAACTCCCTGGGTCGCCGGCCTGCCCAGATGGCCTCACTACTGCTGGCGGGCATCTGTATCCTGGTCAATGGGGTAGTACCCCAGGGTGAGTACCCATGGATACCTTGGCCCCTCATCCTTAGCCCCATCCCGACATACAACCCAACCTCTCAGAAGCGAGGGAACCAATTCCTCCAAGCCCCCACTCCCAAGCTCCCCTCCTTTCTCTCTAGACCAGTCCATTGTCCGAACCTCCTTTGCTGTTCTGGGGAAAGGCTGCCTGGCTGCCTCCTTCAACTGCATCTTCCTGTATACTGGAGAACTGTACCCCACAATGATCCGGTTAGTGGGAACCTACTGGGCAGGGGTATCTTGAGTAAAGACATTCTCCTGTGAACAAGTCAGACCCCAGAGCACAGTCCAGTGCACCCCAACCAAAAGGCCCCCTCCTCACTCTCACCAGCACAAGCCCCTCAATACATACTTTGTGGCCTCGCTCACATGGGCGTTTCTGTCCTCTAAGTACTTGCCTGACAGCAGAAGATCTTACTGGAGCAGGGTGGGAGTCAGGAAGACACATCTCAGAGGCAATGAATGGTAGTACTCCCTTAATTTCCAAGCATGAGTTAGAAGCTCCCACCAAACCTAAAATCTATCTATAAACCAAGTGGTACATCTGCAAGCCAAGACCACACACATGAAAACAATTTCCTGTCACAGAAACCACACCTGACAGTACGCCAACAGTAGGGACAAACATACCGTTACTTTTATGACTGCCAAGATAATGGGAGGGGTGTTTTTGCATTAAGAAACAGGAAACAGGCTCGGCGCCTATAGCTCAACTGGCTAAGGCGCTAGCCACGTACACCTAAGGTGGCGGGTTCGAATCCCCAGCCCAGACCCGCCAAACAACAATGACGGCTGCAACCAAAAAATAGCCGGGCGTTGTGGTGGGCACCTGTGGTCCCAGCTACTTGGGAGGCGGAGGCAGGAGACTCGCCTGAGCCCAGGAGTTGGAGGTTGCTGTGAGCTGTGATGCCACGGCACTCTACCCAGGGGGACAGCTTGAGGCTCTGTCTCCAAAAAAAAAAAAGAAAAAGAAACAGGAAACAGTCTATTCTATTATCAGGATATAAAATTCCCATAAGATGTTAAAGAAATGTCAGGCTTTCCTAGACTATTTGGAAAGAAAACCCTGAGGGGTCCTGGTTACTGTCCTGTGTCCTTATGGGATTTTAGGGGAAAGAAAAATAATACAAAGCACTTACTATGTGCCAGGCAGTATCTTAAACTTTTTACACATATTAACTCACACAATCCTCATAGCAAGCTATGAGGTAGATACTATTATTATTCCCATTTTACAAATGTCAAACCGGGGCCGCAGGAAGCTTAAGTAACTTCTCCAAGATCACACAGCCAGCAAATGGTGAAGAATGCATTTTGAACCCCAAGCAGTTTGTCTCTGGAGTCAATGTTTTCAAATTCTTCTCTTATACACAATGTTCTTAACATGTTCTCAACAAGCAGATTCCAGCCTCTTGCCCTAGGGATTCTTTTTTTTTTTTGAGACAGAGCCTCAAGTTGTCCCCCTGGGTAAAGTGCTGTGGCATCACAGCTCACAGCAACTTCCAACTTGTGGGCTCAAGCGCGTCTCCTGCCTCCGCCTCCCAAGTTGCTGGGACCACAGGTGTCTGCCACAATGCCTGGCTATTTTTTTTCGGTTGCAGCCATTATTGTTGTTTGGTGGGCCCAGGCTGGATTTGAACCCGCCACCTTAGGTGTATGTGGCTGGCGCCTTAGCCACTTGAGCCACAGGTGCCAAGCCTTGCCCTAGGGATTCTAATCCAGTAGTTTGATGTGGGGCTTGGGCAACTGACAAAGCCTGCTGCGATCTGAGAACCATCCATCTAACTCAACTGTTTCATTTGACAATGAAGGAAACTGAGGCCCAGAGAGTGAACAGGGTTTGACCAAGGTCACACAGCAAATTAAGGGCAGAGGCAAAATTCTAATCTCTGGTCTCTGATTCTCTGCCCAAGAGCCTTTTCCAGCATCTCTATTTAAAACATTACCAAAACAAATGCCAAATTGGTTTGCTAGTCAAATGAAGAAAGAGGAGGTACCAGGGGCACCCTAAGATACCTGAGCTGTTTCCCCCCAAACTTGGCCAGCCCCTCAGCAGTCATGCCAGAATCCTAACCACCCCCCACCCACGGCCCACAGGCAGACAGGCATGGGGATGGGCAGCACAATGGCCCGCGTGGGCAGCATCGTGAGCCCACTGGTGAGCATGACCGCTGAGCTCTACCCCTCCGTGCCACTCTTTATCTTCGGCGCTGTCCCCGTGGCTGCAAGTACTGTCACTGCCCTCCTGCCGGAGACTCTGGGCCAGCCACTGCCGGACACAGTACAGGACCTCGATAGCAGGTGGGTCCCCACCCAAAGAGAAACAGTGACTCACCCTAGGTCACGCAGGCTGGGGTAGCACTGAGACTCAAGCCCACGCTTCCTCTTCCAGACCAGAACTCTTTGTCACTTTACCCACAGTTGGCAGAGACTCTTTTAGAATCCTTTCTGGGGCTCCTAGCTCCAGGGAACAGTAGATGCTTGGGGCAAAGAATAGGTGTCTGGGAATAGCTAAGTGGAGAGCCCCTGAGGAGTCCCCAACTCCTAGCCCTGGTCTGAAGGCCACATACCCAGTCTACTGCTCCCCTGCCTCCCAGGAGGAAAGGGAAACTGAGGCGACAGCAACAAGAGCAACAGAAGCACATGGTTCCACTCCGGGCCTCAGCACAAGAGAAGACTGGACTCCAGGACTGAGAAGGAGACTTACAGAGCCCTAAAGGGAGTGAGGGTGTTCCAGTTTGGGGCCACTCACACAAGGAGGGGGAGGGGAGAAGGTAGCCCAAGTATGGGGGCTGTGGTTCAGGGAAGCACCTCCCCAGGGGTCCCCCTCCCTGAACAGACCCCACCAAGACCACATCATTAAAAGTTTTGGTTGCATGCAGTGTCTCCCCATGTCTCTCCTGTCACAAATGGAACAGCCACTCCACACCCCCAGACAGCTTTCAGCCCAAAAGGTCACGCTGTACCTTCCCACCCCCTCCACCCTCAGGACTTTATAAACCATCCAATTAGAAAGGACTCTCTTGCCTTGGGCCTCCTCTCTGTCCCTCTTTCCCTTCCTCCTTTCTCCCCCCTCTTCTAATCTATTCAAATATTCCTGTAAGTTTTACCTAAATATCTATGCCCCTCCCTTCCCTGCTGGACCAGAAATTCACAAGGGACTGAAATGAAAGTAGCCAATCAGAGGCTTTGTTTCAGGCTCCTCCTCCTCTGTGAGAGCAGGTAGGAACCTTGGCAAAGGAAGGAAAAAGGACAAAAGCCTAAAGTCAGGATGTTGGCCCCTCCAGCAGCATAGTCAGGAGGTTAGACTCTAGCATCCAGCAGGATCCAGGCTCCAAACCAGTTTGCCACCTCCAGCTCTGGGTGAGCCTGCTAGCTAACATAATCCTGCCCACTGCTCTTCCTGAGCTTTCTTTGTTGCTCTGCCTCCGTGGGCCCTGAGCTAGTGGAAGGGAGAGAAGGGAGGAGGGGGAGTGAGGAACACAGCCAGCGAGAGTCAGCACTGAGTGCCAACTATGTGCCACATGCTATCCTAAGCAATTTGCACGTATTAACTCATTAACCCTCTGGAAGTACTATTATTATTCCCCATTTCACAGATAAAGCAATTAAAGCACAGAGAGGTTAAATAACTTGCTCAAGCTCACAAAGCTAGTAAATTGTACAGTCAGGATGAGAATCCGGACAGTCTGGCACCAGAATGTTAGTGCCTGACCCCTCTACTGCTCAGGGCTGTGAGACACTTTCACCCTCAGGGCCCAGCTTCTCCTTCTTCCTCCTAGTCTGACAAAAAGGGGAGAAGAATGGGAAGGAGGAAGTGGATGTGGGAGGACCCAGGTGAAAGGAAGGAGGGATGGCAATTTACGGGTTACCATCAGGAAAAGACCAAACTGTCCAGCACTTGTGTCAGCAAAGCAGCTCACCTCAGAAAATCCTGGGGTAGTGCAGAAAAAGGCAGCCCTGGCCGGGCTCAGTGCCTCACGCTTATAATTCCAGCACTTCATGAGGCCAAAGGAAGAGCATTGCTTGAGGCCAGGAGTTTGAGACCAGCCTGAGCAAGAGCCAGATCCCATATCTCCAAAATATAGAAAAATTATCTGGGTATGCTGGTGCACATCTATAATCCCAGCCACTTGGAAAGCTGAGGCAGGAGGACTGCTTGAGCCCAGGAGTTTGAGGTTATAGTGAGCTATGATCATGCCCACTACATGCACCCCAGCCTATACAACGCAGTGAGACCTTGTCTCAAAAGAAAAGAAAAAGGCAGCCCTCTTAGCACCAACAGGTGGTAAAAGTGAAGCCTGCCGTGAGCTTCCATATATATGACTGACTGCCCAGCCCTGCATGTCTGCTGACACACTGCCTATAACCACTGGAACCATTTCCCCAGCAGCTGACCTGAGAAATACCACATTCTCAAGCTGTAGGTATTGCCTTCCAGATGGGACCCTGGGACTCAGGCTGAGTCAGGGCAATCTGGAGAGGAGAGCTGGCCTAGAGAGCCTCTGTGGCTCAAAGGAGTAGGGTGCCGGCCCCATATGCCAGAGATGGCGGGTTCAAACCCAGCCCTGGCTAAAAACTGCAAAAAAAAACCCATGAGGCCCTGTCACAGCTGGCACAGCTCAGACAGCAGGACTCTTAGGACAAATCTGGACAGAGCTATTCCTTTGCAACAATCTGATGCTTTGCCACAAGGTCCTACCCTCAGCCAATTTGATAGGCCCTTGGTAGCCACTCTTATTTTCCTGGCCAGGATGGCACACTTAGGAACATACTCAATGCCTGGCCCTGGCCAAGTGCTCACCAGAAGCCACTTTCTCAGAGCTCCATGCTGTCATCCCAGATCCCAACCTGGCTTCCTTCCACTCCAAGCCCCTCCCTTAGGTTCTTCTCCCTCCCTCCCCAGGAGTTTGCCTAACCCTTTAGCAAACAGTTGCCTAACCAACCAACCTTCATATCATGTGATGGGCTAAATAATGGCCCTCCTAATCCTTGGGACCTGTGAATATGTTACCTTACGGGGGGGTCCTAGCTTTTGGCTTCTCTGGGTCACATTGGAAGAACAGTTGTCTTAAGCCACACATGAAATATGCAAACATTAACAAAAGCTAAGTTAGTGCATAATTTTTATGATACCTGACACCACAGATAACTAAAAAAGTCCTTACACAATCCACATGCAGCCCATGGGCCACAGGTTAGACACCCCTGGATGGTAAAAGGGATTTTGCAGATATGATTAAATAAAGAACTTTCAGGTAGAATATTATCCTAGATCCTCTGGAGAGGGGCCAGTGGAGAGGGCCAGATGTGATGACAATAGTATTTACAGGAGAAAGGCAGGGTCAGAGTGGACCAGATGTGACAACAAAAGCAAAAGACTGGAGATGCAAGAAGGGACTAAAATAAAAAATAATATGTTCAGGTCAAAACAGAGACCATAAGCCTCAGTTAATTCTTACCAACTAAAAATAACTTCTGATCATACAAACTACTAAATAAATGACATTGTGTTGTCCAAAAAAAAAAAAAAAAAAGGAAGAAGAGATCAAAGACCAAGAAATGCAAATAGCCCTCTAACAGATGAAAAAGGCAGGGAGTAGATTCTCCCCCAAAGCCTGCAGAAGGAACTCAGCCCTGATGACATATTGATTTTAGACTCTGATCTCCAGAACTGTAAGAGAATACATTTGCTCTGTTTTAAGCCACTAAATTTGCGACAATGTATTAGCAACAGCAACAGGAAACTGATACACATCCTTTGTTCTCAAACTCCTCCAGGGAGGCCCCTAGAGATTTTACTTTCCCCAGCACTGTACTTGTGATGGGGACAGTGTGGTGATGTCTAAATCACCATAGGTCTCACCACTCCTATTGTCTTACATCCTGTCAGATTCACAGGTTGAGGTTTAAGTTTGGGACTCCTATGCTCCTCTCTGCTAAACTCTCCCCACCATCACCACTTATATGGTTGAAATTTGTGGAAGGAAAAATTTTTGTCGTAGGTATAAGGAGCAAAAGGAAAACACTGGATGGATTCCATTGCCCCATTACACGTCCTTTCTCAATAAAACCATCTGTGATGTTCTCTGAGATGTGACTGTCTCCATGTGGTTCGGTTGTAGTCATAGAACAGAAGCTGACTCATTTGCAGGATGCCAAAGTAATACGTTCTAGATGAACTTGAGGCTGTTTTCTTGGCCAGTTCTGGTGAGGTCTGCATCTGCTTCTTCTAAACCCCTTACCGAAAAGCAGCCAATATCCTTGTAGGAACTGCCATGTGAGTCTCACCCATAAAGAAATCAAGCAGCCTGCAAGGGCCTGAGTAGGGTCAGGGTTTAGATTGAGGGAGTGGACGATGTTGCTTCTGGATAGGATGCTGGGAACTGTGGCAGCTTCTCCAGAGGGAAGCCAGAGCAGGGACTAAGGCAACAAGTAAGAATCACGAAATAAAAAAACTGAATTCAGGTGGCACCTATAGCTCAAAGGAGTAGGGTGCCAGCCCCGCATACCAGAGGTAGTGGGTTCAAACCTGGCCCTGGCCAAAAACTGAATTCATCTGGGGGTCGGTGATTTAACCTACTGATGAAATTAATCCTGAAGTTACCTACCTCTACTCTGATTGTTAAGTGTGATAATTTATATTTAATCCTCCTTATACTTTAAGGCTTAAAGTTTAAGCCATTGTGACTTGGTTTTTCTGTGATTTGGTCAAAGATCTTTTTACAGCCTTGTTGAAATACAACAATTAGGCTCGGCGCCTATAGCTCAACCGGCTAAGGCCCCAGCCACGTACACCTAAGGTGACGGGTTCGAATCCCCAGCCCGGACCCGCCAAACAACAATGACGGCTGCAACCAAAAAATGGCCGGGCG
>NW_003852535.1:3402848-3421127 GCF_000181295.1 Otolemur garnettii
GGGGATTCGAACCCGCCACCTTAGGTGTATGTGGCTGGCGCCTTAGCCGCTTGAGCCACAGGCCCCGAGCCGCCAAACAATTTTCTATGTGGTTGTTACATTTTACATTCCTACCAGTACTATAGGAGAATTCCCATTGTTCTAAATCTTTGTCATCACTTGATATGATCAATATTTTTAGGCTGTGCACAGTGGCTCATGCTTTTAATCTTAGTACTTTGGTAGGCCAAGGCAGGAAGATCACCTGAGGCCAGAAGGCAAGACCAGCCTGACAAAGAGAGAGACCCCAACTCTAAAAAAAATAGAAAAATTAGCTGAGTGCTGGCACACACCCATAGTCTCAGTTGGGAGACTGAGGTAGAAGGGTCACTCAAACCCAGGAGTTTGCATTTGCAGTGAGTAACGATGACACCATGGCATTTTAGCCTGGATGACAGAGCAAGACTCTGTCTCAAAAAAAACACTTACTTTTAGCCATTCTTGTGACCTTATAATGGTATCTTATTATAGTTTTAATTTACATTTCCCTAGTGACTAATGATGTAAAACAATTTTTCACATGCTTATTTCCTTCTCGACATCTTCTTTGATAAAGTATCTGGTCATAAATTGTGCTCATTAATGGTGGGGGGTGGTGGTTCATGCCTGCAATGCCAACACTTTAGGAGGCCGAGATGGGAGGATCTCTTGAGGCCAGGAGTTGGAGACAAGCCTGGAGGAATATAGTGAGACCCCATCTCCATAAAATGTTTTTTAATTATCTGGGCACAGTGGCACATGCCTGTAGGATCACGTGAGCCAAGAATTCAAGGTTGCGGTAAGCTGTGATCACACCATTGCACTCCAGCCTAAGTGACAGAGTAAAACCCTATCTAAAAAAAAAAACACACACAGTTT
This sequence comes from Otolemur garnettii, assembly GCF_000181295.1. Taxonomy (NCBI): domain Eukaryota; kingdom Metazoa; phylum Chordata; class Mammalia; order Primates; family Galagidae; genus Otolemur; species Otolemur garnettii. The sequence continues at coordinate 3,403,746 of NW_003852535.1, forward strand.
TAAAATTTGATTGCTTGATTTCTTATTAGTGATTTGGAAGCTTTAATATGACATACATTCCCCAAAAAAGTCCCTTGCAAGATATGTTTGCAAATATTTCCCCCAAGTTTATAGCTTGTCTTTTTATTTTTATATTGGTGACTTTTGAACAGCAAAAGTTTAAAACTTTAATGAGGTCCAATTTACTAATTTTATAGTTAATGTGCTTTTTGTGTCTTATTTTTTATGTCTTTGCCAAACCCAAGGATGCTAAATTTTTCTCGTTTTATAGTTTCACTCTTATATTTAGGTCTATGATCCATTTTGAGTTATTTTTGTAAATGATGCGAGGTAAGCAGATTGTGTGGTTCATTGTCCCTTGCATATGGATAGCCAATTGTTCCAGCAACATTTGTGGAAAGATTTTCTTTTCCTCACTGAATTGTCTAGACAGCTTGGTTGAAGATCAGTTGGCTACGTGTGTATGGCTCTATTTCTGGACTCTTTTCTGTTCCATTCATCTAGTTACATGAATATCATACTGCCATGATCACTGCAACTTTGTAGTTAGTCTGGAACACACAGAGTGTAGATCCTGTAACTTCATACAACTTTTTAAGAATTGTTTTGGAAACACAGAGCTTTTGTGCTTCCATATAAATTTTAAAAACAACTTGTCAATTTCTACCAAGAAAACTGTTCTGATTTCTGTTTGTGTTATGTTGAATCTATAAATAACCTCGGGAAAATTTTCTATCTGAATAATATTGAGTGTCCTAATCCATGATATAGTTCTCCATTTATTTAGGTCTTCATAGCAATATTTTGCATTTTCACTATACTGGTCTTTCATATCTTTTGCCAAATTTAACCTTAAGTATTTCATACTTTTATGCTATGTTAAAAACAAAGAAACTTTATAGAAAATAAATTGAATGGAGTTTATGTAAGTATTAAGAGATTCATGAATCGGCAACACTCAAAACAGAAAGAGGCTCCCCGAGTATACTTCAGTGTCATGAGCAGCTAGCTGGATTTCACAGGCTGGATACAAAAGTGAAGAAATAACTTGACTGGCTACAGCTAGACATTTGTCTTATTGGGTATGATCTGTAAAAAAAGTCCTTAGTTATATAACTAATTGGTAGTTGGCTATTTGTCTACTAGCTACTGGGGTGGAAAGTCCCTAGTTGTTATATATAACAAGTTGGCTAGTTGGCTGAAGCTTGGTTTTTGTTTTTATTTTGGTTTAGGTTTTCCAAAATCAGTCAGTTACAAGGAATGTCTCTAGGTTAAGTTTCAGTTTATTTGTGTAAGGGTTTAGGGTACAGAAAGAACCCAATGCTAATGACCTCTTGTTTATTTTGCTTTAGCAGCTATTATGAACGGTAGATTTATTTCAATTGCCAATTGTTTGTTGCTAGTATACAGAAACATTATACATTGACCTAGCAACTTGCAAATTTGCTAAAATCACTTATTAGTCTTAGTAGGTTTTTTTAAGCTCCTTAGGATTTCTGCACAATTATGTTGTCTGCAAATGAAGGCATGTTTCCTTTTTCCTTCTTTTCTGCGATTCTTTTATTTCTTTTGCTTGCACTATTACATTCTTAGAACCTCCAGTATACTAGTAAATAAGCTGAGAGTGAATATCCTTGTTTTGACCCTGAGCTTAAGGGCAAAACATTTAGTCCTTCACAATTCAGCATGATGTTAACTATATTTTTCCATAGTTGTCCCTTATTAACTCTAAGAAGTTCCCTTTTTACTAAGAAGTTTTATCATAAGGGGATGTTAAATTTTGTCAATGTTTTTTCTGCCTTTGGGGGAGGGGAACAAAGCTCGCTCTGTTTTCTAGGCTAGCATGCAAAGGTGTCATCATAGCTCACTGAAACCTCAAACTCCTGATTTCAAGCAACCCACTTACCTCAGCCTCCTGAGTAGCTGCAACTACAAGCTCATACCACCACACTCAGCTAATTCTTCTACTTTTGGGGCAGACGGGATCTCACCATGTTCCTCAGGCTGGTCTGGAACTCCTAAACTTAAGCAATCCTCCCACCTTGGCCTTCCAAAGTGCTAGATTTTTCTTTTTTAGTCTAGTAGCATGGTGAATTATATTAACTGATTTTTCAATGTTAAACAAATCTAGCATTCCTGGGATAAACCCCACTTGGTAAAGATATATTATCCTTTTTATATGTATTTTGGGCTACATTTTATAAAATTATATAAAGAATTTTGCATTACATTCATGAGAGATATTGGCCTCTAGTTTCCCTTCTGATAATGTTTCTCTGGTTTTAGTATCAGGGTAATGTTGGCCTCATAGAATGAGCTGTGAAGTATTCTCTACTTTTCAACTTTCTATAGGTGCTTGTATAGAATTGGTATTATATCTTCCTTAACTATTTGACAGAATTAATCAGTTAAGTCATCTGTGCCTGAAATCTTCTTTGCAGGATGTTATGTTTTCAGGTACAAATTTAATTTCATTTAACATTTCTTATATTGCGAGGCGGCTGCTGCTGAATTCTTTAAACTTTTGTATGCCTGGAAAATTCTTGATTTTTATCATCATTTTATAAAGATTTGTTTTTGTTTGAGACAGACTCTCACTCTGTTGCCCCAGGCTAGAGTGCCATGGAGTCAGTCTAGCTCGTGGCAACCTCAAACTTCAGGGTTCAAGCCATCCTCCTGCCTCAGCCTCCCAAGTAGCTGGGACTACAGTTGCCTGCCACAACTCTTAGCTAATTTTTCTACTTTGAGTAGAGAAAGGGTCTCTACTTTGCTCAGGCTGGTTTCAAACCCCTGAGCTCAAGGGATCCTCCGGCCTTGGAGGGAGTGCTAAGTGTGAGCCACTGAACCTGGCTTAAAGATATTTTTGCTGGTATAGAGTTTTAGGTTGACAGGTCTTCTTTCTCAGCACTTTAAAGATATTTATCCATTGCCTTCTGACTTCCATCTTTTCTGATAAGATATTTGCCCCTTTCTTGGCTCGGCGCCTATAGCTCAACCGGCTAAGGCGCCAGCCACGTACACCTAAGGTGGCGGGTTCGAATCCCCAGCCCGGACCCGCCAAACAACAATGACGGCTGCAACCAAAAAATAGCCGGGCGTTGTGGCGGGCGCCTGTGGTCCCAGCTACTTGGGAGGCGGAGGCAGGAGGCTCGCTTGAGCCCAGGAGTTGGAGGTTGCGGTGAGCTGTAATGCCATAGCACTCTACCCAGGGGGACAGCTTGAGGCTCTGTCTCAAAAAAAAAAAAAAGATATTTGCCCCTTTCTTTTTCTTTGTTGCTTTAACATGTGTTGTCTTTTTCCTCCAGCTCTTTGTAAGCAAGGTTTTCTCTTTACCTTTGGTCCTAAGCATTTGATGACAGTGTACCTTGCAGTTGTCATCATATCCATTGTGTCAGGGTTCATCTACCTTCTCGAATCTGGGATCTACAGTTTTAGTTTTGAACTTTTTTCTGGGTTACAATTACATTGCTTTTTCAAGGCTGGCTTTCTTTATTCAAAATATTATGGGGGTACCGATCTTTTTGTTTACATGGATCATTTTTATAATGCTTGAGTCATGGTTATAAGAGTGCCTGTTGCCCAGACAGTGTTGACTGTACCCGTTAGATAGATTTTCACCCATCCCTTCCCCCCTTGCTTGATTTCCATTGAGTTTTACTTCCCTCTATGCACATGGGTGCACATCAATTAGTTCCAGTTTAGTAGTGAGTACATGTGGTGTTTGTTTTTTCATTCTTTAGATGCTTCACTTAGGATAATAACCTCTCAAGGCTTGCATTTAAGCTTTGTTATGTGGGAGCAGAGAAGCTGTTTAATTTTTCCTCACTAATGACATAGTTCTTTCTGAACTATGCCCAAAGCCCTGAATACTAGGAGTTTTTTCTTCACTGTGGCTGGGAGGAACATAAATTGTTCCTAACCCGCATGAACTCTGTGAATTGTCTGCCTGCTCTTTCATGAGGCTTTTTCCCTAAATGCATGTACCAGTCAACACTCAGCTGAAGACCTTAACAAAACCTTCTACAAATCTCCAGAGCTCTATGCAACTCTCTCCTCTCCAGCCCTCTGCATCATGAATTTTATTACCTGGGCCTCCCCAAACTCCCCAACTTTGTTTCCTCAACTCACAGAGACGTCCAACCTCTGCCAAAGTCCCCCTCCCACATCTGCAGCCTGGAAATTTTCTCTAGAAAGTAAGATGGTTCGGGTAGTGCCCATGGCTCAAAGGAGTAGGGCACCGGCCCCATATGCCAGAGGTGGCGGGTTCAAACCCAACCCTGGCCAAAAAAAAAAAAAAAGAAACTAACATGGTTCATAATGCTCACTTTGTGTGTGTTTCTTTCCTCAGGAATAACTGCCCTGAACTTCCTATTGTCCAATGTCTAAAGATAGTTATTATACATAATTTGTCAGTTTTTTAATTAGCTTAAGCAGGAGGGTAAATTCATTACTCCATCTCGGCTGGAAGCAGAATATCAACAATTTATTGCAGTGTCTTAACTTCTTGCCAAATATAACATATTTCCATAAACAGGAATGACTGAATAAATCAAAGACAGTATTTTCCAATTTCTATGCATTGTACTAAGACAGCATCACAGGGAGACTGAGGCGGGTGGATTGCCTGAGCTCAGAACTTCGAGACCAGCATGAGCTAAAGTGTTTCTCTAAAACTAGCTGGGTATTGTGATGGGCGCCTGTAATACTTGAGAGTCTGAGGCAAGAGGATCACTTGAGCCTAAGAGTTTGAGGTTGCTGTGAGCTGTGATGATGCCATGGCACTCTACTCAGGGTGATAGAGTAAGACTCTGTCTCAAAAAAAAACAGAAATTGAACATACATTGCATGTATGAAGAGCCAATAAGCACAGGGAAAAGATGCTCAGCATCATTAGTCATCAGGAAAATGCAAATTAGACCATAATGAGATACCATTTCACATCATAAAAGTGGCTAAAATTTAAAAGACTGACCATACCAAGGTACTGGAAAGTAGATGGAGTAACTGGAACTCTCATATTTTGCTGGGAGAAATGCAAAAGTCATGGCTCAGCGCCTGTGGCTCAAGTGGCTAAGGCACCAGCCACATACACCTAAGGTGGCAGGTTCGAATCCAGCCCGGGCCCACCAAACAACAATGACGGCTGCAACCAAAAAGTAGCCGGGCGTTGTGGCGGGTGCCTGTGGTCCCAGCTACTTGGGAGGCGGAGGCAGGAGACTCGCTTGAGCCCAGGAGTTGGAGGTTGCTGTGAGCTGTGAGGCCACGGCACTCTACCCAAGGCAACAGCTTGAGGCTCTGTCTCCAAAAAAAAAAAAAAGAAATGTAAAAGTCACAAATACTTTGGGGAAACCATTTGATAGTTTCTGATAAAGATAAATACATGACCCAAGAGGTATTTACCCAAGAGAATGAAAAGCATATGTCCACTTACAGTGCACAAGTATTTGTGAAAGCTTTCTTTATAATAGGCAAAAATGAACAAGCACAAATGTCCATCAACAGGTGAATGAATAAACAAATTGTGGTCTACACATACAATGGAATGCTACTCAGTAATGAAAAGGAGTGAACTATTGGCACACTGCAATGTGGATGCATCTCAAAGACATTTTGCTAAGCAAAAGCATCCAGACACAAAAGAGTATATACTGTATTATATCACTCTTTTGAAACTCTAGAAAAGACAAGTCTATTGCTGAGGGTAGGTGACGAGGATTGACTGGACTACAGTGCCAGGGAATTGAGGGTGGGGTGGAAATGCTCTATATAGTGGTTATATGGGCATAAATATTTGTCAGAACTTGTCCAAATGTGAGCCCACAATTAATGTATTTTATTGTATATACTGAACCCTAATAAAGTTTTTTTAATTATTTGAGGATACTTAAATCAGCTAGTGGGATATATACTATGGTAGACATTTTCTGGGTTTTAGCTAACATGATATTCCTTCCTGAATGGGGTGGGGGGATGTTCCTCACATGTAAGTCTCAGGACCAAATAACCCACATGTCCCTTCCCACCTTACTCAGGCCCATGCGCCATGTTCAGTTCATCAGGACGCCCATCTAGGGCTTTGACTCTTGAGATAGGACACAAAGCTCAGGAACACTTGAGAAATTATTCCCAGGAGTGAGTGTCCAGAAAGGAGTAGAAATATACATCAAGTATACATCTCGGGGACACCCCAGCAACATCCTAGCCAAATTTTTTGTATCTTGGCCTCTCTCTCCCTGCCTATTTTCTGAGCCAGATTTTCAGGCCTTCCAATCAATTCCATAAGCTACTCATCATCCTTCCAGTGATTTTTCTGCAGCTTAAGTTATGCACAGTCTTTTTCTGCTTTTTGTACCCAGTGGCCCTGACTGATTACAGCTATCCTGCCATCCAGTCTGAGAGGTTTCACCGATCTGAGATTGTCCTGTGCTTCCCAGGGCAACTCTTAGGAGGAAAGTGTTAGCCAGGACTCCTTCAGTTGCAAATAACACAAAACTCCGACTGGCTTGAGACTTGCTGTCTTCCATGATGCAGGCACCCAACATCATCGTGGATTCAGGTTCCTTCCAACCCTGTCCTCTGCCATCCTCAGCAGGTCAACTACTCCCCTCATGATGCAAGAGGGCTGCAGGGGCAACAGGTTTCACCTCCTCACACAGCACCCAAAGACAGAAAAGGGCAGTTACTCCTCACACATCTTTTTTGAAGAACTTTCCCAAAACTGCCTCCCTCAAATGGACTTCCTGTCACATTTCTTTTTTTTTCTTTTTTTTTTTTGTAGAGACAGAGTCTCACTTTATCGCCCTGGGTAGAGTGCCATGGCATCACACAGGCCACAGCAACTTCCAACTCCTGGGCTTAGGCACCACCCTTTTTTTTTTTATTTAAAATGAGACGAAGTCTCATCCTATTACCCTGGGTAGAGTGTGGCATCATAGCTCACAGCAACCTCAAACTCTCAAGCTCAAGCAATCCTCTTGCCTCAGCCTTCTAAGTAGCTGAGACTACATGTGCCTGCCAGTATGCCCAGTTAGTTTTTCTATTTTTAGTAGAGATGGGGTCTTGCTCTTGCTCAGGCTAGTCTCAAATTCCTGAGTTCGAGGGATCCACCCATCTCGACCTCCCAGAGTGCTAGGATTATAGGTGTGAACCAGCATGCCTGGCTCTTTTTCTTTTTTTTTTTTTTTTTTGAGACAGAATCTTACTCTGTCATCCTGGATGTGGGATCATTAGCTCACAGCAAACTTGAACTCTTGGGCTTGAGTCTTGCCTCAACCTCCCAAGTTAGCTAAGACAACAGGACTTGCACCACCACATCCAGATTGGCTCTCATTTCTTGACTGGATCTGTGTTATACTATGTATAAGTGACAGCCTTAGGATGCCATAATAAAATACCACAGTCTGAGGCTAGGCATGGTGGCTCACATCTGTAATCCTAGCACTCTGGGAGGCTGAGTTGGGTGGGCTGCCTGAGCTCACAGGTTCAAGACCAGCCTGAGCCAGAGCGAGACCTCATCTCTAAAATCTAGCTGGGTGTTGTGACAGGTACCTATAGTCCCAGCTACTTGGAAGGCTGAGGCAAGAGAATCACTTGAGCCCAAGAGTTTGACATTGCTGTGAGCTATGATGCTACAGCACTCTACAGAGGGTGACAAAGTGAAACTATGCCTCCCCCCCCACCCCAAAAAATACTGCAATCTGGGTGGTTTGCACAACAGAAATTTACTTTTCTCACAGTTCTGGTGCCTAAAATTCCACCATCAAGGGGTCAACAGGTTTGGTTTCTCCTGAGGCCTCTCTCCTTAGCTTGCAGACGGTGCCTTCTTGCTGTGTCCTCACATGGCCCTTCTGCTGTGTCTCCCTCTCCTTATGACACCAGTCATGGCCTCACCTTTATGATCTAATTTAACCTTAATTACCTCCTTAAAGGCCCTATCTTCAAATTTTGTCCTGCTGGGGGTTAGGGCTTCAACATATTGAGCTCAGGGCACAATTCATTCAATAACAGGGACCAGATGTCAGAATATCGGGATTCACCTGGGCCCTGTTAAAGGTGCAGACCCCAACATACCCAGATCCCTGAAGAATGTTAAAGCACCTGACAGCTGTTTATCACCTTATGTGTACTGTTACAATTCTGGGAAGGGAGGAAATTGGAGAGCGGATTTAAGAGGATATTATAATGAGGAAAAAGACCCTGCTGATACAAACCTCTAACAAAAGTTTACTCCCTTGAGCGAAGGTTAAGCTGTGGCCTGGCCATTGCCTGGGGCTGAAGGCCCAGACCCTGGAATTGGCATGGAGGCAATGCTCCCAGGTTAGGGGATCCAGAGGCCCCCATACCCATGTTTCTGTGTAGGCTCTTCAGAATGTCCCCACCTTGTTCCGGCTCAGAGTCAGGTAGCCCCTGGCTCTCGGAGGAGCACACAGCTCAGGCTTCCGGCTCATGCCAGTGTGTGGCTCCTCACTACCCCACTACTCTCTCTTCTTCCCCACCTGTTCAGGTCTGCTGCGGAGCCTCAGAAATGGCTCTCCTTCACAGAAGATCGTTTCCTCCACCTGATCCAGCTTTGTTTGTCCTGTAGACCCCCTGAACAAACTATTGTCCTACAGATCCTTACAACTGAATGTCCCACTCTTAAGTTAGAGTTTAACATTGAGCCTCAAAAGAATTTTAAAAACTGTTGCTGGGGCAGCGCCTGTGGCTCAGTGGGTAGGGCGCTGGCCCCATGTACCAAGGGTGGGGGTTCAAACCCAGCCCTGGCCAAACTGCAACAAAAATATGGCTGGGCGTTCTGGCAGGCACCTGTAGTCCCAGCTGCTTGGGAGGCTGAGACAAGAAAATCGCCTGGGCTCAGGAGTTGGAGGTTGCTGTGAGCTGTGATGTCACAGCACTCATCCGAGAGCAAGAGAGTAAGACTGTCTCTTAAAATAAATAAATAAATAAATAAAAATAAAATAAAATAGGCTCGGTGCCTGTGGCTCAAGTGGCTAAGGCGCCAGCCACATACACCTAAGGTGTCAGGTTCAAATCCAGCCCTGGCCCACCAAACAACAATGACGGCTGCAACCAAAAAAATAGCCGAGCGTTGTGGTGGGCGCCTGTGGTCCCAGCTACTTGGGAAGCTGAGGCAGGAGACTCGGTTGAGCTCAGGAGTTGGAGGTTGCTGTGAGCTGTGATGCCACAGCACTCTACCCAGGTGGACAGCTTGAGGCTCTGTCTCAAAAAAATAAAATAAAATAAAATAATAAAAACTGTTGCTGGCTATAAGGAAACCTAGGGCTAGAGCAGACACAGGAACTGATGAGCAGAGGAGACAAAGGCAGCCCCTCTCTTCCACCTACACTGAAAGCCAGGGAACAGTCTACTCAAGCAGGAGGCTGCAGCCTCCAACTCAGTGTTTCTCAACCTTTTTTATCTCTCGGCACTCATGAGCCCATAGTCAAACTTCCATGGCACATTTAAATTATACTGATCAAAAAAAGGGGAAAAAAGAATATACTTATTATGCTTTGAATTTCTTTCAGAAATAATTTAATTGGCTCGGCACCTGTGGCTCAAGTGGCTAGGGCGCCAGCCACATACACCTAAGGTGGCAGGTTCAAATCCATCCTGGCCCACTAAAACAACAATGACGGCTGCAACCAAAAAATAGCCGGGCACTGTGGCAGGCACCTGTGGTCCCAGCTACTAGGGAGGCTGAGGCAGGAGACTCGCTTGAGCCCAGGAGTTGGAGGTTGCGGTGAGCTGTGATACCACAGCACTCTACCCAGGGGTATAGCTTGAGGCTCTGTCTCAAAAAATAATAATAATAATTTAATCAATGATTGTTAAAATTTTTCACAGCACACCTAAGGTCCTCTCATGGCAGACCAGTGTGCCATGGCACACCAGTTGAAAATCACTGCTCCAGCTACTTGGCTGGGCCTGGCCCCAGGACCTTCATCGACCTCCTACAATAGGTGGAGAGTGTTGGCTACTTCCAGCAGATCCAGGTCACCCTGGTGATCCTCCCACCTGCCCACACCAACCTCAGCAAGGACAGGGGCTAGAGGCCTGGCTGTCCAGGAACTGGCAGAGGTGGCCCAAGTTCTGCCTCCACTTCACACTCCCCCAGAATGGGAACCACCCCTTCCCAATGGCACAGAAGTCAATGACATGAGGGCCACTGAGCCCTGCACCACTGGATCTGTGGCTGGAGCTGTGACAGCAGCACCTTCCCATCCACTGTCATGACTAAGGTGAGGGGTACTTGGGCCCTTTAACCCCTTTAACTCCTATGTCCCCAACTTAGCATCGTCCCAATGTGGACACTCGGGTGGGACCCTCACCCAAGTTCGTCTGAATGTGGGAAGACCCTGGAGCTACAAATAGCTTTGTCCAAAGGAGTTAAGGGTCTTCCTGCAGGAGGAGACATGGACGTCCTTGCAGAAGCTGCTCTGCCTTCCAGCTACCACCAGAGAGAGACACGCTGCTGGAATTCAATGTTCTACTTCAGCTTCTCAGATGTCCAAGACCCCGGAGTGGGGGTGGGGGTGGGCACTTTCACATAGTGAAGAGGTGAAAGGAGGAGTGCTGGTGACGAGGGCAAAAGGGACATTCCTGAGCAGGGGATTCTGGACTCAGTCTCAGAGACAGAAACGGTTTGCTGACTTCATCTAGAAATAGCTCTCAGCAGCTGGGTCAGGAGATGGAGAGCAGCCAAGGAGCTAAGATGGGAAAGAGAACGGGATTATGGGGGGCCCTTTCATCTCTGGTGATTTAACCCCCCTCTCCCAAACACGCAGCCCCCCACACACACTCTGTCAGTCTGGCCTGCTAAGCAGTTTGCCGGGCTGCATTTTGCACTTTGAAGCTGTGACATGGATCCTGCTCTTAACATCTGTTCCAGTTAATGGTCTTCTGGTTGCAAAGAGAATCCTTCTCAAGTCAGTTCATGCGAAAAGGGAACACGACTGCAAGGATATGGAGATCTCAGGGAATCCGAGGACGGGAAACAAGGTGTGTTCAGGCCTTGCAGTAGTGGAAACCAGGAATTAGAGCACCAGAGGTATCTCGGTACACTTAATCCTTTCCTCTCTCCTTCTTAACCCTCTTTATCTGTGTGCTCATCCCACAAGATGACCACCAGGCCCCACTCCAACTTATGACCTCACAGATTTAGGCCCCCCCACCAACCAGAGCATGTCTGTGTATCTCAGTTCTTAGAACAAGTTCCACGGGCCTTTGGCACAGCATACTAAGAAGCCTCCCTATCCCCACTTGCCTCAGGCATCCACACTTCATCTAATCAGTGGGCCAAGGGGGAGTGCAATGGGATTATGTGGCCCATTCCCCCTTAGTCAGAGCTGTTCAAAGAAAAGATGCCCTGAGGCCAGGTGCAGTGGCTTACACCTATAATATTAACACTCTGGAAGCCTGAGAAGGATAGATCTCCTGAGCACAGGCGTTTGAGACCAGCCTGAGCAAGATCGAGATCCCGTCTCAATAAAATAGCTGGATGTTGTGGCAAGTGCCTATAGTTCCAGCTACTTGAGAGGTTGAGGTAGGAGGATTGCTTGAGCCCAAGAGTTTGAGGTTGCTATGAGCTATGAAGCCATGGCACTCTACCAAAGGCAAAAACGTGAAACTCTGTCTCAAAAATAAATAAATAAATCTAAAAAATAAAAATAGCCAGGTGTGGTAGCAGGCACCTGCAGTCCCAGCTACTTGGGGAGGCTGAGACAAGAGGATTGCTTGAGCCCAGGAGTTTGAGGTTGCTGGCTGGGTGCTATGGCTCACACCTGTAATCCTAGCACTCTGAGAGGCCGAGGCAAGTAGATTGAGCTCAGAAGTTCAAGACCAGCCTGAGCAAAAGCGAGACCCCCATCTCTAAAAACAGCCAGGCGTTGTGGCAGGAGCCTGTAGTCCCAGCTACCCAGGAGGCTGAGGCAAGAGGATGGCTTGAGCCCAAAGAGTTTAAGGTTGCTGTGAGCTACAATGCCATAGCACTCTACCAGGGACAAGAAAGTGAGATCAGTTTCAAAAAAAAAAGAAAGAAAGAAAGAAAGAAAAGATGCCCTGGGAGGCACCTGTGGCTCAGTGAGTAGGTCACCAGCCCCATACACTGAGGGTGGCAGGTTCAAACCCAGCCCCAGCCAAACTGCAACAAAAATAAATAAATAAATAAATAAATAAAATAGAAAAGATGCCCTGAGAAGGGCTGTGGTCAAACAGAGACACCATACTTGCCTAATGCAATGTCTGTCTGAAACTGACAAAAGTGAAGCTATATTCCCACTAGAAAGACCAAAGACACAGAAGCAGAAGGTAACTAAGTACATCTTGTCTTCACTGTGATGCATGCAGGCATCACAGGCAATCTTCTCCTTGCACAGTTATGGGGACTTTCTTCATTATCTGTCTGCCTCAACCCAGGTTCTGAGATATCCTTGTCCACCCACCTTAACTTGTTCTGTGTTATCAATCTTCTCTGTCCCTTCTTCAAACTCCACTCCCTGCCTCCCGAGCTTAGCCACACTCCAGGTGTACAACCTACCTGCTGCTCTTCTCTTCCAAACAGCAGCAGTTTAATCCAAAAGCTCAGATTGCTTGCCATCCAGATCCAAGTGAGCATCTTGGATTCCCTTCTAAATGGAGACTCAGTAGTAATCTCCTCACCATTTTTGGTTTCAGTGACTGACGGCAGCCAGATGCACACACTTATCCCATTCCCTGAGACAGTTCTAAATATGTCTGTGTGGAGATGCCAGGAATCAGACAGGCCTTTTCCAATAAGCTCTGAGGATGGAACCATCATACAGACACATAGGGGCTTGGGGCACTGAAAAGCCTATGTTGTGCGCACAGCCAACTTATCTCTTTCTTGGGCCAGTAATGTCAAAGCCTGTGTTGGTTATCTGAAGAACATCTCATTAGGACAATAGGCAGCTTGCATGCATGACCCAGTGTGAAACTGGATCTTCTAGGTTGTTAAGCAAATGAAATGGCTTGCAAGGCAACAAGAAGTTTCACTGCAAGGACAATATCCCACCCAGGCCACATGGCTATATCTGGTAAGCACAACAACACAGAAAGAAAGACAAGTCCCAACTTTCCCCTCCAGAGGAATGCCCAAATAACCCAGTATCCCAAAAGGATGCTTCCATACTCTGAATGCAGAAGGAAGGAAGGAAGGAAGGGAGGAAGGGAGGAAGGGAGGGAGGGAGGGAGGGATACTGGCCATGGGTTGGAATAAAAACCCTGCCTGGTTCCTCTTATTTTCTTCTGCATTAAAATATCCTAGGCAATAACTCGCAGCTTCTCTCTGAATCTGTATTAGTCAGGACTCTTGTTTGCAAGTGGCTATGATTCAGCTCTAACTAATTTGAGCATAAAAGAGGTGTATAAAGGCTCCTGTAACCAGAGCACAAGATGGGTGGAGATGGATCTGGCTCTAGAAACAGTGGCACCAGTGTCATGAACGTCATCAGAATCCTTGCAGGTTCTCATCTTTGCTGGGCATATTTACCCTGCACAAGATCTTTTGCATGGTGAGCACTTGCTGTTCTGAGCACACCCTAATAGTTTCATGACCAGAGAGAAAACAGGTTCCTCTCTCACGTCTCCAACTTTGAAAATTCTTGGGAAAGACTGACTGGCTGGCTTGACTCGTGTGCCTACCATTGGTCCAATGACTATAGGGCTGTGTGAGGGAGGGTGAATTATAATGAATGAGCCAGCCTGAGTCTCCTGTTCCTTCCTGCACTGCAGATGGACAACAGCCAGTTTCTCACCTCTCTACTTCCTGCTGTCACTGCCATTTGTTTTCTCTTTTTTCCCTTCCTTTACCCCTGAGGCCAGTCTCATAACAACTCTCACTGATCATGACCTTTATCAAGTTAGCAGTGTTCAGCTGTCCTAAACTGCAATTATCTTAGTCTCCTTCAAATCTAACAACAGCTATTCCTATACTTTTGTTCTTGTTAGTAACAAAATAATTATACTTGAGGCCCAAGAGCTCCCAAAAATACATGACCTTCAGAGGTTTCAGGAACACACAGAGGACTGTGGTGGTACAAGCCCCCGTGCACCTGTTGTTTTTGCAGATAACTAGCACCTCAGAGCAGACCAGAGGCTGACAGATTCTTAATGAATATTCCGTAGTCATTGTTTAACTTCTAATCTGAACTACATGTAGATCTCATCGCTAGACTGCATCAGATTCTGTTCTCTTTGCACTCCTCTGACTTCTTATCTCTTTCCTAAATCCTCTTGCTTCTTATCCCCCATTCCTCAGTTGCTGTCCATCCATAACATCCTTAAGCCTCTTACCACTGTCTGTCCCACCTGCATCTCCACGGTCATACACAGTATACCATTCATGTATTTCCATTAAAGTACTGCCAAAATTAATTCCCAGTCTTTTCTGACACAGCCCTACAATCTCTTTCAAATAAAAGTATTATCAGATAACATGTAGGATTATGCAACAGCAGTTGTTTGAATAAAATAAAAAAGAAATCCATTGCTTTTGGGAGAAAATGTGCAAGGGCCCATATCTTAAACTTTACATGCTGTGGTATTTGCATATGTTGGGTACTAAAAATCCAACAATGATAATTTAATTCACAAATAAGGATTTTTTCCAACCAAATCAAGATTATCAGGTAACTATGCTTGAAGGCTGAATTCTATTTGGACATATATTGACATATTTTGGGGGCATTTCTTAATCAGCTTAGTCATTCCAGCCCCTTTTCCTTGTTTCTATTAACAAAAGAAATGACAGCTTTAAAAACCACTCAAAAGTATTCAAAAATGAGTTCTTAATTTTAAAGGAAATGCCACATCTATTTGTCATTGGAGCTTCATTTTAATGGCACATCCTACAGCAGTCTGATCTTCTGCACTGTGGAGCTGTTTTCCTCCACCTAGAGAAGTACTTTCAAAACGAGAGGTTTTTTCTCTTATCTTCATTTAAAAGAACAAAAAAAAATTATGCAGCAATAAAAAGAAATGAGTTTTCAAGCCATGAAATGACACGGAGGAAATTTAAAACGCATAACACCAAGTAAAAGAAGCCAAGCTGAAAAGGCTATACACTGTGTGATTTCAACTATGTGACTTTTTGGGAAAAGCAAAACTGTGGAGACAGTAAAAGAATCAGAGGTCACCACAGGTTCGAGGGGAAGAAATGATAAATAGGCAGAGCACAGAGGAGTTTGGGGGCAATAAAATTACTCTACATGATGCCCTGATGGTGGATAGAAGTCAAAATCCACAGAAGGTACAACACCAGGAGTGAACCCTCATGTTAACTATGGACTCCGGGTGACAATGACAATCAATGTAGGTCCATCAATCATAATAGATGTGCCATTCTGATGTAGAATGTTGATAGCAGAGAAGGCTTTGTGTATGTGGGGTCAGGGAATACGTGGGAAATCTCTGTACCTTCTGCCCAACTCTGCTGTGAACCTAAAACTGCTCTAAAAAATAAATAAATAATTTTTTTTTAAAAATGCTCTAAAAAGTAAAATCTAGGGCAGCGCCTATGGCTTAGTGAGTAGGGCACCAGCCCTATATACCAAGGGTGGCAGGTTCAAACCCGGTCCCGGCCAACTGCAACAAAAAATAGCTGGGCGTTGTGGTGGGTGCCTGTAGTCCCAGCTACTTGGGAGGCCGAGGCAAGAGAATCGCCTAAGCCCAAGAGCTGGAGATTGCTGTGAGCTGTGACGCTACAGCACTCTACTGAGGGCGACAAAGTGAAACTCTGTCTCTTAAAAAAAAAAAAGTAAAATCTAGCCAGGCATGGTGGCTCACACCTGTAATCCTAGCACTCTGAGAGGCCAAGGCAGGTGGATTGCTTTGAGCTCACAGGTTAGAGACCAGCCTGAATAAGAGCTAGACCCCGTCTTTAAAAATAGCTGGGCATTGTGGTGGGCACCTGTAGTCCCAGCTACTCGGGAGGCTAAGGCAAGAGAATCACTTGAGCCCAAGAATTTGAGGTTGCTGCGAGCTATGATACAACAGCACTCTACTAAGGGTGACAAAGTGAGACTCTGTCTCAAAAAAAAAAATCTAGTACCCCTAATTCCCATCCTAGAATTCTTTCTATCCCTCCAAGGTGACGTCCTAATTGTTTATGCCTTCCTCAAGTAGCTACATTCTGTCAACCTAGGCGTCTGTCATGCCTGCCTCGCCCTTTACCCTCATCCCACAGGTTCTACATTGAGTCTGCCCACCAGTATTCCCCTGCAGAGAGTGGTCCAGATCACTGGGAAGCAAGCAGAGGCCATCAAGCTGAGTATGGAGGTGAGAACCCCAAGATCTCTGACACCCCTCCAAGGCACTGCCTGCCCCCACCTTCATCCTAGAATACAGCATATCTGGTACTTCTCAGAGCAGAGACTTAGAAAAAGGGCCCTGGAGGAACCCAGGCCCTGACCCCCATCTACCTGGACAGATGTTTCAGGCCAGTGTGCAGAAGGACCTGACCAGCCCTCAGCGTCACAGTTGCTGTGCTTCCCTCACTATTCAATGCCTCTTCCTCTGCCTCAGGCCACTGTGGTAGGTCCAGATCCACTCAGGCAATAAACGGAATGATGAATTGACAGATAAGAAGACTGCAAAACAGGACAGGCTGGGAAGGGTGAGAGCCTGAGGGAGGCCCCAGAGCAAGTGAGAAGGGGAACAGGGCTCTAGAAGCTCAGCGGGCTCCCCACCTCTGTAGGTTAAGACTTGGAGAGCCCGGCTGCCCCTCAGACAAGAGAGTTCTTTCCACTCAAACATGTGGCCCCATTGGCCGCAGAGAAAAAAGAAGCAGCCTCTCCCAGAAGCCCTGAGCTCCATGTCATACGCCCTCACATTTCCCTGAAGATGTCTGAATTTTCTTTCCCATTGCTATGTAAGAAATTATCACAAATTCAGCAGCTTAGAAAACACAAGCATTGCACTCTGGGAGGCCAAGGCTGAGGCTTTATTTGAGACCAGATTGAGCAAGAATAAGACCCTATCTCTGGTTTTGAACTTCTGACCTCAAGTGATCCTCCCACCTCAGCCTCCCAAACAAAGTGCTAGGATTATAGTTGTGAGCCACCACACCCAGCCCAGAATTTTTATTTTTTAACTATATTTCACAAACATATTATCATATCAATAAATGTAGATCCACACTGCTGACTCTCTATTCTCACTGACCCCCTTCTACTGGGCTCCATCCACTCTGGCTGTGACAAGAAGATGGGTGCATAACAACTGAAGCCAATTCATGAAAGCCATCAAGAAAATGAGATCCTATATGTACACCATGGAATACTATGCAGCCATTAAGAAGGATGGAGAATTTACATCCTTCATGTTCACATGGATGGAGCTGGAGAATGTTCTTCTGAGCAAAGT
>NW_003852535.1:3422123-3423180 GCF_000181295.1 Otolemur garnettii
AGGTTGCTGTGAGCTGTGATGCCACGGCACTCTACCCAGGGGGACAGCTTGAGGCTCTGTCTAAAAAAAAGCATTTCATCTTCCTCTTTATCATTTACATGTCTCCAAGCATCTTGCCCTCCATACTTTCATTATTTTTGTTGATGGAGATGATAGCGTTGGATACTTTTTCTTCCATTCTTGAGATACTTCGCTATGAAGAACATTTTCCAATTCCATCCATATAAGCATGAAGGAGGTGAAGTCTCCATCCTTCTTTAGGGCTGCATAGTATTCCATGGTGTATGTGTACCACAATTTATTGATCCATTATGGGTCGATGGGCATTTGGGCTTCTTCCATGGCCTAGCAATTATGAATTGGGCTGTAATAAATGTACACAGTTATGCTATAAGAAATAAAAAAAAGAGATGATAGTGTTTATTCAGTTGTACTAATGGAATGTATCCCCCTTTTACCAACAAAACATCACACACAAAAGAGGGCAGTACAAAAATAAAAATTAAATTTAAATTTTAAAATATCACACAAAAAATACTGCCAAATATGCAAGATCACATACAGAACCTCTTACTATTATTTACTGTACATATTAGTATCACTCTGCCTGGCAGTTTCTCTCTGTGTTATTACAATATATTTTCTCCCACCCCTAATAAGAACTCTTATTATTTATTTATTTAGGAAATGAGGTTTCACTCTGTCAAACATGCTAGAGTGTAGTGGCATCATCATAGCTCACTGAAGCCTCAAACTCTAGGGCTTAACTGACCCTCCTGCCTCAGCCTCCCAAGTGGCTGGAATTATACCTGGCAGAACTCCCTTTTTAAGGATTACATTGTATTTCATAACTTCACAACTGATTTTACCAGTACCAGTAGTGAACACATCATAGGCTCTATCCAGCTCTTCCCAACTATAAACAAGCTTCCACACATATGCATTTGTCTGATGAAACCCCTAGAATAACCTTAAGAGTGTGATTACTGAGTCCAAAATATGAAAAAATAGAAGGCTTTTCGCAGATAATAATGCCATACCACTCCTCAGAAAAGTA
>NW_003852535.1:3423200-3433393 GCF_000181295.1 Otolemur garnettii
TGTCTTACAGCAACTTCAAACCCCTGGGCTCATTCCATCTTTTTGCCTCAGCCTCCCAAGTAGCTTGAAATATAGAGACTCATCATGATACCTGGCTAATTTTTCTATTTTTGTTATTAGTCTTTTTTTTTTTTTTTTAGAAAGAGCCTCAAGCTGTTACCCTGGGTAGAGTACTGTTACATCACAGCTCACAGCAACCTTCAACTCCTGGGCTCAAGCGATTCTCCTGCCTCCACCTCCCAAGTAGCTGGGACTACAGGCGCCCACCACAACACCCAGCTATTTTTTGGTTGCAGCCATCACTGTTGTTTGGCAGGCCTGGGCTGGATTTGAACCCGCCAGCTCAGGTGTATATGGCTGGCGCCTTAGCCGCTTGAGCCACAGGCGCCGAACTGAATATTCTTGCTGTAATAAGCAGAAAACAGTGTCCTGGGGGTATTGTTTGTTTGTTTGAGACAAGGTCTTGCTCTGTCACCTAACTAGGATGCAGTGGCATCATCATATTTCACTGCAACCTCAAACTCTAGGGCTTAAGCGATTCTCCTACCTCAGCCTCCCAAGAAGCTGGGACTATGGGCATGCAACACCATGCTCAGCTAATTTTTCTGTTTGTTGTAGAGATGGAGTCTAGCTATTGCCCAAATTGGCTTTGAACTCCTGGCTTCAAGCAACCTTCTCACATCAGCCTCCCAAAGTGCTAGGATTACAGGCATAAGCCACCATACCCAGCTGTATCTTGTTGTTTTCATTCACACTTATTTAATTCTGAAAGGAGTTGAAAATTGTTTTCATATGATTTGGATCTATTCATGATTCCTTTTTTTGTAAACTTCCCATTCATATTCCTTGCCAATTTTTCCCTTTTTATTGCTTTGTAAGAAACCTCTTTTACATTAAAGATATTAACCTATCACTACATATGCTCAATATTTTTTGATTTTTAAAACCTGTCATTTCTTATTACTTTTTAAACATAGAAACCTTTATTGCTTTGTATAATCACATCTATCCATTTCTTTAATTCAGCTTCTGTACATTTAGAAAGGCCTTTCCCTCCCTCTGAGCATAAAACTACATGCCTAGATTTTCTTCAAGCACATCCATATTTGTTTGGCCTCTTATATTTTATCATAGATCCTTCTGAAATTTAGCTTAGCATAAACTAGGAAGCTAGTTTTTTTTTTTTTTTTTTTGGTCTAGATTAGTTAATTGTCCCAAACGCATTTAATGAATAGTCCCACCTTTCCTGGCTGACATAAAACACAACCCTTATAACACACTATTTCTGGACTATTCTGTTCCATTGATTTGTCTGTTCTGATGCCAGCAGTGTTCTGCTTCATTCTTAATTATAGTGCAGCTCGTACTAGATTGTCTTCTTGTGCACAGCCCCTCACTGTGCCCCTCACCAGTGATGAAGGCAGAGATACACAGCACCTCATCACATCTCTAACAGAACGTAACACTTCGTCACACCTCTAAAGAGCAAAGCTGCCTCACAAAGTGTCACTAAATATTGTTGATTCTACCAAGACTCCATGTGAAGATCAAAGAGATGCTTACATCACATACCCCACAACAAAAAAGTTTAATAGGCATTTCTGTTCTCCTTCAAATCTATCCTCAGGTAACAGCTATTGGCATTTTCTCTCTCTTTCCTGACTCTTCCCCCACATCACCACCTGAGTCTCCTCCACTGTCCTAAGAATTCATCTCTGCCTGTAAACTTGCATGCATCACTCCACAAAGCCAAACTCCTGCCATTAAATGAATCTTTCCTTCTTACATTTCATCAAGTGTTGCTTGAGCATCCCCAGAGGGTGTCTCTCCCTCTCTTTCTCTCACACACACACACAGACACCTAGTGCAATCAACTTATCAAAGCATGTACTGATCAATAGCTGGTCTCTTGGCTGGGCATCATGGCTCATGCCTGTAATCCTAGCACTCAGGAAGTCAGAGACAGGTGGATTGCTTGAGCTCAGTAATTGGAGACCAGCCTAAGCAAGAGCAAGACCCTGTCTCTAAATTAGCCAGGGGGCTAATTAGAGTCTCACCCACTATTAGTCATAATGGGTGCCTGTAGTCCCAGCTACTGGAGAGGCTGAAGCAAGAGGATCACTTGAGCCCAAGACTTTGAGGTTGCTGTGAGCTATGACATCATGGCACTCTACCAAGGGCAACAAAGTGAGACTCTGTCTCAAAAAAAAATCAGTTATTCCAATATTGATTTATGGATTCAATGTAATTCTGATCACAATCCCAATGGATAGTTTCAAAGAACTGGCTAAGCAAATTCTAAAATTTATATAAAAGTGCTAAGGGCCAACTATAACTAAGATACTCTTTAAAAGAAGAACAAGGTGGAAGAACTTGACCTATCAGGTATCAATACACATTATAAACTCTTATTATGAAACTGTAGTAATTAAGACAGTGAGTTATGGCATAGGAAAAATGAAATAGACCAGCAGAGAACAGCAAGCCCAGAAACAGAACCACATACAGAAAAAATTTGGTAAGTGGTAGAGGAGGCATTGCAGACCTCCGGATAAAATATGGACTATTCAGGAAGCAGGACAGCTACTCGCCCACATAGGAAATAAATAAAATGTAGACCATATTTCAACCTAAAACAAAAATGAATTCCTGCTGAAGAATGAGAATTTATTTATTTATTTATTTATTTTAGACAGAGTCTCACTATGTCACCCTCAGTAGAGCGCTCTGACATCATAGCTCACAGCAACTTCAAAATCTTGGCCTTAAGTGATTGTCTTGGCTCAGACTCCCCAGTAGCTGGCACTACAGGCACCTGCCACAACGCCCATCTATTTTTTGTTGCAGTTGTCATTGTTGTTTAGCAGGCCCAGGCCAGGTTCAAACCCACCAGCCTCGGTGTATGTGGCTGGTGCCGTAACCACTGTGCTACAGGCACCAAGCCAGAATAAGAATTTCTTAACACGGCTCGGCACCTATAGCTCAACCGGCTAAGGCGCCAGCCACGTACACCTAAGGTGGTGGGTTCGAATCCCCAGCCCGGACCCGCCAAACAACAATGACGGCTGCAACCAAAAAATAGCCGGGCGTTGTGGCGGGCGCCTGTGGTCCCAGCTACTTGGGAGGCAGAGGCAGGAGACTCGCTTGAGCCCAGGAATTGGAGATTGCTGTGAGCTGTAATGCCACGGCACTCTGCCCAGGGGGACAGCTTGAGGCTCTGGAAAAAAAAAAAAAAAAGAATTTCTTAACACATAAAATGTGCTAAGTTTTTATACTTATAATAAAAAGTTATCAATTTTTCCACTTTAAAGTTTTGTTGAGGTATTTTTTTGTTTTGTTTTTTGAGACAGAGTCTAACTTTGTCACCCTCAGTAGAGTGCTATGGCATCATAGCTCAAAGCAACCTCAAACTCTTGGGCTCAAGTGGTCCTCTTGCCTTAGGCTCCTGAGTAGCTGGGACTATAGGCAATGCTTGGCTATTTTTAAAGACAAGGGAGGGGGTCTCTCTCTAGCTCAGGCTGGTCTCGAACTTGTGAGCTCAGGCAATCCACCTTTCTCAGCCTCCCAGAGTGCTGGGATTACAGGCGTGAGCCACCACACTTCAAAGTTTTTTAAATTCTGGTCATCTGTTTCACAACATGATGAAGTAGTAAAAGAAGGAATTCATAAGATTAGCAACCAGAATTTATAAAGAAATTCTGGAAATTGATTAGAAAAAGGACTTCTAATACCATTAAAATAACAAAATAACACTGAAAATAACTCCCAAGAAAGTATTT
Source organism: Otolemur garnettii (assembly GCF_000181295.1). Lineage (NCBI taxonomy): Eukaryota > Metazoa > Chordata > Mammalia > Primates > Galagidae > Otolemur > Otolemur garnettii. The sequence continues at coordinate 3,426,980 of NW_003852535.1, forward strand.
TAAAATATTCTTAGCCAGGCATTGTGGTGGGTGCCTGTAGTCCCAGCTACTTGGGAGATTGAGGCAAGAGAATCACTTAAGCCCAAGAGCTGGAGGTTACTGTGAGCTGTGATGCTACCGCACTCTACAGAGGGTGACATAGTAAGACTCTGTCTCAAAAAAAAAGAAAAAGAAATTGAGTGGCGCCTGTGGCTCAAAGGAGTGGGGTGCCAGCCCAATATACCAGAAGTGGTGGGTTCAAATCCAGCCCTGGCCAAAAACTGCAAAAAAAGATTAAAAAAAAAAAAAATATATATATATGTATATATATATATTCTTAAAAGCACCAAAGATCTGGAAAGACAGGAAAAACTAAGGCAATCATAGAAGCAAGAGTGGTGACCCAGAGAGGTAAGCAGAGCACTGAGCACAAAAGCAAACACTGTACGTAATGAGAAAATGTATAAAGTGCACATACATTCTCTGAAATATCAGAATCAACGGCTTAACACAATACTAGAGTGGGGGAGGGGGCTGGGCCAAGACAACTATAGTAGGAAAGAAAAAGACATAAGAAAATTAAGAATTAAAAGAGAATAGCTTAAAAATCTCATTCTTTAAAGAGAATATTATCATCTACATAGATAAACCAACAAAATCAATAAACAAAACTAAGAAGAGAGTTTAGCAAGGATGCTGGATACAAAATCAAATTACCAAAATATCAATAGCAATAACTTAGAAGCAATAATCTGGAAAATATATTTTTGAAAATTAAGACACCACTCAGAATAGTACCAAAAGCTTTCTACGATTACGGAATTGAATTAACAAAGGATACCCAAGATTTCCCTGGAGAAAATTTCTGAAACCATTTTAAGAGCACAAAGATTCCATGAGCAAGGTTATTAGTTTAAAAAAAATTTTTTAAAGAAAAAAATCACAAAGATTATCTTAGTAAATAAAAATAAATTCTACACTCTGGTTTAGAATGACATGGCACTCTACTGAGGGTGACATAGTGAGACTCTAAAATAAATTAAATAAATAAATAAATTCTCATCCTTCAGCAGGAATTCATTTTTGTTTTAGGTTTAAATATGGCCTACATTTTATTTATTTCCTATGTGGGTGAGTACAAAATTAATTTGTAGAAATTTATATAAGTTCAATTCAATCTAATAAGAATTTCAGTTGGTTTTTTTTTTATTAAATCATAGTTGTGTACATTAATACTTTCATGGGGTACAGTGTCTTGTTTCCATATACAATTTGAAATACTTTCATCCAATTGGCCAACATAGCCTTCACGTCATTCTCATAGTTGTTGTGTTAAAACATTTATATTCCACATTTAGATAGATTCACATGTACCCTTATAGGATAAATCATAGGCATGATCCCAGCAATCACCCTCCCTCCACCCATCCTCCTCCTCCCCTCCCTCTCCCTTTTCCCCGTATTCTTAGACTAAAATTGGGTTATAGCTTTCCTATGATAGCTAAAAATTAGTTTCATAATAGGGTTGAGTATACTGTCAGTTGGATTTTTTTAAGGAATTCCAAAAACTTACTCTAAATTAATATGGAAGAATAAAGAACCACAATAGCTGAGTCTATTTTGAAATACAAAAACAAACACATGATGCTCACTCTACCGTCTATTAAGATATACAACAAACCCACAGCATGTCTATAACCTTCTTGGTGCAAGAAGAGACAGAATTGAGGAGAGTTACACACTTTATAATTATATTAATTCGATTCTAATGGAAAAGATTTCTGCTTATTGAAGTACACAAAGGACAAATTTAACAGACAGATGACAAACTGAGAGGAGATATTGGCAACATTTAACACTGACAATGTTCTTTAAACAAGAACAAGAAAGAAACACTAGTAGAAACGTGGGCAAAGAAAATGAACCAGCATTTTACAGACGGGAAAATCCACAAGGTTAATCACCACCAATGAAGAATAAGGTATCACTTTATACTCATTAAACTGGTAACATTAGGCTGGGCACAGTAGCTCACACACTCTGGGAGGGCGAGGCAGGTGGATTGCCTGAGTTCACAGGTTTGAGACCAGCCTAAGCGAAAGTGAGACCTTATCTTTAAAAATAGCCAGGTATTGTGGCAAGCACCTGTAGTCCCAGCTACTCAGGAGGCTGATATAAGAGATCACTTGAGCCCAAGAGTTTGAAGTTGCTGTGAGTTATGACGCCATAGCACTCAAGTCAGGTCGACTGAGTGAGACTGTAAGACTCTGTCTCAAAAGATAAATAAATAAACAAACAAACAAAGTGAAGATGAAGGAGAAAATTCTGCAAGCAGTGAGATGTAAGAAAAGCATCACCTACAAAGGGAGAAATATCAGAATAACTGTAGATCTCTCAGACAAAATGTTTCAAACCAGAAGAAGATGGTCATCAACCTTCAATCTCTTAAAACAAAACAACTTCCAGCCCTGGATCCTCTATCCGGCTAAACTGAGTTTCATTTGTGAGGGAGAAATCAAATACTTCAATGACAGACATGTTGAAGAATTTTGCCATAACTAAACCAGCTCTCCTGGATATTCTCAGACCCATCCTCCACAATGACAAGTGTAATGCTCTACCTCCAAAGTAAACTCACACAGAAATTTTTTGAACAAAACCCAAATTCCACAGTGGTAAAAGGATTAAAAATGTCCATGGGACATCCAAAAATCATGACACCCAAAATAAAACCAGGCTTATCAATTCTCTCAATTAATGTGAACAGTTTAAATTGTCCTCTAAAGAGGCACAGGCTGGTTGACTGGATACATAAACTCAGACCAGATATCTGTTGTGTACAAGAATCTCACCTTACCTTAAAGGATAAAAATAGACTCAGGGTGAAGGGATGGACTTGAATAATACAGGCAAATGGAAACCAGAAAAAAGCAGGGGTTGCAATTTTAGTAGTAGATACAATTGGCTTTAAACCAACAAAGATAAAGAAAGATAAGGAAGGTCACTACATATTTATAAAGGGAAACACCCAACATGAAGAGATTTCCATAATGAACATTAATGCACCCTACCAGAATGCTCCTCAATTCATAAAGTAGACCCTAATGGATATGAACAACTTGATATCTTCCTGCACTATAATAGTTGGAGATTTTAACACCCCTTTGATAGTTTTGGATAGATCCTCAAGAAGAAACTAAACAAAGAAATATTAGACTTGGCTCAGCACCTGTGGCTCAAGTGCCTAAGGCCCCAGCCACATACACCTAAGGTGGCAGGTTTGAATCCAGCCCGGGCCCGCCAAAAACAACAATGACAGCTGCAACCAAAAAATAGCTGGGCGTTGTGGCGGGCACCTGTGGTCCCAACTACTTGGGATGCTGAGGCAGGAGACTTGCTTGAGCCCAGGAGTTGGAGGTTGCTGTGAGCTGTGATGCCACAGCACTCTACCCAGGGGGATATCTTGAGGCTCTGTCTCAAAAAAATAAATAAATAAAAAATAAAAAAAGAAGTATTAGACTTAAAACTGACCCTAGAACAGACCTCTATAGAACATTTCACCCTACTAAAACTGAATAAACATTCTTCTCATCAGCCCATGGGTCATCCTCCAAAATAGACCATATCCTAGAACACAAGTCTAACCTCAGCAAATTTAAAAGTATAGAAATTATTCCTTGTATCTTCTTGGACCACCATGGAATAAAAGTTGAACTCAACAGCAATGGGAATCTCCATACTCAAACAAAGCCATGGAAGCTAAATAATCTTAGGCTGACTGATAGCTGGGTCAAAGACGAGATTAAGAAGGAAATCACCAAATTTTTGAAACTAAATGAAAACGAAGACACAAATTATCAAACCTGTGGGATACTGCAAAGGCAGTCCTAAGAGGGAAATTTATAGCATTGGAAGCCTTCATCAAGAAAACAGAAAGAGAGGAAGCCGACAACTTAATGGATCATCTCAGGCAACTGGAAAAGAAAGAACATTCCAACCCCAAACCCAACAGAAGAAAAGAAATAACCAGAATTAGGGCAGAATTAAATGAAATTGAAAACAAAAGGATCATTCAGAAGATCAACAAAACAAAAAGTTGGTTTTTTGAAATAATTAACAAAATTGATAAACCTTTGGCCAACCTAACCATATGATTGGCAAAACATAACTATAGTCCATAAAGTAGAAGGGAAGAGGAGAGAGAGGGGTGGGGAGAGGGTATATATGGGAGAAGAGAGGGTATTCGGGGATGCCTCATCTAATGTGCATGATGCAATGGTACATTTCAAAACTAGTAAGAAATGAGTATAATTGTGATGGATGTGTTACTTGGTTCAATGTGAACATTTCACGTTGTATATCGAAGCAGTACCCTGAACCCCATAAATGCATCAATGTACAAAGCTACAATTTAATAAAAAATAATTATAAAAAAAAGAAAAGAAAAGAAACTCACAGCTTCTCGATCCACCTTCTCTTGTCAAAAAAGGCCAGACCTGGGTAAGGGGAGAGGCAGACAGGGACTTATCCAGGGTCACACAGCTGGAGTCTGGTGGAGTCAAGGCTAGAATCCAAGCCATCTTCCTGCTGGACCTCCTAGGCCTCTGAGATCCTGTCCTCTAAGATAGGCTGAGTCCCAGGAATCATCCCTGAAACTCCTGGCTCTTGGAAACAGTGGGTGGTTTGGGACAGAAAGTAGGACAACTGAGCACAGACATCTAAAAAGAATCCCCTAACTCTACTCCATAACCCTGTTCCTCTTTCCCCATAAGTGGAAAGAGAAACTGGGGCAGCAGCAGGAGGAACAGCAGATGGTCCCACTCCAGGTCCCACTCCAGGCCTCCAGCAGCAGATGGGCTCCCTCCAGGAACACTGAGAAGAGGCAGAGGGTGGAGGGAAATAGGCCTATACCTCCCAGATATCCAAACCAAAAGGAAGGATAGAGAAATGGAAGCCAGGGCAGGGCAGGAGAGACCTCTCCTGGGCCTGTGGACTCAGAGAAACACTTCTCCTGGGCCTCTCTCTTCTAGCCAGACATACTCAAGACCACTTCATTAAAAGTAATTATGGCAGGCCCAGAGCAGTGGCTCATGCCTACTATAATCCTAGCACTCTGGGAGGCTGAGATAGATGGATTGCCTGAACTCAGGAGTTTGAGACCAGCCTGAGCAAGAGTGAGATCTCATCTCTACTAAATATAGAAAAATTAGCCAGGTATTGTAGTGAATGCCTGTAGTCCTAGCTTGTCAGGAGGCTGAGGCAAGAGGATTGCTTGATCCTAAGAGTTTGAGGTTGCTGTGAGCTATGATGCCACAGCACTCTTCCCAGGGTAAAGAGCGAGACTCTGTCTTAAAAAAAAAAAAAAAAAAAGTAACTTTGGCAAGACATTGTGGCCAGAGCCTATAGTCCCAGCTACTCAGGAGGCTGAGGCAGGAAGACCACTTGAGCTCAGGAGTTCTGGGCTATAATGCACTATGCTGATGGGGTGTCCACACTAAGTTTAGCATCTATATGTGTAAGGTAACCTCCAGGGTATGGTAACCTCCAGAGACTGAGAACCAACAGGTTGCCTAAAGAGAAATTAACCAACCCAGGTTAGAAATGGAGCTTATCAGTAGTGGGATGAAGCCTGTAAATAGGCACTGCACTCCAGCCTGGGCAGTATAGCAAGACCCCATCTCTAAAAAAAAAAAAAAGTAACTATGCATAACTAAAATCCAACGAAATCTACAAAAATGCCACTACAACTAAAATGTGAGTTTGGGAAGCTTATAGGTTATAAAATCACTATGTGTGTGAAAAAAGAATTATATTTCTATCTACTAGCAATAAATGATCAGAAATTGAATTTTTTTTTTTTTTGTAATTTTGGCTAGGGCCAGGCTTAAACCGGCCACCCCTGGTATAAGGGGCTGGTGCCCTACTCCTTGAGCCACAGGTGCCACCCAGAAATTGAAAAAAAAAATTTTTTTTATATATACATGTGTTTATTAGGTTTCCACTTTTTGCCTTCACAAAATTAAAAAGGCTTAAAATTTAACAATAACAATGTTTAAGATAAGATCTAGAAACAAAAACCTCGTAAAGAATGAATGAAGATAAATACATTCAGAAAAGAAATCAGACAATTGCTGCAATGAAGTATTAAGCAATAATAATAATAGTAATGCAAAGAAAGTAACATTCACATTGTCTAATAAGAGTATGTCTATTATAGAATGCTTTGACACTGAGGTTCAGTATGGAGTGATCAATTAACATCTTATTATTATTTTTCCCCCAAAGTCTCAAAAAATAGACAACTGGCTCGGCGCCTATAGCTCAACCGGCTAAGGCCCCAGCCACGTACACCTAAGGTGGCGGGTTCGAATCCCCAGCCCGGACCCGCCAAACAACAATGACGGCTGCAACCAAAAAATAGCCGGGCGTTGTGGC
>NW_003852535.1:3434954-3440079 GCF_000181295.1 Otolemur garnettii
TGGATGGGGGGAGGGAGGGTGATGGGTAGGGTCACCTCTATGGTTTATCTTACAAGGGTACAAGTGAATCTTTCTAAAAGCAGAGTATGAATGTCTTGACTCAATAACTAAGAAAATGACATGAAGGTTATGTTAACCAGTTTGATGAGAGTATTTCAAAATGTATGTGAAAACAGCACACTATACCCCATGATTGCATTAATGTACACAGTTATGCTATAAAGAAATAATAAAGGAAATTTGAATGGGAAAAAGAGAAAAAAGAAAGAGCAGGGCTGGCTGAGTGCCTGAAGCTCAACGGTTAGAGTGCCGACCCCGTGCACTGGGGCAGAAGGGTTCAAACCCGGCCAGGAACTGCTAAACGAAAAGAAAGAAAGAAAGAAAGAAAGAAATAGCAGGGCCTACACTTGAACCTGGTTGGTTTGCATGACAGAATTCACAATGCACACACATGCACACACAGACACACACATGCTTCCCACCCTCCTCACCCTTTTCTCTGCTCCCCTGCAGTCTTTGTTTTGGTTACAGTGAAAAACTTTATACCTCTTGCTTCTCCCCTCATCAGCCTTTCCTGGCTGAGGATTAAAATGAAGGTCGCCAATAGAGAAGCTTTCTTGAAAGGTCTTCCCCTTCCTGAGGCAGGTGAGAACATCTGGAAAGAGGAAGAAAGGGGAAAGGGGATCAGAATGCTGAAGCAGCAGCTATGTTCTCTCCCCACCCAGGCCAGGCCCTGGCTGTGCAGCAGTTTGCCACCTCACACCTGGGCTCTCATCCAGCTCCCCAACCCCTAGCTAACCTCAGCCCTCCTGCTGCACTTCTAGGCTCTTCTGTTATCTGCCTCCAGAGTGCCCTGGGCCAGCAGCGTTGAGGCCTCAGAAGGCAAAATATAGCCAAGAGAGTCACTGAGCTCTCATCTCCTTCATTCTCCATCCAGAGACCCTTCCTTTCCCCCATCCCCACCCAATAGCTCCCTGTCCCTCCTGGGCTGGCAGGAACCAGAACTAATAGCAGGGGAAAGACCATGTGGGAAGGGGATGGCTGGCCTGCTCTGTGAGGGAGGACAGCTGTGATCTGCTGTCCAGAGCAGACCCAGGATTCCTGCACAGTTCCAGTCCTCAGTTCAGGAAGGGCCTGGGGCAGAGGCCACGATGAGCTCTTTCTGTGTGGCTCCAATCCTCCTACCTCTGGGTTTTGGAAGCAGAGGCCACAATGAGCCTTTCTGTGTAACTCCAATCTTCCCACCTCTGGGTTTTGGAGGGCTGCCTCATGACACTGTCTGGCCAGGGTAGATCTCAAGGCCCCATCATCTGGTCACCACAGCTGGGAACATAGAGACTACTTGCATGGCCTTCTCCCTCAGCCTTTTCACCTGCTGTACCTTCCTCTTCCTGCTCAGATGGCTAGCTAGTTCAAGATGGTCCTCCCCTTGGACCAGATAAATGCCCATAGGGCCCCTCTGCAGTCTTCACCCATCTCCTAACCAAGCCCTTAGCACCAGCAAGTGCCGGGTTTCTATCCCTTGTCTCACTAGTCCTTCCAGTTGCTCGTGGGCAAGACTCACGACAGGCCAGGTACATCTTGTCCAGCCCACTGCCTCTGTTGGGCCAGACATTTGCACCTCATTCCTCCCTGGACCATTGTGTAGTGTCCCTGTCTCACCCATCCTATAGCAATCCCAGAAGGATGCTGAGTCACTGGCCTGCGTGAGCTCACTGGAGTAAGTAAGACACCTCACTTGGCCCAATCCCACCTTATGCTGTCTGTAATTAAAAGTTTGATATTTTGTTCATTGTGGATTTTTTGTTTTGTTTTAATTTTTTAAATAGTACATTTAAATATTAGTTATCATGATTTTTTTTAAGAAAGAGCCTCACTATGTTACCCTTGGTAGAGTGCCATGGCATCACAGCTCACAGCAATCTCAAACTCTTAAACTTAAGCAATTCTCTTGCCTCCACCTCCCAAGTAGCTGGGACTACATGTGCCCACCACAAAGGCTGACTATTTTTTTGTTGCTGTTGTTGTATTTGTCATGGTTGTTTAGCAGACCTGGGCCTGGTTCGAACTCACCAGCCCTTGTGTATGCAGCTGGCATCCTAACCACTGAGCTACAGGTGCCCCAGCCAGTTATCATGATTATTGAATTTTTTATTTTTTTGAGACAGAGTCTCACAAGCTCAGTACCTGTAGCTCAAGCAGCTGAGGCACCAGCCACATACACCAGAGCTGGTGGGTTCCAATCCAGCCTGGGCCTGCCAAACTACAATGAGACAGAATCTCACTTTGTAGCCCTCAGTGGAGTGCAATGGTGTCATAGCTCAGAGCAACCTTAAACTCTTGGGCTCAAGTGATTCTCTTGCCTCAGCCTCCCAAGTAGCTAGGACTACAGGAGGCCTGCCACAACACTCTCCTATTTTCAGAGACAGGGTCTTGCTCTTGCTCAGGCTGGTCTCGAACCCATGAGCTCAGGCACTCCACCTGCCTCAGTCTCCCAGAGTGCTAGGATTACAGGCATGGGCCACCACCCCCGGCCTTATGATTACTGAATTTTTGGCACCATGTTAGATGTTGTACCTCACCTCATCCCAGTCCCCACCCTGCCCAGCACACACACTTTCCTTAGCTGCCCACTGCTCAAGGAACATTCAGGGACTTTCATGATCTGGCCCCTGCCAAGGTCTCTGGGCTCCTCTCCATGTGCCCTTCATATGATCCCTATTATAATCTTTATCTTGTAAAAACCTGACAGTTTATTTGCTATTACCTGAGCTAAGGTAACAGTAGAGCAAAGTCCTTGAGGGAAGAAAGTGCTTGGCATATTCTAGGAAAGGCAAGGCTGGGGCAGAGTAGTGGGGAAGCAGCAGTGGCAAAAGAGGCCAGGAAGGAAGCAGAGGCTACTCACACGGGCCCTCGCTGCAGGTCATTTAAGGACTCCAGGTTTACTCTGAGAAAGATGGGAAGTCTTGAGAGCATTCTGAATGGAGGAGAGATACAATGTGACTCATATATCAAAGAAGCCTTCTGAACGTTACGCTGAGAACAAACTGGAGATGGGGCCTGTATAGAAGCAGCAGGGAGGTAAGTGTGGAGGCCATAGTGCAGGTAAGAGGCAACACTTGGCAAGACCGCAGTGGTTGCACACAAGAGATATTTAAGGAAAAGGCAATGGGATTTTCTAGTGAATTAGATTTGGCATGTGAGTCTCTGAAAGAACGGAGTCAAGGGTGACTCCAGGATCTTAGGCCTGAGCTACTGAAAGGACAGGGTTACCAACCACTCAGATGGGCAAAGCTGCAAATAGAGCAAGTTTGGGGTTTGAAATGAGTCATATCAGAGACAATTCTAGACATCCAAGTGGAGCTGGCAGGCAACAGCAATGACGGTGATAATAACAATCATGGCTCCAGCCAGAGTGCTCTAAGCCAGGCGCTTTTCCAACACTTTACATGTCTGAACTAGTGTAATCCTCATAATGGCCCTATAGTGTACAGCTGTTCTTATCCCCATTTTACAGATGAGGAAATATTGGACATGTGAGTCTAGTGTTGATGGAGAGCCTGGGCTGGAGATATAAGTTTGGGAGTCATCAGATTGTGTAGCAAAACTTCACTTGGGGAGTAGATATGACAGTCCAAAACCTGGGCTCAGACACTCCAAAGATTAGAGCGGAAAGATAAAGAACAATGACCAGGGAGGTAGGAGACCCAAGAGAGGGTGTCCCCAGAGGCAAAGCACAGCAAGTATTTCAAGGAGGATGTGATAGAGAAAGGATTTTGGAAACTGCAAACTGAGATCACAATACAAGGAGATAGTTTGGGTTGGGCATTGGCCACCGAATCGTGACGTAGGTTTTGGCAAGTCACAGGACCTCTGCTTCTCCATCTGTAAAAAAAAAAAAAAAAATTGGTTCTTTAGAGATTCCCTAGCTCAGATACCCTATAGCCGGCCCTGTCCCCAGACCATCCCAGGACTACCTGCCCGGTCAGTCTTACCACCCCCATCTCTCTCCTGTCTGCTTTTTACCCCTGCCCTTGGGTAAATACTTAGCCAACCCTTTCCCTCACTAAAATGTTCCTGTTCATAATCTATCATTTTGTCTCCAAGGAATTCCCTCACCTAGAACCAGGTTGAGTCGGGGGTGGGGGTAGCATTACTGTAAATATTTGTCCTCATCTCTTGGGGTTCACCCCTCATTCTGCCAATATTCTCAATTGCTCTCTTCTGGCCCAGGCCCCTGGCTCAGGCCCAAAACCCAAGTAGGTTGCAGCTGCAGCTAGAGAGAGGAAAGAGGCTCTCTATTAACCCTCTAGAACCCAAATCTCAGAAACTTGAAGAGGAAGGCTGGGAGGAAGGGATGGCTAGTGGGAGTAGGAATTAGAGCTGTAGATTAAGGTGCAGGAGTCTGGAGCTAGGGATAGAGACTTCAGGTGAGGGCTGGAGTTGGGGGCTTGAGGCTGAGCCTTGGAAACTTGGGCCTGGGATTGGGGACCAGGAAACCAAGTACTGGGGTTGATGGAGGCCATCACATTGACCTTTGCCAAGAGTCCAGACAGTGCCCCCCAGGTCCTCTGGAAACTGGACAGGATCAGAGAAGGGGCAGATGGACTGAAGTTGAGCCCTCTAAAAAAGACATGGGAAGCCAGGAAAAAAGGGCACCCTGAGGAGAGGAAAGTATGGGCCTTACCGGTAGGCAGCGTCCAGGGAAGTTTGGAGCCAGGAAAACAAGTCCTTGAAGGTGGCAGGAGATGCCTAAAACTACCACATGTCAGAGCTGAAGTCTTTCTAGATAAGCTAGTCCAGAGTGACCAGAGTGTTTCTCAGAAGCCAGTTCTATGAAATGCTCCCCCATAAAAAAGATCATGTGGTATAATAAATAGGTGAGTCAAACCCCAGGTGTCTCATCTTCAAAGAACAGCAGAGCTGGGAGATCCCTTTGGGGCTATCTGATCCAGCTTCACTACCATCTCCACTCCATGTATAGAGAGGTAGACTGAGGCTGCAGGAGAGGCCATGACTCCTTCTCTTCCACAAGGGTCTAGACCAGTGTTTTTCAATCTTTTTTTAGCTCATGACACACTTGAACCTATAGCTAAACTTCCGTGGCACACTTAAATTATGTTGA
>NW_003852535.1:3440327-3452374 GCF_000181295.1 Otolemur garnettii
AAAAAAAAAAAAAAGTAAAAAAAGAAGCAGTCTTCCAACATCCAAAACTCAGAGAGACCCAGCCTGGCTCCCTACTTCTATCTCTCTGCACTGCTGCAATATCCACTTGGGATAGCATTCTTCAGGAAGACTTCCTTCTTTCCTTCCTTCCTTCCCTCCTTACTTGGACAAGCCCTGGGGGACCTAGCAATCCCCCTACCTTTGTAGAAAGTGGACAAGAAAGGCAGGGAAGTTTGCCCCTGAACGTCTACATGTTCCCCGTCCCTACTAGCTGGGCACCGCCCCTACTCTCCCCTCAGAGGGGGCACCAGCTTCTGGCAAACCCTGGTGAGCCCCAAGAAGCAGCAGCTCTAGCCAGCTGGCCCCTCCCCCTCCGCCTTCCCCAGCCTCCAGCCAGGAGCTGGGGCCCTAACTCGATTGTGTGTGGTTAATCTCAGCATATGCCTGCAGCGTGTGCCTGTGCAAGTAAACAAGGCTGCCTCAGAGGTCCCCTCATCCTCATCAATCCCTGCCCTGGTCAGACCTCTTTCAGCACTGGGGCTGGCAGGAGGCGCCAAGAGGGCGCAGGGAAGGGGGACTGTTGGACCAGGATCAGGTTAGACCCTAGCAAAGGGCTGATTGCCCAGCAGTCAGGAGTGGGGAGAGGACAGCGGGGGAAGTGACATCCACATTTGGGAACGTTTGAGATAGAGGCAATAACAATAATTGGGAGTCACCTAGCCTGGCCTCTGACACCTACTAGCTGTGTGACCTTGGGTTACTGAACCTCTCAGTGCTTCGGTTCCCTCATCTATCAAGTGAGAATAATAATTCTGCCTACTTCATCAAGTTATTAGGAAAACTAAATAAGTTAAAATACATATAACTCTGAGAAGAAGACCAGCATATAGGTTGTGCTATGCAAGGGTCTGTTAAATAGTGGAACCACAGAATGAAGGTCTGGGGAAGACACTGGATCAGCAATTGCCCGGGATACACCCTACTCTCTCTTACCAACGGCTGAGAGGGTTCTCAACTAGTTAGGCTCCAAGCTGGGAACGAAATCTACAAAAGGTGAAGGGCTCTAGAGGGTACATTAAGTTGACCTGACCTCTCTTGGCCTCAGTTCTCTATCTGTAAAATGGGGCCCTGGTTGCACCTATATCCTAGAGCAGCTGTGAAGATTAAATGAGAAAGCACGTATGAAGATCGTATAAACGCAGCAGTCGGTACTAAGCCCAGGACAGAGGGCAGCCAGCTCCCATTATCTTCTGAATGTTCTACAGCACCTTACCCACCCTCGCCAACAAAAGGCCTGCATTGTAGGGCATGACAGAGATATAAATGCTATTATTCCTCTCCCTGAAAAGGAAAAATGGGCGCTTGGCCTCAGCCTTTCCAACCGTAAGACATCTGGCCCTCTCGCCCCACCCCTCCTGGGCACAGCCAGGTGAGCCACTAGGGGGCGCCGCTGGAGGCGCGGACAACGTGGAGCACCATTGCAGACGTCCCAGACGGTGGGCACTGAGGCGAGGCAGAGACCAAGGTTCACCACGCAGCAGGCGGGGAGGGTAACCCCTGCCCCACTGACGTATTTCTGTGCCTGCGCAGGGGCAGGGGTCTCCCGGAGAGATAAGTAGGAAAGGAAGGGAGCTGAGGCTACTCTCTTTCCCACCCCTGGTCATTGGTGGGGACTCGAGGACTGGACGTCCACAGGACTCGGGGAGTGATAAGGAGAGTGCGAACGAAGGAAGCAAACTTAGCTGAGCCAGAATCAGGGGGCCTCAAAACCGACCCTGCTTCAGCCGAGTCACCACCCTGCGCGTTCAGATTTCTCTGTGCTGAGTCAGTGGATAGACTTGGGGACCTGGACCTCAGGTTCTCCAAAATTCCAGACTGAATTTCCACAGGATTCCAGCAGTTTCCTCTGGGACCTAAACTTGTGCCCGGTTGTGTATACCCTGTGGCGGAAAATTTGGGGGCCCAACGTCCAGTGACCAACCTTAGAGAGTAGACACCTTTAATTAGGTTTTTCGAGTTGCTTTGGGCCATAGGGATTTGAGCAGGAAGCACAAGCCTCCGTAGAGTGGGGAAAAGTATCTCCTTTGGGCTGTACATCCACTGTGCATCCAACTCCAAGGCGGCAGTAAGTGACCTTGTCTCCGAGTTCCTGTCCTCATAGGCATGGACAAGAGGATGCGTAGGGACGCTCTATGGAAAGGCATCTCCTTTCCTTCACTGGTTGCGACCGGCAGTCTGAAACTCCAGGATGCGTCATCTGGGTTCCCAGCACTCAACACCCAGGCGACCCAGGCGGTCGAGCTCGTTAACTCAGCCTCGTGGCCGTCGGGCTATAAGGACCAGGGAGCGCCCCTTCCAGGACCCAGGCCGAGCCAAGAACACACACCAGGCGCCAAGCTCTGGACCGCTCCAAGCCCATCTTTTCTTTTCATGTCAAAACTCAAACCCAGATACATTTGTCACTGCGCAGTGCTGCTTCCGCTGTCCTGCGGGAGGCGGCCAGAGTAGGCGATCCCTCCTCGCCTCATCAGGCCTTGGAAGCCGAAACTGAGACTTGAGGGGCTAGGGAGTGCGGTTTCTTCCCAGCCCTCCTCCTGCTCCCAGGCTCTCAGTACTTATTGGGTCGGGAGGTGAAGCACTCGAGACGTGGAGAGGGATTGTGTCTACGCGGCCTCAACTTCAAAACCAGACTCGAAAAAGCCCACTTTCCTGTCCAATAGGATGCCTTTGTTGTGGCTGAGGCTGCGGCTGCCCTGCAGCCGCCTGGACTCCCGGGCCCCTTGTTGATCGCGTCGTATATCAGCCCCGCCCTGAATTTTAGTTTCACCTTTGGAATCTGAGAATTAGTCTCTCTCCGAAGACTAGCTAGAGGAAGTTAGAGAGGAGGGCCTGAGGCAATGGAAGTGGTGCAAGAAGGGGCGCCCTTAAGCCGACCTACCGGTGCCTGCATCTCGGCTGGGAATGGAGGTTGTCCACCACACCGGGTGAGACCACTGGCCCATGCCCCTTCCCGAGGACACTGAGGACAAACCAACTTGGCTTCCAAGACCTGATGAGGCGTGGAGGGATCGCCTACCCTGGCCTCCTCCCCCCCAAGACAGTGGAAGCAGCACTGGGGAGTGACAAATGTATCCGGGTTTGAGTTTTGACATGAATTCAAGCCGAGGGTGAGGATTTAAGCTGAGAGGGGCTGCAGTGCACATCATGAGCATATTCTCAGAGCGCGCTTACTTCTTTCTCCCACCCGCTGGCGGCCAGATCCAGGTCTTTTAAAAATGCTGTCCAAGTTCCATGAGGCCCCTGGAACTGCAGCCTGCACACTCCCACCTAGTCCTCAATCCCAGGGTGGCTCAAGGCACACTGACCGCACCCTCCCCCCAGGAAGCCTCAAGAATGCGTGTGGCTTGTAAATCTACTCATCTGTAAAATGGGAATAATAATAGAACCTCCCCCATAGAGTTGTGAGAAGCAAATGAGCTAATGAATGTAGAGTGATTAGCAGCGCCTGGCACCAAGTAAGTGCTCACTGCCTGTTATAAATAACAACAATAAGGGCTTTCACTTTTTGCAGACACATGTGCCACGTTTTACCTACTCAGGACTAACTAACCACTCAAACTATTCTGTTGGGGAGGTATTTCTACACACACACACACACACACACTATGTCATTGATGAAAAAACTGAGGCTGTGCCTGTGGCTCAAAGAAGTAGGGCGCCAGCCCCATATGCTAGAGGTGGTAGGTTCAAACCCAGCCCCAGCCAAAAACTGCAAAAAAAAAAATAAAAAAGAAAGAAAGAAAAACCTGAGACTCAGAAAGGCTGCGACACTAACTTGTCTGGGGCGGTTCAATCAGGAAAAGGCCAAGTTGGTTTGCACCTTGGGCAGCCTCTTTCTTTCTCCACAACTAGGGGACTGAACTTGGGGCCGAGCCTCGGTGGCCTGGAGGAGTGAATTCTCAGCCAAGTGACCAGAAATAGCAAGTGGCAGAAGCTGAGACCCTGGAGTCCTGTGCCAAACCACCAGCCTCCCCACCCACCCAACCAACCAGAGATTGGAGGCTGGTGCAGGGGAACTGGAAGGGGCCAGGCCATAGAGCTTGAGAGCTGCAGGGGGTCGCCCGGGGGCGGGGCCGGACCCCCACGTGCACCGCTTGCAGCCGCTCCAAGAAGCCCTTTGTCGCTAGCAGCAGCGTTCGTGCCGCACTCGGCGGGCTTAAAATAAAGACAATGTTCCCAGCCTCCCTGCGGCTAAATCCGGCGCGGGTGCGGGGGTGGTGAGCAAGCCGGGCGGGAGCTCTTCTCCCCGCCCTACCTCCCTTCCTCCTCTCCTGCCTCAGTTTCCCCATCTGGTTGGGGGGGTAGCCCAGTCTAGGAGGGGAAGCGAGGAGAATGATACAGTTGGGTGGGCGTCATCCCCCTGCCTCCGCAGCTTCCCCGACTTATTAAGGAAAATGCGTGGGGTAAAGAGGGGCACTCAGGAGGAGGCAGGGGAAAGCTGGACACCCTCCCCTCCCGCCCACAAAATAAGTGTTTTTATTTCTAAAGGGACGTGTGCAGAGGCGGTGGGAGAAGAGAAAAAGGAGACCAAGGAGATTGGGGGGAGGGGGCACAGAGGGAGCCTGATTCAGACTCGGAAATGAATGTTGAGCGTGGAGGCCTAACACCCCCACACTCAGCCACGTGTGTGCGCACAAGAATATGTAGCCCTGTACCGGGGGCACGAGCGGCTGCCGCAAGCCCAGGACAGCCCAGCAGGGGGCAGCCGGAGTCCAAGCCCACGGGGCGGGGACTGGTCAAGTTCTGGCCCAGTGACCTGCGGTGGCAGGGGGCTTTTTGGAGGTTATTCCTCTCCAAACTGCAGTGTCTGCCCAGCTCCAGAAGGGAGGCATGTGGGTGCTTGCTTGAGCCCCAGATGGCTTTGAGAAGCAGAGATGCCCCCACATCTACCTGCCACGTGTGCCCACCACTGGCACCTGATGGCTGCTGACCAAGCCCCAGGAACTCCAGTTTCTGCTCCACTTGGCTCCATCGGCAACTGGGCTCCTCGGCAAGGAAGCCCCAGATTACCCTCAGCCATCAGCATTGAGAAGGGGTGTTGGTGGGAAATGGGAAGGGGAAAGAGCAGGGCAGGCCCCAGCCCTTACCCCAAACTTCAGCACCCTGGGCTTAGAGCTAGGGGACTGAGTCCAAACACTTGCCCACCATATGTTAATCACACCTCTGCTCTTCAGTTTTCTCACCCACATAATGGGGATAATTTCCATCCCATTCCTTCCCACCTCTCATCCCAGGGCTTCAGCACTGCCCAGTGGAGCAGAGAACACAGCAGCCCCAGCAGCAGTCCAAGCAGCCTCCTAACCCTCCCCCATGGTCAGCTCTCCAGGAGGTCTCTAGGATAAAGGCGGGGCAGGACCCAGGTCTCTATGGCAAAAGGCCCCCCAGGGGTTCTATCTCTGAGGAAACTCAACACAAATCCAAAGGGCCTGGGAGGAGGGGTTCTGGCCAAGCAATACGTCCGAGGGAGGAGAGAACGAAGGACTCATTGCCTCCCAGGTACACACCTGTGAGCCCTGAGTGGGAGTCAGGGGAGACAGAGTTTGACAAGCTGGGAGGAGAGCTGTCTGTCTGCCTGTCTGTCTGTCTTCCAAGTGGAAACTGGGGGTGGAGCAGGCAGGGAGGTAGAGGCTGCCTCACTTGTCAGAATTAGCAAGTTTCACAGTTGGGCAACACTCAGACACGCACGGAACACAGACACACGCGTGCACATGCATCTTGCCTCCAAACAGAGAGGGTCATACCTGCACTTTCACAGGCTGCATGGCTACATGAGTACACAGAGACACACGCATGTGGGGCACTCAGCCGTGCATGGAGCAGGCACCTGCACCCCCCTCCCACTGATCCTCAACATCAGACACCCATATACCCTCACACAGACAGACGCTACAACACACAGCCCAGCACACAGGCACGTCCGCTCGCCCCCGGGCGGGTGTGCCAGCCCCCTGGGTCTATTCCAAGTTGGAGCCTCTCACGTGAGGCCCAATGTGTCATTTCCAAACAGAAGGAATCTAGCTTCCTTGCAGCAGGGAGGAAGAGCAGGGTGTGTGGCTGGGTGGGTGGGCGCGTGGGCATGTGCGGGGGGAGGGCATGTGTGTGAAGGAAGCAGGCATGTGAATACTGGGGCATGTGTGTTGTGGCATGATGCGCTCGGGTTGGGGGCTCTAAGGTTGGGTGGGGAAAGGAGGCTGGGGAAACAGAGTGTGCTTGTGAGGGGGTGTGTGTGCCGCCTGGTCTGTGTGCAGTGGGTGTGGGTGTTTGTCTCCCTGTATCCGCCTTCTCTCTCGTCCTGGACTTTTAGCCTTCCTGGGTTTACTTTCCTCATGTCTTGCCCCTTCCCTTTCGGGGCTCAAATTGGGTGCCCTGGTAGAGGAGGGGGGCAAGCTCCAGGACCTAGTCCAACCCCAGACACTGCTTGAGGCTTCCCTCTAGCTCCCCCTCCCTTCCTTTTCTCCCTTTCCTCCCTCCCTTTCTCCCTCCCCCCCCCCACCGGGCTGGCGTGCCAGGGGGTGGGACATGCCAATCACTGGCTGTGCCTCTCCCGCTGCCAGCACAGGGCGCAGCTCCCCCCGGGAGCCAGGTGTTTGGGTCCCTGGAGACGCTGCCGGCCCCCGGGGAGGTAGTGGGACTGAGGACCCTGCCGACCCCTCTCCAGCCCCTTGGTGAGTACATTTGGAAGGGCTTGGGAGGAGCTGCACTGAGATGGGGGCAGAAGCAGGGTCCTTGGTGGGGTAGGACAGCGAGGTGAATTAGACAGAAATAGGGATGGACCCCAGAGAGAGGAGGAGATCAGGGAGGGGTCTAGAGGGCAAAGGAGGCTATGTAGCATTGGACGTTGAGTGCTCCAAACACCCTGTCTCCTGGCTTTGAATGGATACATCTGATGTTTTTCTGGGCTTCAGCTGGCAGAGAAGATAGAGACCCCCTCAGGAAAATTGACCTGGGGCCCGCACGGAAGGGATTAGGCTGCGTTGTAGCAAATAGAGCCCCCAGCACTTAGGGAGCCAGGGGGCAGCCACCAGCATGCTGTGGGTGGTTGACCCCCCCCCTTAATTGGGGCATCTGTCCCAAAACCTCCTCCTCTCCTTCCTCAGGGTACCCTGAATCCCTCAACTCCCATCTACCTCAGCTTCCCGAAGATGGACTGAACCAGGCTGCTGGCCAGACAGACAAGCTGGATACTAAGGTGGGTCTCGGGGCCAGAAGCCAGCAGGAGACCAGGCAAAGAGCCCCAGGGCTCTTTGGGGACAAATGGGCACATGGATGGCCACGCCAGCCAGGAAACGTGGCCCTGACGTGTGCGGGGGCTCAGAGGGCCCTCCCTACATACCTAGTATCTTGGGCTACCACAGGGCAAGTCTTAGTCCCATGTCCAGGCAATGCATGGACATTAATGGGGACTTATACCAGGTACCCACCCCAGTGCCCTCAGACTCCACAATGTGGGAATAGGCTGGGGGCCAGAAGCTCTAGTTCTTGCAGACTTGCCAGCTCCTGGGTAGGCAGCTGGGGCGGGGGCAGTCAGCTTTCATTAGGTCATTCAAACACGTGCAACTGAGGGGTTGTCAGGGCCAATGAAGAAAGGTTCAGCGCTTCCCTCAAAGCACACCTGCAGCTCCACGCAGGCTGACCCAGGCCCCCTGCCCTACTGGCCGGAAGGAGTCAGGCAGTCTCTAACAGCCGGACAGTCTCCTGTCCCTGGGTAATCAGCTGCTCACTGAGCTGTCAGATGGGAGTTCTCTGCCACCTGACCTCAGCCACTAGGCAAGCTGAGATCGCTGAGATCTCCGCTGAGATATGAGAGAGGAGGAGATACTGAAATGGACTGCAGAAGATGGACTCTCTGCTGGCAGCTGGTGGCTGGAAGTCTGAGAGCTGGATCCTGGTGCAACCGGGAGCCCACAGTGCGAAAGGGCTGGGCAGACACCACGTAGGACTGAGAAAGGACCTTCCCATTGTACAGATGGAGGGACTGAGGCTGGGAAAGGGACATGTTCATGATCAGAGAAGGGATATTTAAGAGTCCATTGGGGCTTAGACACTTTCTCTCACCCTTAGCAAATGCTACAAGCTGCCACCTCCACGAACAGGAAGGTAGGGTGGGGGAGCAGGGGTGCAGCAAGCTCTATGAGGCAGGAGCTTGGGCTCCCAGCGGGTGGGGCAGAGAGAGGTGGGTGAAAACGCTGGGTTTCTGCCCTGCTGTGGTACCATGGTGATGCCTACAAGGACGGGGGAGGGAGAGAGAAGAAAGGAAATGGGGAGGGGAGTGCCGGAGCAGGGGGCATGCCAGTGAGGAGCATGAAGGGCTTGGCACCTCTGATGCTACATTGACAGTGCCAGAGTAAGGTCTAGGGCCCAGTCTGTTAACGCCAGCCTCTGGCATAGTCCAGCTAAAGTCAGGCAAATTTGGCAGTGCTTCTAGGGCTGATGCTCCTCAGCTTCTGGCTGAGCAGTGCATTTATGCAGCATTTAACTGATGGCTGCTGCCCCCCACAGGGCTAGCTGGCACTCCCAGTGGTGACTATTAAACCCGAAAATGTGATAAATCCTATTTGTTTACTCCCTTGTGCCAAAGGCCAGGCATCAGGGGTGGAAGTTTCATACACCTTTAATGGGTTAAGAGCTATCTCTAGAGAGAACTTAACCCAGGGCAAGAGAGCTGCCTTGGGCAGGCTAGCTTCTAGGTTAAGGCCCGAGCAGAAAGAACCTTTGGATAGACCTGACCAGAAGAAGCACCCTCCTCACTGCACATGTGAGGCCAAAGGTGCCCAGCCCCACAGGACCCTCCTCATACCTCTTCTCCTCAATATTGTCCTGTCTCCCTAGCCAGGGTTCTGCTGATTTCCAGACCTAGACTCACAAGATGGCTCCACTCTTCCTCCTAAATTTCTGCCCCAGCATCCTTTGCCTTTCCTTCTACACTCCTTGGCCAACAATAAAGTTCAGGGAAGCCTAGTGTTCAGGAGCCCCTCTCCCCAGCTCTCTCCCACTGCCTCCCCCTGTGGCTCTTCCCCCCCCCCCACTCTCACCAGCCAGATCCCCAGCCCCTAGGGACTGGTCCAGGGCCCTGGCCGTCAACAGTCTGGCCTGCTGCACCAGAGTCTCTGACCTCATCCCTTAACCCTTTGAGCCCAGGCTAACATTTTCATCCCCCAACAGTGACAGCCACCATCAACAGTGACAGGCACCATAGTATGTCCGCACCTATCCTGTCACCTCACTTACGTTCCCTGCAGCTGAATGACGCAGGGTTTCCTTGATCCATTTTACAGACGAGGGGTTCTTAGCTATTTTCTCCCCTGCTCTCATGCCAGGCAGGACCTCACCCAAGGAAGTAGGGGCTGGGCAGATGGGGGAATGTGGGGAGGTGGAAGAAGCAGAGGGGTTCTGAGCCATGCTCAGGAGCCAGTCCTGACACCAGCAGACCTATCCTCCACATGAAGTCAAATACACATTCATGTATTTATTCCACAGATGTTTACTGAGTAACTACTATGTGCAGGCCTTGGGTGATGAATGAAGTAATGAATGAAGCAGACACAGCCCCTACCCTGCCTCTCATAGAGCTCCGGCTGGACCTCCCCATTCCCACAGGGCTGTCACCATATATCACCTGGCTAAACAGACACGCACACAGCCCAGATTCTGTAGGAAGGATCAATTCCTCACTGTTAACTGACTGAAACTAGGGCTTGGCCAAGCTAGTTGAGGTGGGCAGGGATGCTGACAAACCCTTTATCCCCTCAAGAGCAGTTTGTCTTGGAGGTAGACTGCCTGGTCCAAATCATGGTTGCATCGCTGCTGAGCTATAAGGTCCTTGAAGTTTTTGTTTTGGTTTGGTTTTTTGCTTTTTTTTTTTTTTTTGAGACAAAGTCTCACTGTGTCACCCTCAGTAGAGTGCTGTGGCATCACAGCAACCTCAAACTCTTGGGCTTATAACAGTCTTATAAATTAGATCAGTTATATAATGTTTAGGGCCATGTCAGTATATAGTAAGCAGCCAGTAAATATCAGCTGCTATGATAACATTAGTAGTATTTTGTTTTCATTAGTGTTATTAAAGGCTCCCAACAGCCTCTGTCAGGAGGCCACAGTCCTAAGCAGAAAAACACCTCCCCACTCCTTTGCTACTTTCTTATACCCCATGAAACCCTCTGAGGATGGGTCCCAACTCATCCTCACCATTCTTAGCCTCTCTTAGCAATGCACATACCCTCACTCACAAATACCCTATCTAAGAGTTCACTGCCAGCCCACAGAACGGTAACAAGGTCAGGACAATGACTTGCCTAAGGTCACACAGCAAGACAAGAGCTTGCAGAAAGGCAGAGACAATGCCAAAGGCTGCCTTGGTCAGGAGGCTTCCTCCCACCTACTGCAAACCCCATTGATGAACTCTCTCAGCCTTTATGGATGTCTTTACAGAATGTGCTCTGCAAATTCAGCTTCAAGACACCCTTCCAAGCCTCCTTTATAGAATTTCTGGAGCTATTGCTGAACCCTGAACTCTAACTCTCAGCCCCAGGCTGGTCTCCCCAGGGGAATCTGCCACAATTACAGGAAACCAGGTTCTTCCACAACTATCACCTTGTGTGCCCCACAGTAGCCTTAAACAGGTAGAGGATTGCCCTGAGTCAAGAATTAAGGATACCTGGACTAGGTCATGCAGCAGGGACAAGAGCACTGCTCTAGAAGCCTTCTCTTGAGCTCTTTTACTGTCCAAAATAGCGTTTGGGGAGAGGGAGCCCTGTTCTGATTGTGGAGAACGAATTGACGAATCTGTTCTTCATCAGGGGACAGACAAGGCTCCTCACAGAGGAAGAAGTTGCCCAGAACCACTGCCCCTCTCCACCAACCCCAGCCACCCCAGATGGGAGGCCTTAGCCATCACAGCACACAGGTGGGGCAGAAAGGAGTTGCCCAAGTGGAAAGAACACAAACTTAGCACCTGCGGGTCTGGGTCAGAATCCCAACTCCACCTGTGTGGGACCATCAGCAAACCACTTAGACCTCGGAGCCTCAGTATCCTCACCTGTAAAATAAAAATAGAAACCCCAATGGGTGTCCATTAGGTGTCCTATGATTACGGAAAATAATATCATACATCAAGTGCCTGGCAAGCACGAGGTACCAATTATGGTGGTTATCAATAGGACTATTTAAGTGGGAGAACTGGAAGGGACTTCCATATATCAAGGCAAGGGACTGCCAATTTCTTTACCTCCAAGGTCCCCTCCCACTTATGTTAATTCTCCCAGGTCCTCGTTCCAAAGCAATTTTTAATTCCCCACAGTTTTATAGCCAGCCTTGTGATAGGCAGAAGTCACCAAATTCCCATGCTGAGTTGATGCCATTCCAGTCCCAAGTAGAGCAACCTAAGTGAGTGCTCAGCCTTCCCCCAGGGTTTGAGTCCTTTTTGTTCAGCATCTTGAGATGTTGGTTTGGCGACTCCATAAAATCTCCCCAGACGGCAAGCTGGTCCAACTCCTCCACTTAACTGGAAACCAGAGAGGGGCCGTGGGAGTCTGGAGGGGAAGGGGCTTGCTGAGAAGGGCTGAGCAGTGGAGGACTATAGTGGAGTGCCCGTTTCAGTTCCAGGAGCTGGGGGATAAGGGCAGTAAGTGAATGAAAATTGAGTGATTGCTGATGGTCACACAGCTAGGGAGGGACAGTTCCAAACTCAAGGCTGAGATCTACAATTTTAGGACTAGGATGAGTTAAGTCAGACACTCACCACAGAGCAAAATTTCAAAGAGGGCACAGAAAGACTCACTAATCAAGATAAATAATAATGCAATATAATATTTTAAAAAGTCGGCTCGGCACCTATAGCTCAACCAGCTAAGGCGCCAGCCACATACACCTAAGGTGCCGGGTTCAAATCCCCAGCCCAGACCCGCCAAACAACAATGACAGCTGCAACCAAAAAAATAGCTGTAGCCGGGCGTTGTGGCAGGCACCTGTGGTCCCAGCTACTTGGGAGG
>NW_003852535.1:3452430-3468280 GCF_000181295.1 Otolemur garnettii
TGAGCTGTAATGCCATGGCACTCTATCCAGGGGGACAGCTTGAGGCCCTGTCTCAAAAATATATATATATATATATATATATTTTTTTTTTTTAAAGTCAAATAGCAAATTACAGCCCGTGAGCTGGCCATCTGTTTTTGCAAATAAAGTTTTATTGGAAACAGGGCCAGGATCAGAGTGAAGCAAGTGAGAGAAGGCTGTGCAAGTGCAGGGCTGGAGCCTGTCTTTGTTTAAGATGCTGTTCATCATGAACTTTATGCATTAATTTCGTTTTTATAAATATTGCATGAAAATATCTTCTCAAGTACTGAGTTTAAGATACCCCTTAAATTTGCACTTGAAACAAGTGCCTGACTCACCTTGCCCTAGTCCTGGCTGCTGTGGAACAAGGAGCCAAGCTTTGATGACTGCACAAGCTGATGAGAGGTCCCTGCAGCTGGGTAGGGTGCAGCCTCTCAAGCCATCAACCTCCTCTTGTCCAAAGAGACTTTGTAGGTCTTGCTCAGGGTCCAGGGTTACAGAGTTGTTCCAGGATACTGGGGGTGGAGGGGTGTGTGTGTGTGTGTGACATGGCACACAGCACCTAGTCAAGGACCCAGGAGACCTTGGACTAAATGATCCCTTCTACCCCATTTTCTCTGGGCCTCAGTTGCTCCCTTTGTGAAATGAGCATTAAATAGCAATGAGTGCAGAAAACCAAAGTGACAAGAGTTATATAGGGCAAATTCTCAAGGGTCGCATCCACCAGCTGCCTCGTTGGTACAGCAAAACTCAGTAATCAAGACAAATCAAACTTTAAAGTAATATTCTTAAAAATTCAATTGGCAAACTACAGCCCTAAGGCTGACCTTCAGTTTTTGTAAATGAAGTTTCACTGGAACAAACTGCTTGGGCTCAAATCCTGGTTGCATGATCTTATGCAAATTCTCTTGCTTTTCTCAGCCTCAAATTCCTTAGCTATAAAATGGAGAAAACAGGTTCCAGTTAAGATTAAATGAGATTATGCAGATAAGTCCTTTAGCAATGACTCCGGGAGCACTAAATAACAGCAGTGACCATTATTATTAGTTGCTATTATTGTCCTATCAGAGATTTTTAATACAAGAAGTAGACATTCCTACACAGGAATGGACTTTTATTGCTACATACTGAGAGTTAATGAGAACCTAGTGCTGCAAGTACCAGGCGCTGTTCCCAGGATTAAGCTGATTTAGTCCTCACAATGCGTGGAGGCGTTAGCCATGGTAGCCCTAATAGGTATCATCCCTATTTTTCAGTTGAGGAAACCATGACATATAGAAATTATGTCACCAGCAATAATCACACACTCTGACCAAACGTAGTGGCTCATGCCTGTAATTCTAGCACTCGGGGAGGCTGAGGCAGGGGGATTACTTGAGCGCAGGAATTCAAAACCAGCCTGAGCAAAAGCAAGACCCTATCTCTACTAAAAATAGAAAAATTAGCCAAGCATGGTGGCCGGCCCTGTAGTCCCAGGTACCCAGAGGCTGAGGCAGGAGGATCTCTTGAACCCAGGAGTTTGAGGTTGCTGTGAGCTAGGCTGAGGCCAATAGCACTCAAGCCCAGTTGACTCTGACTCAAAAAAATAATAATAATAAAAGAAAATAAATTCTGTGCTCAAGCCTATAATCCTAGCACTCTGGGAAGCCGAGGGGGTGGATTGATTGAGCTTAGGAATTCAGACCAGCCTGAGCAAGAACAAGGCCCTTTCTCTACTAAAAAATAGCCAGGCATAGATAGTGCTGGGCATTGTAGTCCCAGCTACTCATGAGGCTGAGGCAAAAGGATCACTTGATCCCTACAGTCTGAGGTTGCTGTGAACTATGACATCATAATGCTGTACTCAGGATGACATGGCTAGTCTCTGTCTAAAAGAAAAAAAAATTAAAAATTATCACACAGCTGGGCACAGTGGCTTACACCTGTAATCTCAGCACTTGGGAGGCTGAGACAAGTGGACTGCCTGAGCTCACAAGTTCAAGACCAGCCTGAGCAAGAGCAAGACCCTCCCCCCAATCTCTTAAAAAATAGCTGATCAGGACGGTGCCTATGGCTCAAGGAGTAGGATGCTGGCCCCATATACTGGAGGGGACAGGTTCAAACCCAGCCCCAGCCAAAAATTGCAAAAAAAAAAAGTAAAAAAAAAAAAAAGTAGCTGGTCATTGTGATAGGCGCCTGTAGTTCCTGCAACTTGGTAGGCTGAGGCAAGAGAATCGCTTAAGCCCAAGAGTTTGAGGTTGGCTCGGCACCTGTGGCTCAAGTGGCTAAGGCACCAGCCACATACATCTGAGCTGGCGTGTTAGAATCCAGCCTGGGCTCCTCAAAGAACAATGACAACTCCAACCAAAAAACAGCCAGGCGTAGTGGTAGGTACCTATAGTCCCAGCTACATGGGAGGCAGAGGCAGGAGACTTGCTTGAGCACAGGAGTTGGACAGGGTGACAGCCTAAGGCTCTGTCTCAAAAAAAAAAAAAACTTGAGGTTGCTGTGAGCTGTGATGCCACAGTACACCAAGGACAAAAAAAATGAGACTCTGTCTTGGAAAAAAAAATTATCACACATGGTGTTGCCTGGATTCAGATCCAGACAGTCTGGCTCCAGAGTTGCCCAGGTTCCTTAACTATGATGCTGCACATGGCCCCTGATGTGCAACCTGTCCCAGATACACTGACAGACACAGTCCTTGCTCGTTCTGTCCCATGCTGAACTCACTACGCCGAGAGCTGCTTTGACACACTGACAGTTCACCCTCAACCACACAGCACCCAGGCCATTCAGTCTTTTACAGGCCAGGTACCCCAAGAATACCAGAGGTTAGTGGGCCCCTGCTATACATCACTCCCTTGGAAATTTTCCAACAACATAGCCCCTGAAGACCACAACTGTGAGTTGGGGGGGAGGCCTCAATCTCTTCAATGAACAGATGAATGCCTAAGGCCCAGAACAGAAAGTGACCTACTAAATTACAAGGCAGCAAGGCCACAGCTGAGCTGGCTGAGACCCTTTCCCTTCATTGTGGCTTCACTTTGGCCAGTAAAAGTTGCAAAGGGTCCTGGCTTCCCTTTCTCCTTACCCAGCCTTAGTGCCTGGGCCAGACCCCAGATCCAAGAAAATTCTGGAGGATCTTCCCTTTCCTCTTGCTTCCCCCTACTCAGCAGGGGCCCAGGAACAGACTGCAAGAGGGAGGGAGGCTGCCCTGCCCACATCTCATCTGGGGCCAGATCCCTACTTATGTAGTAGCTGGGGCCCTTGTCCCCGAGATCTCCTTTTACCCCGAACCTTCTTACCACCAAGCAAACAGCCAGGCCCAGCACAACTTTCCCTGCTGTCCTCATAAAGCAGTATTTTTCAACCTTTTCTATCTCACAACACACTTGAACCTATAGTTAAATTTCCACAACACACTTTTATATTCATTAAAAAAAGAGCAAAAAATAGAATATATTTACTGTGCTTTGAACTTCTTTCACAAACAATTTAATTAATGATCTTAAAATTTTTTCATGGCACACCTAAGATACTCTCACAGCACACCAGTTGAAAATCACTGTCATAGAGGGTTCCAATTCAGCTGCAAACACCACCTTCCTCATGTATGTATGTAAAGCCACATGCACAGAAAAATGTACAGACACAAACACACACATACATGCACACACAGTGCCCCTTCTCTTCTCTGGAGCCCTCCCCTTTCCTCCCATCTCTCATTAGATGGAAGACTCCCAGTGGAGTGGGATTCTCATACCCAGTGAAAGTGGGTACAACCCACGTCACCATGGCCAAGCTTTGCAGCTGATCAGAGCTACCATTGCCTAACAGTGAGATGTAATGAGAGACCTTCACTCTAGAGATATACCACAGTTAAATGAGATAATTCAATTAAGGGCTTAGCACTGTGTCTGAGATGTAGTAACTACTCAGTAAATGAGCACTTTAATAAAATTGAGTGAAATGCTTTGAAAATCTGGGAGAACTGTATACGAAGTGAGTCACCTTTCAACTCCTACCACATAAGTTAAGCAAGATAGGAATTTCTCAATAAGAAAATTTAAACTCAGTGTCTGAATGATGAAGCTTGTGTAAGGACTCAGATCCCTGAATTTCTTCCCAGGCATGGTGGCTCATGCCTAGCACTCTGGGAGGCCAAGGCAGGTGGATTTCCTGAGCTCACAGGTTCAAGACCAGAGTGAGACCTTGTCTCTAAAAAAATAGCTGGGTGGGCGCCTATAGTCCCACCTACTTGGGAGGCTGAGGCAAGAGACTTGCTTAGGCCCAAGAGTTTGAGGTTGCTGTGAGCTATGACACCACAACACTCTACCAAGGGCAACAAAGTGAGGCTCTGTCTCAAAAAAATTAAATTAAATTAAAAATTAAAAAATTAAAATCCCTGAATTCCAAAGCCACCCTGTGCTGCTGGCAAATCTTGTGGCTGCGAAAGTGCTTTATAAATGATCATGTGTGAGCACCAGAAAGTGAGGATGATGCTGTCTGGCCCAAAGCTGTGTGAAGGCAGGGGCTATGTCCTTAGCTTTTCCCTCAGGGCATCAGAGATCCCCAGTGGCCCCACCAAAGCCCATGTCCTTTCTTTTCAGGTGATGACCTTCCTCTGAGGAAGCCCTATAGGGTGACTAGAGGAAGAGGCTGCCCACCCTGCCCCACCTGGCCACCATGAACACCTCAGCCCCACCTGCCGTCAGCCCCAACATCACTGTCCTGGCACCAGGAAAGGGTCCCTGGCAAGTGGCCTTCATTGGGATTACCACAGGCCTCCTGTCCCTGGCCACAGTGACGGGCAACCTACTGGTACTCATCTCCTTCAAGGTCAACACAGAGCTCAAGACAGTTAATAACTACTTCCTGTTGAGCCTAGCCTGTGCCGACCTCATCATTGGCACCTTCTCCATGAACCTGTACACCACCTACCTGCTCATGGGCCACTGGGCTTTGGGCACACTGGCTTGCGACCTCTGGCTGGCCCTGGACTATGTGGCCAGCAATGCCTCCGTCATGAATCTGCTGCTCATCAGCTTCGACCGCTACTTCTCCGTGACCCGGCCCCTGAGCTACCGCGCCAAGCGCACACCCCGCCGGGCAGCTCTGATGATTGGCCTGGCCTGGCTGGTTTCTTTCGTGCTCTGGGCCCCGGCCATCCTCTTCTGGCAGTACCTGGTAGGGGAACGGACGGTGCTGGCCGGGCAGTGCTACATCCAATTCCTCTCCCAGCCCATCATCACCTTCGGCACAGCCATGGCTGCCTTCTACCTCCCCGTTACGGTCATGTGCACGCTCTACTGGCGCATCTACCGAGAGACGGAGAACCGGGCACGGGAGCTGGCAGCCCTTCAGGGCTCTGAGACACCAGGCAAAGGGGGTGGCAGCAGCAGCAGTTCAGAGAGATCTCAGCCAGGGGCTGAGGGCTCACCAGACACTCCTCCGGGCCGCTGCTGTCGCTGTTGCCGGGCCCCAAGGCTGCTGCAGTCCTATAGCTGGAAAGAG
Organism: Otolemur garnettii; assembly: GCF_000181295.1. Taxonomy (NCBI): domain Eukaryota; kingdom Metazoa; phylum Chordata; class Mammalia; order Primates; family Galagidae; genus Otolemur; species Otolemur garnettii. The sequence goes on from NW_003852535.1 coordinate 3,457,948, forward strand.
GAAGAGGAAGAGGATGAAGGCTCCATGGAGTCCCTCACATCCTCAGAGGGTGAGGAGCCGGGCTCTGAAGTGGTAATCAAGATGCCTATGGTGGACCCCGAGGCACAGGCCCCCACCAAGCAGCCCCCCCGAAGCTCCCCGAATACAGTCAAGAGGCCAACCAGGAAAGGGCGTGATAGAGCAGGAAAGAGCCAGAAGCCTCGTGGGAAGGAGCAGCTGGCCAAACGGAAGACCTTCTCACTGGTCAAGGAGAAGAAGGCAGCTCGGACCCTGAGTGCCATCCTGCTGGCCTTCATCCTCACCTGGACACCATACAACATCATGGTGCTGGTGTCCACTTTCTGCAAGGACTGTGTCCCTGAGACCCTGTGGGAGCTGGGCTACTGGCTGTGTTACGTCAACAGCACCATCAACCCCATGTGCTACGCACTCTGCAACAAAGCCTTCCGGGACACCTTCCGCCTACTGCTGCTCTGCCGCTGGGACAAGAGACGCTGGCGCAAGATTCCCAAGCGCCCAGGCTCTGTGCACCGCACCCCCTCCCGCCAATGCTGATGGCCCCTCTCCTGCACCCCTGCACCCAAGTCCCTGGGAAAGGCCGGCGGAAAGCGGGCAGAGGCTGCATCCTCAGCTCCAGGGCCCGGGTCAGGCCTCACCTGGCTTCCCAGGCCCCTAGGTCACCTTCCTGGACAGCCCAGAGAGCCCCTGCCAACTTTCCAAACTTTGCTATTCCCAGCCAGGGAGTGAAACCTGGGGAACTGGTTTTTCTGTTCCCTGCTGGGTGGGATTGGGCTCTTCACCAGGAAGAAGGCCCGGGAGGAGGATCCGGTCTTTGGGCTCCTTGTTTGCGTTTAGGCAGGAAGTCAGGAGCCAGCAGGGCGGGCCAGGAGAAACAGGCTTAACTTTAGTCTTCCTTGGCTCAGTGGTGGCCCACATTGCGGTGTGAGACAGCGCCCTCTGGGGGCCACAGTCCAGAACTGACACCAACACCTGAGAAAGAAAAGCTTGGCATCACAGGGAGCTGGGGATCCACTCCTTCCACAGGCAGACCCCGCCCAGCTGGGCCCCAGGCACACTCCCCAGGATTGTCCAGCCTCCTTACAAATGTCCCCAGAGCATCCCTATGTGGGTCACCCCAAGGCAAATGTCCAAATATAAGCAGGATAACAATACCAGAGGGGACCAGCTTAGCTAGCCACACATCAAGTCCGGAGGCAGCAGCAGAACTCAGCTGCAGGTGTTCTGACTGTCCAACCATGTCATTTTCCTGGGTTCAGGGGGCAGGGGTGCTTTCTAGCCAGCCCCACACCCACACCCACACCCCTTGCCCCAGAAAAGCCTCAGTCCCTCCCTCCTGGCTCACATGGATCTGTTCTGTGCAGACCCAGCCAGGCCTCCCGCATGCTGCCTGCCTCCAGCCTTGCCCCACACAGGCCTGGCCCAGCCAGCACTTTCTCCCCATGCATGGCCTCCCAGCCACCCTGCCCTCCAGGCCCAGCCTGGCCCCAGATGTTCTATCCTTCCATGCTCAGCAAGTGCTGAGTCTGTGAATAAAGCCACATAACCAGCGGGCACTAAGGGGCCTTCCTCCCTGTGTTGGCTCAAGGCCCTGATCTCAGACCAAGGCAGGATGGGTCAGGGAGGGCCCATGTACTGTAAAATGTGGGCCGCAGCCCTGAAAGTAGTTCCAGGATGGGCAGCACAGAGCGGCTGGATCTACCAAAGCCTGTGGGCTCCAGCATCACGGGGTCCCTGGCTCAGGTGAGTAGGGCTGTAACAGGCAGACCTGGGCTTTGGAAATGGGTCAATAAGGCAAAATAAACTGTCCTTGCCCACATCCCTGCATATTCTCTGTTGGCCCTGCCATACCTAGGGAGAAGAGAACTGCTCAAAACCCTCATTTAGAGGTGGGAGACTAAGGCCCAGAAGCCTAGAAGGATTGCTCAGGGTTAGCACACAGGGCAACACCCAGGCTTCCAAACCTCCTCTGACCCTGGACTGTGGAAATGCAAGGCTTGGGGTATTTTTAAAAAACGTTCCATCAAGGTAACCCTTAGGCCAGGTTATAAGATACTTTATTGGTGAGGATTCCCCAAAGTCTAAAACAATGGAATCCTAGAGAGATTAATTCCATAGTCTAGAGCAGTGGTTCTCAAAGTGTGGCTGTTACTAGGGGTCCCTAAGGTCCTTTAGGCTCAATGATTTGCTAGAAGGATGCAACTCAGCATAGCTGTTATACTTGCAGTTACAGTTTATTCTAGTGAAGGAGTACAAATTAAAACAGCAACAGAAAACAATGGTGCAAAGGGTAGAGTCCAGGAGAAACCATATGCAAGATTCCAGTTGTCATCTCCCGGTGGTCTGCAAGCAGTGCTGAATTCCCCATATGATGTGTGACAACACACATGAAATACTACCAACCAAAAAAGCTCACCAGAGCCTTAGTGTCCAATGTTTTTACTAAATGTTGGTCATGGAGGCATGGCTAACCATCCACCTGGCTGACTTTGGTTACTCAATCTCCAGCTCTTTGTGAAGTTAAACTGGAGCAAAAACACTCTCACCAGGCAGGATATTCCAAGAGCTTAGTATTGTCTATCTCCCAGGAGCTAGGTCCTTTCTTTGAAATATGCAGGCTTTGGACAACCCTGCTGAGTAAATCTTTTAGTTCACAGTGCTCCTAATCAGTTACATCAATATCACCCTGGAACTTGTTAAATGTGTAAATTCTCATGGTCACCCTAGATGACCAGAAACTCTCAGAATGGAACCCAGCCATCTGCTTTAATAAGAATTCCAGGCGATTCTGATGCAAGCTAAAGTTTGGGAATCTCTCACAAGAGGGTCCTGAGTGGAGATACACACAGAAGAGGAGTAGGGATTCACTCCACACACAGTTGTTGAGATTCCCAAAAGCCTTTGGAAAAAAAGCTTCCAACTCTATGGGCAAGGGCATCCACTGGGGAAACAGACTGGACAGGCTAGCCAGGAGCCAGCAGGAAGCATAACACTATAGGAATGACCCTAAGATGAAATCCCTATGCCCTTCTCCAAGCAACACAAGTTGTCAGCTCAAGACCCCCAGAGGGTGCCTCCCTGGTCACTGATCCCTCATAGCCTGGAGACTCCTGTGGGCCTCAGAACTGAGGTAGCCAAGCAGTGTTGGGAGAGCAGGAGTTTTGGAGTCAGATAAACCTGACCTGTACTGAAGGCCAGAAGTTGGGAGAATCAAAGCTGGTGTTCAGATCAGGAATGGGGCTAGCAGGTCACACCCACTCCTTGTCCCAGACACAGGTCCTCCCTGCCATCTCTTTCACTGAGCAACCTTAGGCATGTCTCTTATTATCAGTGTCCTTATCTCTGAAAGAGGAACAAGACCTGGCAGAAGAGCTAAGAGGATGAGAGGAACTAGGAAAAGCACCTCACTGGCCCTCCAATCAGTGTTTCCACTGCTAGACTGCTCACAGGTAAATGCCAGAAACTAGGGCCAGTTTCAGACCCAGCTCTTCCTTACACCCCCAGCTTGAGTTATGAAGAACCCAGAGTCTCCTATGCCCAGGCCCTGAAAGAAAAAACTTCTACCCCAGATTAGTTAAAGGAACGGAGAAGAGCAAGCCTGGTGAGAGAGGGTGTGTTCCAGGAAGGCTGCTCAGAGATGAGGTCTGTGCCTTGCAGGATTCTGAAGCAAGATTCCTGCAGACCCAGCTGCCGGGGAGTGGAGGAAATGGCATGGGCCAGAAGGGAGAGGTAGCTGGACATGGCATCTGTCCACCCCAAACACTGAACCCCTGAGGGAGTCTTTCTTGGCTTTAGAAACAAAGACTGTTTCGTGCCTAAGCAGGAAGTAGGGAAAGAATGAGGTGGCTTTGTGAATGCCACCTCCTCCCCTAGGGCTACCACCAGGTTGGAGCAGGCTTGGAGAAGGGGGAACATGTTAGGATCCTCTCTCCTCCCACACTGACCCCTGCTCCATTCCCACCGAATCACTTTTGTGCCACCTGCTGGTAATTATGGGAATAGTCCTGCCCAGAACCTGCCTGGGCCTGCTTCCCAGACAACAGTACAGAACTCAGGACACATAACAGAGTAGGTGGTCTTGGCTACTGTTCCTGCCCCACACCAAAGCAGAAATATAAGGCCCAAGGAGGATCAGCTCACTTGGCTATTACTATAAACCTGCACAGACAGGCCCTGCCTCTTGGCCAGCATGCCAACCTCGCCAACTAGGAGACAGAAGAGAGGCAACTTGGCATCTAGGGACAGCTCCATCTTCTCCTAGTGCCTGCCAGGTTTGTGGAATCCTTGGTTTCATTCTTAGGAGCCCGGCTGAGATTTCACAGAACTCACACTGACCCAACCAGAAATCTGACAGGTGCCTGTTCACCTTTAAAGTACAAAAGCCTTTTGAACTCCCAGGTACCCCACACCAGCCTCAGACTCTAAAGGGCTTGAGCTTATTGCTTCTGACATCTTTGTTGTTGGCATCTTTTTTAACACACAAAAACTGCATAACTCCAGGAATCAGACTATTGCACAAAAATAGGACTAAAAACCATTCTCAGCCCCTGTCCCTCCCTACCCCCTGAGTTTTACTCTCCTTTTTGGTACTCCTTGGTACTCCCTGTACCCATTCTATTTCCTGAACAGTTCCCGAATTCATCCAGCTTTCTCTGTTGTTCCCACAACCACTATCCTAGTGCAGACTTCTTGCCCAAAATGCTAAAACAATCCCTTAACTCAGGGGTTAGCAAAATTTTTTGTGGAAAAGGACAGATAGCAAATATTTTAGACTCTGCTGGCCAAGAGACAAAACTGAGGATTTTAGGTAGGCACTCTTATATAAAACAGTCTCTGGCACAACTCTTCAGCTCTGCCATTGCAGTTAAAAGCAGCCATAGGCCATGTGTGGTGGCTCAACCCTATAATCCTAGCATTTTGGGAGGCCATGGCAGGAGGATCACTCAAGGCCAGGAGTTTGAGACCAGACTGAGCAACATAGTGAGATCCCATTTCTACAAAAATTAGCCGGGCATTGAGGTGCATGCCTATAGTCCCAGCTACTTCGGAGGCTGGGGCAGAAGGATTGCTTGAGCTCAGGAGTTTGAGGTTGCAATGAGCTATAATAATGCCACTGCACTCCAGCGTGGGTGACAGAGCAAGACACTGTCTCAAAAAAAAAAGTAACCATAGTACATAAGTGAATGAGCATGGCTATGTTCCAATAAAATTTTATTTGAATTTCACTGAGATTTGAATTTCATATACTTTTTCATGTGTCACAAATATTAATATTTTGTTTTTCAGCCTTTTAAAAATGCTTTTTTTTTTTTTCTTGGCCCGGGCTGGGTTTGAACCTGCCACCTCCAGCATATGGGGCCGGCGCCCTACCCTTTTGAGCCACCAGCACTGCCCTAAAAATGCTTTCTTAACTTGTGATTGGTACAAAAACAGGCCCACCAGCCATAGTTAGCCAATCCCTGCCTTAAATAATCCCACTCTCATCCATTCTCCAGCCTTAAGCCAAAGCGATTTTGCCAAAACACAAATCAAATGCTTTCAATCCCCAATCCCTTGCTTACAATTACCCAATCACGTGAGCCTTCAAAAGCCTTCACATTCTGCCCTGCTTTCCTCCTCAGCCTCTTCTATTACCCTTCTTTCACAGACCCTAGTCCCAGCCTCTGGAATTCCCCTGCCCTCCCTTCACCCTGCCCTGTGGTCACTCCCTTCATGCTTTTATTCCCATTTTCTCTGCTTGGGATAGTCTTGTCACACTTCACCTAGAAAACTCCTGTTTCGGCTCGGCGCCTATAGCTCAACCGGCTAAGGCGCCAGCCACGTACACCTAAGGTGGCGGGTTCGAATCCCCAGCCCGGACCCGCCAAACAACAATGACGGCTGCAACCAAAAAATAGCCGGGCGTTGTGGTGGGCGCCTGTGGTCCCAGCTACTTGGGAGGCGGAGGCAGGAGACTCACTTGAGCCCAGGAGTTGGAGGTTGCTGTGAGCTGTAATGCCACGGCACTCTACCCAGGGGGACAGCTTGAGGCTCTGTCTCAAAAAAAAAGAAAACTCCTGTTTCCTTCAAGATCCAAAAAGAAGGCTCGGCGCCTGTGGCTCAAGTGGCTAAGGCGCCAGCCACATACACCTAAGGTGGCGGGTTCGAATCCAGCCCGGGCCCGTCAAACAACAATGACAGCTGCAACCAAAAAAATAGCCGGGTGTTGTGGCGGGCGCCTGTGGTCCCTGCTACTTGGGAGGCAGAGGCAGGAGACTCGCTTGAGCCCAGGAGTTGGAGGTTGCTGTGAGTGATGCCACGGCACTCTACCCAGGGGAACAGCTTAAGGCTCCGTCTCAAAAAAAAAAAAAGATCCAAAAAGAAAAAACAGCCCACACCTGAGAGGGTTGCAGGGAATCCCCTGAGGAGAGCAGTCTTCAGGTAAAGCCAGGAGACAGAAAATGTGATCAGAGAGGAGTTGGAATGCAGGGGCACTGGCAGGCCACCAGAGAGCTCTCAGTGGAGATGTCTGGAAAGAAGGGCCCAGGTGGGAGAGGGAGCATGTATGTGGGGAAGTGTCGGGAGGGTAAGGAGAGGGTTTCTAAGTAGAAATGGCCCACATCAGCCCACTCCTCGTCCAGCAATCCTCCCTAAAGACCTATTCTGGAGGGGTTTGGGGCACTGGGCCAGCTCCAAGGTCCTAGAGAGGATGCACACTGTCATTTTGTAGCTGCCTCTGCCCTCCCTTCACCCTGCCATTCCACCACTCTATGGCTTTTTCTGAGCTCTGAAGGAGTCTGGTTACCCAGGAAGAGACCTCTGTTGAGGAAATGCCCTTGTGCAGTAGGAGTGCTTACTTGGAACCAGTCTGATAATGGCAGGACCAGGACAGAAAGCCAGGGCTGTCCCAATCCAGAGAACTGAGCAAAGTGTTATCTCAACACTGACTCCTCTACTTATAAGCTGGATGACTTGGTGTAATTATTCAACCTCTACAAACTTTCATTTCCTTACTGAGAAAGTTGAGCTGCTATATCTACCTGATAGGAAGTTCAGTTCAGATAAATATTTATTGGGCCTCCACTCTGTTCCAGAGATGCGGGAGCAGGATAGGGGAGATATAGAGATAAATAGGACACAGTCTCTGGCCTGAAGAAGCTCACATTCAAAGACACTTTTTAATATTGTGGGTTGCGACCCCCCTCCCCACCAGTGAATCATAAAATCAGAGTCATGATTAATATTTTTTTCAATGAACCAGTTTAGAATAGTTTTGAAGGGCGGCACCTGTGGTTCAAGGAGTAGGGTGCCGGTCCCATATGCTGGAGGTGGCAGGTTCAAACCCAGCCCTGGCCAAATAATAATAATAATAATAAAATAAAATAGTTAAAAAAAAATAGTTTTGAAAACATCAGGGTATTACACATAATGAGGATAAGTAGTACCTTTTTTCTTTTTTTTTTTTTTGAGACAGAGTCCCACTTTGTCACCTTCTGTAGAGTGCCTCTGCCTTGGAGTCACAGCTCACAGAAACCTCAAACTCTTGAGCTTAAGTGATTCTCTTGCTCAGCCTCCCAAGTAGCTGGGAATACAAGGGCCTAGGTGCCTGCCACAACACCCAGCTATTTTTAGAGATGGGGTCTCACTCTGGCTCAGGCGGATCTCGAACTTGTGAGCTCAGGCAATCCACCTGCCTCGGCCTCCCAGAGTGCTAAGATTACAGGCAAGAGCCAGCACTCACAGCCAGTAGTACTTTTGAAACTTTTGTTTCAGTTTAGAAGAAGAAAATACATATATGTATGCACCCACCATAATGTAAAGTATTTCTAATGGTGAAATATGGTACTAGGAGTTTGAAAGTGGGTTTGTGCACTGGGCTAGGGAGTTACTGAAAGGATTAAATGAGATTGGGGTACAGGGATTCAGGGATGCTATAACAAACTGGGTGGCTTAGAACAACAGAAATCTGTTTTCTCCACAGTTCTGGAGGCTAAAAGGCCAAAATCAAGGTGCTTACAGGGCAATGCTCCCTCTGAAACCTATAGGAGACAATCCTTCCTCACCTCTTCCACCTTCTGGTAGCACTAGGAGGTCCTTTTCTTGCAGCTGCAGCATTTTAATCTCTACCTCCATTGTCACATGGTGTCTTCCCCACCTATGTCTCCGTCTCTCTCCCTCTTCTTTTCTTATAATTTTGCACCAGTCATGTTGGATTAAGGGCCTCCTCTGCTCCAGTGTGATCTTGTACCATAATCACATCTCTATTCTGTGATACTGAGGGTTAGGGTTTCTACATATTTTTTGTGGAAAGCACAATCCAACCTAAAATGACAGTGCACAGCATCCAATCAGACTCTTGGGGAGAGTTCTTTGGGATCATCCCTGCAGAGAACCACCCTGGGAGAACTCAAGTACCTGTAACTCTACAGCGTTAAATCTGGGTGCTGGAGTTGGGAAATCCCAATGCAGAATTCTGGGAACACAAAACATACTTCTCTAAGGGCATACCAAATAATAACTTCATTATCCTAAACCTCAGTTTCCCTATCTGTAAAAGAGAGATCATTGCACTATGACTGTCATACGTTAAACACTCAGAAGACACTGGTTTCCTTCCCCACCCCCTGAGGTCTTCACTTTCCCCTTCTCAGGCATTCTGTCTATGTCCAGAGAAGCCCAGGGGTGAGCACTTCCAGACCCTGTCCCCTCCGGACCAGGAAACAGCTGGCACACTGTCTGTGACATAGTAGACAGTAAATGATCATTATTATGACATTTTTGCTGCCTGGAGCAACTGAAAACCAGACATGAAGTCCATCGATGACTCTCACTCCTATTATCCCTTCTAACATACAGACAAACTTCTCTTTGAATCTCGAGAATCCCTCGAGGTGGATGCTATTGTCCCTATTTCATAGAGAAGGAAACTGAGGCTAGGAGGTTTAGACAGGGGTGGGCAAGGATTTCACCCAAAATGTCTGAAAGCCCACACAATCAACAGTGTCGTGGCTCAGCGCCTGTGGCTCAAGTGGCTAAGGCGCCAGCCACATACACCTAAGGTGGCGGGGTCGAATCCCCAGCCCGGGCCTGCCTAACAACAATGATGGCTGCAACCAAAAAATGGCCAGGCATTGTGGCGGGCGCCTGTGGTCCCAGCTACTTGGGAGGCTGAGGCAGGAGACTCGCTTGAGCCCAGGAGTTGGAGGTTGCTATGAGCGTGATGCCATGGCACTCTACCCAGGGGGACAGCTTGAGCCTCTGTCTCAAAAAAAAAAAAAAAAAAAAACAGTGTCGTGATCTCTTCAGCCCCATGGACCTTACCCTCAATCCCATGTCAGCCATATGCAGGATCCTTAACTGCTCCCTCTTCCAGAGCTCAAACACCAACACCTCACATTACCACTGTCTCCCCAGTGTTCCTCACCCCCTGAGCCCCTCATACTCTTCTAGGGCCCATCGTTTTTCTCCTAATCTTTCAATCCCCTCCCTGACAACATTTTCCTTCCCTGAGAAGCCTAGAACATTCAGTCTTTCATCAACACCACAAATACTCATGATCCCCCTGGTCCCCTTCACCAACCATGAATTCACCATCCTAGGTCAATTCCACCACCTATCTTCGCTGACTCTACATGCAGGCAGTCAAGCATTGCTGGGAAAAACTCCTGCTTCCTCACAGGTTGGCACCAGAACAAGTAAAGGGCCCTGACTCCAGCTCAGGGACCTCCTGGGGCCGCCTCACCTTGCCTTATTCCCAGAAGTGAGTGTTTGTTCTCAACTTCCACCTCTCTCCTCGTGCCCTCTACCCTCCACTTGCCTCTTGCATGTTGAATTAAATGAGACAAGATTCTCAAACTCTCTTGCTGGGTTTATTTTACCTTGTGTGCGTAGGAGAAGGATGTGCCAATGCTCCCCCTCTGGCTTAGGAAAGAAAACTCACAGGTATTTATACCTTCTGGAAAACAGAGATGTGAATTTAAATATTATTGCCAGGGCAACACATTATTAAGGAAGACAAGCAATCAGAATCACAAGCTTTTTAAAAGTTAAAGGTTACTTTCACAGGACAAAGCAACAGTCTCTTAAATTGGATTGTCTGACAAGATTCTCTTGTTAGAGATAACATTTGCAATGATGGTTTATATGAGGCAGAAAAGGATCTGCTTTTATTTCTGCTGCTACAAAAGAGGGAACATTTTCTCCTTATCATACTGAGGGGGTGTTTCATTTTGTTTTGTTTTCTTTTGTTTCTGGGGTTTTTTTTTATTGTTATCATTTTGGTTTGGGTTTTCTGTCACCATCAGTTAGAAGGACCTGGAGTTTTCTTTTTTTTTTT
>NW_003852535.1:3468462-3470137 GCF_000181295.1 Otolemur garnettii
AACCCGCCACCTTAGGTGTACGTGGCTGGCGCCTTAGCCCGTTGAGCTATAGGCGCCGAGCCAGGACCTGGAGTTTTCAAGGCAGCACTAGGTTAACCTCAAGTTTGCAGCTCCTGTCACCCACTGGCTGGCAATCAGCTTACAAGACCCTCAAATAGTACCTACACCACTCTCCTATATCAGGGCTTGTCAAACTTGAATGTGCACAGGCTTCACTCAAAAGCAATCTAGGATATATACAGTATATGAAAACATCACATTGTATATCCTGGAAGTATATATAATTATTGTCAATTAAAGTTTTAATTTAATGTAATTTTTTTTTTTTTTTTTTTGAGACAGAGTCTCATTGCAATACTGTGGTGTCATAACTCACAGCAACTTCAAACTCCTGGGCTCAAGCGATCCTTCTGTCTCAGCCTCCCAAGTATCTGGGACTACAGACACTCAACACAATACCCAGCTAGTTTTTCTATTTTTAGTAGAGACTGGGTCTCACTCTTGCTCAGGGTGGTCTCAAGGTCCTAAGCTCAAGGAATCCACTAGCCTTAGCCTCCCAGAGTGCTAGGATTACAGGCGTGAGCCACAGCACCCACCCTCCTCTGCCTTTTCCTAAATTGTCTTCATTAGCTGCTCCCCAAGCAAAACTGCTCATCAAGGTCACCAAAGACCCCCATGCTGACAAACCCCATAGCCAGCCTTCTGTCTTCTCATGTGACCTCTTAGCAGCACTTGACAGTGTCCACCTCCTCACTTAGTCTCCAGGACCACACCCTTCTCTGCACCTTACTGATCCACTACTGGCTTGTCCCCATTCCTCCAACCTCTGAAGAGCTGAGTCCTTGGTCTTCTCTTCCCTCTCCATACTTACTCCCCTGGTCATCTCATAGCTTTAAATACCAGCTGCACACATGACTCCCAGATTCACATCTCCAGCCCAGGTCTCTCCATGAACACCAGAGCAGTACGTTCAACTGACACCTTGACATTTCCACCTGAAAGTCTAAGATCTAAAGGCATATGGCTGAAAATGAGTTTCCTCTTTCCTCTTTTAAACCCACTCCTTCTGCAGTCTTCCCAATCTTATTTTTTTTCCTTTGACAGTTATATGCATTTATTTTATGTTGTATTTATTCCCGTGCCATAAGTTTTTGTTTCTTCAGTTTTTTCTGGTACATCTTTTTCTTCTGTGCTACCTCTTCTGGTTTGGGAACAATCTGTTCCTTTTCAGTAAGGATCATCTCAATGTGGCAGGGGGAGCTCATGTATGGGTTAATGTGATCCTGGGCTCTGTAAGTTCGTCGACGCATCTTGGGTGCTTTGTTCACTTGGATATGCTCAATGACCAGAGAATCTACATCTAAACCCTTAAGTCCGGCATCACTCTCTGCATTTTTAAGCATATGCAGCAAAAAGTCAGCACTCTTTTGGGGCCACTGACCCTGTGTCCAGCCCCACTATTTGGCCTGGGCACACCTACCAACTCCACCATTGTAACGTTGGAATGGTACACATTGTTTCTTTAAGGTGACATCCTTCAGATACTTGGTGGCTTTTCATATATGCATACCCTTGATGGCCTGGCAGTTTCATCTGTGCTCTTAAAGTGAACACGAAGATTTGAGCCTCTTGACTTGCATGACTTTGTGGGGTTTTCTGGGTCAAGTGAATAGCG
>NW_003852535.1:3470185-3490037 GCF_000181295.1 Otolemur garnettii
CTTAGGGGAAGAGGAAGAGCGGTGGCTTCTGGGAGAATTCCCCCAATCTCATTTAATGGTAAATCCAATCCTCTGGCTGCTCAAGACAAAAACCTTAAAATCATCCATGACTCTTCTATGTCTGGGGCCCCACTAGCCTCATTGGCTCCACTATGTGAATTAGAAACAGGAGCCCCAGGCAGCGCCTGTGGCTCAAAAGGGTAGGGTGCCGGTCCCATACGCCAGAGGTGGTGGGTTCAAACCCAGCCCCAGTCAAAGAAAAGAAAAGAAACAGGACCCCCTTCAGTGCAGGGCAGTACCACAGGTGCACTGGACTTGGCAACTGGACAGAGCCCTTTGTGAGAAGGCAACTCCCTTCATCCTTGAACTCAGGACACACCAGTGCCATTACAAATGGAACATGTTCTGAATTTCAGTCCTGCTCAGCCGCCCTGATAGCCAATACCTTTGTGCCCAACCACACACGTCTTGGCAGTAGGCCCCCACACTGGCAGCATCCCAGGCTGTTACAGTTAAAAGACAATTGTACTTTCTGTTTCTTCCTGCTTGCTTCCTGCTCACTTTCCAAGTGTGGTTCTGCTTCCTCCTGGCAGCTCCTGATGGGCTTCCAATAAATTCTTTTGTTGCTTAAGAAGACCAGGCACTCCAACTGATACTATTTAGAAATATGTGCAAATCCCTCTCACCCTAGAAATTAGAAAAATCCATTTTTCCACCTCCCCCCAGAAGTGCTCTGGAGAAGACCACCAATGATTCCCTTGTCACCAAACCTGACGGCCACTTAGAACAGTTCTGCTCTATCTGACACTGACTTGGCCTCTTCTTGTCTCCCCAGTCCCAGCCCCAAGGCTCTGTTCTCCTCCCTTCTTTGGGAGGTCCTTTCCACTGTCTAGCCTGTAGACATTGCCAGTCTTCAGGGCTCCAATCTCACCCTCTGCCCTTCTCAGCCCACACACTCACCAGGGCATCATTTATCCTCATGGCATATGCTCCCACTTCTACCCCAGGGGCCCCCACATCTTGCCCTGTGCTGAGCTGTAGATTCTTCCCTGCTAGAAACATCCACCTGCAAGTCCCAGGGCATCTAAACTCAGCACATACACATGGAGCTGATCAACTTCCTGCCTACAGCCACTTCTCCTCCTGCCTCCCCCACTCAGCTGATGGTCCCAGCCTACAGCTCCCTTCTCCCCTCACATCTAATCCACCCCATCTAGGCAGTCACAAAATCCTAGAGCTTCCCCTCTTGAAACATCTCTCCTAGCCATCCCCTCCTCTCCAACCCCACAGCCTCTGCCCTTAATTTCTGAATCTTCCTAGGCTACTCCAGCAGCCCCCTAAATGGACCCTGGCCCCCAGTCCCAGCCACCCAAAACTTCACAACAGCAGGGCCAGAGTGTGCTTTCTGGAACTAAAACCTGACTGTGTCACTCCCTGCCAAGAACAAGGGCAATGTTCCTTTCCTTGTTCTTGTCTGAGCTTGTTACATGGATTCTGGTGTCCCTCCCAGACCTTCTGAATCAGGACATCCTGGACAAAAATTCAGAACTTTTCTTTCTAATCATTGTTCTCAGGCACAACTAAGCAAGTTTGGAAAATATTAATCTGCTCTGAGAATCACACCCTTGGAGATTCCAATTCAGTGAGAAGTTGGATGGGACAAATTTTTCCAGAGGATTCTGCATAACCAGGCTGGGAACCATTAGCTTATATACCTGGTAAAATACAGATAACTTGACGCCCTTTGTGCTTCGGCCCCTGGTTGGCTCTCTTCACTCTCTCAAACTGCCCAGAACCATGTTTTCTGCCCTACTTACAGGTCCTTGCACTCACGTGCTGTCTCGACTGAGCAGTGGCATACAATGTCCCTTCTACTTCATGGCCATCTCCTGCACATGAGTCACATGAATGCCTACTGGTGCCTCAATCTCAGCTCAAATGAAGCCTCCACGAAGCTTTTCCTGACCCATCTAGCGTTAAACATTCCTCTGTTCTCACAGGGCCTGGTCACTGCTGCCCTACAACCTTTATCTCAGGGATGCAATTGCTCACATATCTGTTTCCACTCCTACTCGGTGACACCCAGATCAGCAGAGCAACATTTCAGTCTCCTTTATGTCCCCAAAATGTAGCACATTGACTGACACTGGAAGAATGACTCCAGCTGATGGAAATGTACCCCTCTGGAACCCAAGGGCTGGCAATTACTCAGGGCATCTGGAAAGGACCAAGTCCGGTGGCACATGGGACTTAAACATGGTGCTAAGTCCTGGATCCAAACAGCAGCTCCACATCTGTGTCCACTAGGGTTCCTTTTCTTCTCTGAGCCCTCAGCCTTCTCTGTGAGCAAGGTTACCACAGTCTTCACAAGTGTGTCACACTGACTTAAAAGAAAAGTTAAGGTCTCATTAAACCAATTATCTCCTTTAGTACTGTCCTTAACCTTTAAGAGGGGGCCTCTGTGCTTATAATGTCAAGTATTTGTTCCTTTGGAGCCTGGAAATTGTTGTCAGGATAGGGGCTTCTTCACCTCTGTACCTAGAAAGTTGAGGATGGTACCAGGGACAGTGCAATAATTCAAAAACTGTTCATTAACTGAAGGAACGGTAGCAGTGTCTTTCCCTTGGGGCAGCATGATGCACCTCCCCATGTCAAATGAACCCTGCTGAAGCTCAGGCTGCCCTTGAAAGAGGCATTCTGGTCCCAGTTTCCTCCTCTGTAATAACGGGTAAGAATTCCTTCTTCATAGGGTGTTAATGAGACAGCTTCTAAGACTATACTTGGCGCTCAGTTTCCTTACTTTCTTCTTTAACATAGGAAATGAGGAGCAGCTACTTAATGGCACAGCTCTTGCAGATTCCAGTGGGCCTCCAGGTTGATGTTCCCATTTGTTCCTCCACAGCACAGAGGTAAGGAAGACAGGGTATCACCTGAACCCCACCCAGCACCATTGCAAACCGAGCATTCTGGGGCTTCCCCAGGGTCACACCAGCTGTATGGGGCAGAAATAAAAATAAAATAAAATCGCCAGGTATGGTGGCCCTTGCAGTCTTGACTGCTCAGGAAGCTGAGGTAGGAGGATAGCTTAAGCTACAGTAAGCTATGATCATGCCTCTGCACTTACTTAAGCAACAGAATGAGGCCTGGTCCAAAAAGAAAAAATTAGTTTATTTTTTATTTTTATTTTTATTTTTTTTTTTGCAGTTTTTGGCTGGGGCTTGGTTTGAGCCCGCCACCTCTGGCATATGGGGCCAGTGCCCTACTCCTTTGAGCCACAGGCACCGCCCCCTTTTGTATTTTATTTTATTTATTTATTTCTGAGACGGAGTCTCACTCTACTGCCCAAGCTAAAGTGTGGTGGTGTTAGCCTGACTCACAGCAACCTCAAACTCCTGAGTTTAAGCAATCCTCCTGCCTCATTCTCAGTCTCCAGAGTAGCTGGGACTACAAGGTGCCTGCCACATCACCCAGCTACTTTTTCTATTTTTTGGAAGTGACAGGGTCTCACTCTTGCTCAGGGTGGTCTTGAACTCCTGAGCTCAAGGGATCTTTCCTCTCACCTTCCCAGAGTACTAGGATTACATGCATGAGCGACCAAGCCTCACTGTTTTTGTTTTGAGACACAGTCTCACACTGTTGCCAGGATGGAGTGCAGTGGTGTCATCATAGCTCACTGCAACCTAAAACTCCCGGGTTCAAGGGATCCTCCCACCTCATCCTCTCACTCAGTGGGCTGGGACTACAACCATGTGCCTGGCTAATCTATTTCTTATAGAGAGAGGATCTCACTATGTTGCTTGGGCTGGTCTCAAACTCCTGGCCTCAAGCAATCCTCCTGCCTTGGCCTCTCAAGTGCTAGGATTACAGACATTAGTCACATGGACTGGCCTCATTTTCTATTTTTAAAACAAATATGAGCAAAGAACAAAGCCAGAGAAATCTACGTTCTGATTCCAGAATATATTACAAAGCTATAATAATCAAAACAATATAGTACTATCATAACATATAGACCAATGTAACAGAATAGAGATCCCAGAAAAAAACATACACATAAACAGTCAAATGATCTTCAACAATAATACCAAGAATACACAGCACTCTTTTCGAGAAATGTTTTAAGGGGCCAGGTGCAGTGTCTCATGCCTATAATCCTAGAACTCTGGGAGGCCAAGGTGGATAGATTTCCTGAGCTCACAGGTTTGAGACTAGTCTGAGCCAGAGCAAGACCCCGTCTCTAAAAATAGCCAGGCACTGTGGTGGGTGCCTGTAGTCCCAACGAGTTGGGAGGCTGAGGCAAAGGAATCACTTGAGCCCAAGAGTTTGAGGTTGCTGTGAGCTATGATGCAATGGCACTCTACCTAGGGCGACAAAGTGAAACTCTGTTGATAAAAAACAAAACAAAACAGGGAGGCACCTGTGGCTCAAAGGAGTAGGGTGCTGGCCCCATATACCGGAGGTGGTGGGTTCAAACCCAATCCCAGCCAAAAACTACAAAAAAAAAAAAAAAAAAAATCATAGCCAGCCAATGTGGCTGGAATGTGTAGTCCTACCTACTTGAGAGGTTGAGGCAGGAAGATCACTTGAGCCCAAGAGGTTGAGGTTGCTGTGAGCAACAATACCATAGCACTCAACCCCAAGGTGACTGAGTGAGACTTAGTCTCAAAAAAAAAAATTATCCACATGCAAAAGAACAAATTTGGACCTTTATCTTACACTATACAGAAAAATCAACTCAAAATGGATTAAAGACTTAAATATAAGTCTTGAAACTGGAAAGCTCCTGGAAGGAAAACTAGAAGAAAAGCTTCATGACATTGAGCTTAGCTACAATTTCATGGATATGACACCAAAAGAACAGGTAACAAAATAAAAATAAACAAGTGGGACTATATTAAAACAACAAAGTTAAAAATTAACCTATGGTATGGGGGGGAAATTATATGCCATATATCTGATAAGGTATTAATCCCAGAAACATAAAAGGAACTCCATCAACGTTCAATGGCAAAAAGAAAAAAAGACAACTAGATTAAAAAATGGGCAAAGAACTCGAAAAGACATTTCTCCAAAGACATATAAATGGCCAACAGGCACATGAAAAGCTGCTCAACATCTCTAATCATCAAGGAAATGCAAATTAAAACCACACTGAGGTTGCATCTCATCTCAGACAGGATAGCTATTATTAAAGACAAAAGACAATAAGGGTTGGTGAGAATGTGGAGAAATCAGAACCCTTGCACACTGTTGGTGAGAATACAAAATGGTACAACCTACCTAACAAACCCAAACAATGTAACCTAATCATTTGTACCCTTACATTAATCGGAAATTTATTTTTATTTTTATTATTATTATTTTAGAGACAGAGTCTCACTTTATTGCCCACAGTAGAGTGCTGTGCTGTCACAACTCACAGCAAACTCCAGCTCTTGGGCTTAGGTGATTCTTTTGCCTCAGCCTCCTGAGTAGCTGGGACTACAGGTGCCCGCCACAACGCCCAGCTATTTTTTGCAGTTTTTGGCCGGAGAGGGGTTTGAACGCACACCTCTGGCATATGGGGCCAGCACCCTACTCCTTTGAGCCACAGGCGCCAACCAAGCCCGGCTATTTTTTTGTTGCAATTTGGCTGAGGCCAGGTTCGAACCCAGCACTCTCAATATATATGGCCAGTGCCCTACCCACTCAGACACAGGCACCACCACCCCAATTTTTTTAACATTGCAACCACCGTGGCAAACAATGTAGAGGTTCTCCTCCAAACTAAAAATAGAACTACCACATGACCCAGCAATCATCTTTCTGGGTATTTATCCAAAAGAATCGAAATCAGAGGCCAGGTACAATGGCTCACACAATCCCAGCACTCTGGGAGGCTGAGGCAGGTGGACTTCCTGAGCTCATGAGTTTGAGACTAGCCTGAGCCAGCCTCAGGAAACAGGGTCCTGGTCAGGCAATATATAGGCAGTAGAGCAGCACTTCCCTTCATGAGGCTCCAAGTTTAGGTGCTCCAGCTCAATGGAGGCAGCCTCTGCATGGCCTTGACAGGTGCTGAGCAGGAGGTTAGAGGCAAGAGACTAATTTGAGCCCAAGCGTTTGAGTTTGTTGTGAGCTATGATGACACAGCACTCTACCAAGGGTAACAAAGCGAAACTGTCTCAGAAGAGAAAAAAAAAAAAAAGCCAGGCGTTATAATAGGAGTCTGTAGTGCCAGCTACTTAGGAGGTTGAGACAAAAGTTTTAGGCATGAGCCTAAGTTTGAGGTTGCTGTGAGCTGTGATGTCATAGCACTCTACCTAGGGTATCATGGCACTCTGTCTCAAAAAAGAAAAAAAAAATGGGTAGTGCTGTGGCTCAGTGGGTAGGGCGCCAGCCCCATATACCGAGGGTTGCAGGTTCGAACCCAGCCCCAGCCAGCTAAAACAGCAGTGGCAACTGCAACAAAAAATAGCCAGGTGTTGTGGCGGGCACCTGTAGTCTTAGCACTCAGGAGGCTAAGGCAAGAGAATCACTTAAGCCCACGAGGTAGAGGTTGCTGTGAGTGGTGACACTACAGCACTCTATGGAGGGGGAAAGACTGAAACTGTCTCAAAAAAAAAAAAAAAAAAAGGAATGGAGATGGGTGGAGGTGGTGTTTGCACATTGTGAATATACTTAATGCCACTGACCTGCATACCTAAAAATGGTTTGGTTTTGTTTTTTTAAGTTTTTGCCTGGCACCCTCCTCAAGCCACAGGCGCCACCCTAAAATGGTAAACTTTATGTAGTGTATTTTAGTACAATTTTTTTTTTTTTGAGACAGAATCTTAAGCTGTTGCCCTGAGTAGAGAGTAGAGTGCCGTGGCCTTCGCCTCCCAAGTAGCTGGGACTACAGGCGTATACCACAGTGACTGGCTATTTTTTGGTTGTAGTTATCATTGTTGTTTGGCAGGCCTAGGCTGGATTCAAACATGCCAGCTCATTATGTGGCTGGTGTCCCAGCCACTGAGCTACAGGCACTGAGCCTTAGTACAATTTTTTTTTTAAAATGAAAAATCCACAGTAAGTTGCAAAGCACATAACCGTGTAGGGGCATAAAATTGTGTCAGAGGGGAGGCCAGGAGGCAGAGGAAGAAGAAAGGGGAGGGCTGGAGCTGGGGCCCTGGGAAAGGACATGGGAGAGGGAAGGGGGGTGCCTCAGGAAGAGGCCCAGAGCAGAAAAGAGCCAGCAGAGAGAAAGGGAAATCCTAGGTGGAGAGCCCTGGCTGGGTTTGTCCTCTCAGGAACTGTACAATGGCAGTACTTTGCCCCTCACAGGCTTCAGGCACAATTATAGGGCAAGGCCAACAAAGGTAAGCAAACAAGGTCTGGGCCTTTTCCTTTTTTTTTTTGTAGAGACAGAGTCTCACTTTATCGCCCTTGGTAGAGTGCTGTGGCATCACACAGCTCACAGCAACCTCCAGCTCCTGAGCTTAAGCGATTCTCTTGCCTTAGCCTCCCCAGTAGCTGGGACTATAGGAACCCGCCATAACACCCAGCTATTTTCTGGTTACAGTTCGGCCAGGGTAGGTTTGAATCCACTAGCCTCGCTATATGGGGCCAGCATCCTACTCACTGAGCCAGAGGCGCCACCAGGGCCTTTTCCTTTTTAAATTTTTTATAGAGGAAGGAGTCTGGCTATCTATCTTGCCCAAGTTGGTCTTGAATGCCTGGCTTCGAGTGATCCTCCAAAAGGGCTGGAATTACAGGTGCGAGCCCTCACACCAGGCTAACTTTTACTTTAACCAGGCTCACTGGTAGTCTGCCTAATTGAGAAGTAGGGAGGCCAGTTGGGGGACTTGCTCCTGCAACCTGCAATAAAACACTTGCATAGTGGCGGTGGGAGAAGTGTTTGAATCCCACATTTATTTTGTAGCTACCTGCAGATCCATAGCCTTTGGCCCTTCCAGCTTTCTTATGGAAAACACAGATCACAGGCAGGGGCTTCCTTCCCATCCTCTGTGCCTTCTGGTAGGCATGAACCGCTGAAAATATCCCAGTATAGAAGACAGATTGAGATTAGAAGACTCAAATTAAGCCCTAGGCAAGAGCAGTGGCTCAGGGCTGTCATTCCAGCACTCCAGGAGGCTGAGGCTGGAGGATCACCTCAAACCAGGAGTTCAAAGACCAGCCTGAGCAATATAGTGAGACCCCCCCCCCAATCTCAATAAAAAATTAAAAAACTAGCCAGCCCTGATGGGATATGCCTAAAGTCCCAGTTACTCAGGAGGCTGAGGTGGGATAATGGCTTGAGTCCAGGAATTCAAGACTATAGCGAGCTATAATTGCACTACATTTCAGGCCAAGAAATAGAGTCCTTGTCTCTAAAAAAGAACAAAAAAGACCATGTCACTCTGCGTTTCCCTTATCTACCACACAAATGTTTGTCTTATTTCTTCTCCTTCTCCCCATGACAACTTTAGCCCCAAAGAGGCAGGTATTTTTGTACTTTGTTCCCTGCTGTAACCACAGACCATTCCTGGCACATGCTGAATGTTCAATAAATTCTCCCTGGGTAATCTCTAGTATCCTTTAGAAGTAGCTCTTTAAAAAACCAGACCATCTCAGCCAGGTACAGTGGCTCACACCTGTAATCCTAGTATTCCGGGAGGCTGAGGTGGTTGGATTGCTTGAGCTCATGAATTCAAGACCAGCCTGAACAAGCAAGATCCCATCTCTACTAAAAATTAAAAAACTGAGGCAAGAGGATTGCTTGAGCCCAAGAATTGAAAGTTGCTGTGAGCCATGAAGCCATGGCACTCTACCCAGGGAAACAGCTTGAAGACTGTCTCAAAAAATAAATAAATAAAAATAAAAACCAGACCATCCTGTTCTTTCTCCCTGAAAGGCCAAGTCTCCAAGAACAAGAAAACTGACTATACTTGGCTGGAGATCTTTGCTGAGGGGTGCAAGATAAGCGTCAGCAAGACCCAAGACCTCCAGGAGAATCACTTGGCCCAGCCTCAGTAAAACATGAGAATGCTGTCCTAACCCTAACACCTCCTTGCTGTTGACTTTCAAAGACCCCTTCTTCTCTGGGCCTTGGTCTCTAAATGTTAAATAATGAAGGCATTGGAATATCACTGTGGGATAGGTCCAGGAGGCGAGGGGAGAGAAATTCCTGTGGGGACAGAGGGGAAGAAGCAAGACATGACCTCATCAGGTAGGAGTGACTTTTATTTGAAAGCAGAAAACACCCTATTTAGGGGCTCATCTGTAATCTACAACAGTTTAAAAAAAAGGAAAAAAAAGAAACCAAAGGGCTTGGGGAGTGGGAGGAAACGGGGTTCTGGTCAGGCAACGTATGGGAAGTGGAGCAGCAGCCCTTCGTGAGGCTCCAAGTTCAGGTGCTCCAGCTCAATGGAGGCAGTCTCCTCACGGCCTCGCCAGGTGCTGAGCAGGAGGTTAGCCCTGGCTGGCAGGCTGATGCTGCCAGGTGGGTTGGAGGTTCCCAGCCTGGCTGGGAGGCTCACATTCCCAAAATTGAGCACTACCAGGAAACGCTCATTCTGGTCCCAGGAGCGGATGTAGGAGAAAAGTTCAGGCTCAGTGGAGAGGATATTAAAGTCCCCATGCAGCAGGGAGCGCTCCTTACTCCGCTGATCACTCAGCCGCCGGAAGAGGGAAAGGAGGGAGCCAGGGTCTTCACTCTGTCCCTGAGAATAATGAAGACATAGCAGGAGGTGAGAGTCCCCAGAAGTACAGACTTCCTTTTTTAGAGAGAGTCTCACTTTATCGCCCTCAGTAGAGTGCCCTGGCATTACAGCTCACAGCAACCTCTAACTCCTGGGCTTAGGCGATTTTCTTGCCTCAGCCTCCCAAGTAGCTGAGACCACAGGTGCCTGCCACAACGCCTGGCTATGAAATGCAGACTTCTACAAACCCTTCCTACCCTCTGGTCGGAGTCTGCCCATACAAAACACTTACCTTCACAGTGCTATTGATGTGTACAGACCCTGGTATGTTAGGGAGGCTGGACTCATCCCACAGCATGACTGGGGCCTCCATAGGCTGAAAATCAGAGAAGATAGGACTTGAAAAAGGCCTGGACCAGTCATGGTGATACATATCTGTAATCCTAGCTACTCAGGAGGCCAAAGAGGGGGGATCCCTTGAACCTAGAAGTTTTGAGGCTGTAGTGAGCTGTGATCATACTAATGTACTCTAGTCTAGGTGACAGAATAAAACCTTGTTTTGAAAGAAAGGAAAAGGGAAGGGAGGAGAGGAGAGGGGATGGGAGGGGAGGACAAAGAAAAGAAAAAAGAAATAAAGAGACATGGATTCACTCTCCCTTATTTGTCCTCCCATTCTCATCTTCACTGCTATGTAACCTCTCCACCCATGCCAGGCTAATTTCTATTGGACAAGCAGGACAGGCTGCCCCCTCAACGTATACACACACACACACACACACACACACACACACACGCTCGCTCACTCTCTCTCTCTCTCTCTCTCTCTTTCACCCCTACAGCAGGGAGAGCTCCCAGACAGCCACAAGCCAACTCCCTCACTTCCCTCCGGTCTCAAGGCTTAGTTAGCTTATCAGATTTTCCTTGACCACTCTATAAAAATACCCCATCCCCTATTCTCTAGGCCCTGTATCCCACCTTCTTTTGCATAGCATTTATCAGCACCCGGCATTTCATTGTATTTGTACATTATTTAATTATCTAACGCCCTCCAGCTCTTTTATTCACTGCTGTGTCCTTGGCATCTAACACATAGGAGTTATCCAATACAAATCTGTGGAATAAACAAATGACTCATTTTATAAATATCAGGTCAGGTATCAACTCTAACCCTATGGCTGAAGCTAGGAATGTCTTCATGGTAGTAAACATGCCCCTGTCACAGCACTCACTGCCGTGCACTCTGCTTATCCCCATCTGGCTCCCTCACTGAACTATGAGCTCCTAGATGGCACAGATCCTAGCACAGAGTACTCACTGTCCCAAGAAGGAAAGAACGAAAGAATGGTGGCTACCATAGTGAACATCTATCCGGTACAATAATGTGCCTATATTACCATTAAAAACATGGTCTCATTTAATCCTAACCACCCTATAAAAAATACAGTATCACAGAAGAGATGACTGAAATCACAAAGGTGAAACAATTTGCCTAGAGCCACAGCTACTGACTAGTCTATCTGCCACCATCCACAGAACCATCATAAGATGCTTAACTCGGGTGGTGCCTATGGCAAAGGAGTAGGGTGCCAGGCCGATATGCTGGAGATGGTGGGTTCAAACCCAGACCTGGCCAAAAACTGCAAAAAAAAATGCATAACTCAACCTCTCCCAGATTGCTGTGCAGACAGCAAGCAGTACCTGTCCAAGACGGGCAGCCTGTAGGCCAATCTCATCCCCATAGCTGAAAATGGGGGTCCCCGGCAGAGTGAAGAACAGCAGCTGGTAGAGTTGGAGGAGTTGAGTCGGCAAGAAGGAAGTCATGAGCCCTGCCTGTGACAACTGCAAGGACAGACACTCTGGTGAGACACAGCCCCTCTCTGTATCTCCCAACAACCCTTTCCTCTAAAAGTTCCCCTGTTCCCCCTCCCACCAGCATGGTACTCACACTCCAGCTGCACCAGTGACTGTCAGTGGCATGCAAATACTTGGTGACTAGGACTTTTACATGCTCCCCAGTGAAATTGGACTTTGACAGGTATGAGCTGGTCAAGAGCAGGTCTTTGGTAGATTTGAGTAGGCTCGAAATCTGCTGAAGGTCAGAGTAGTCAGTTCCTGCAATCAACAGCCTGCACAGGGGAAAGCAGAGGCCAAGACTGATATAAGAAATAAAGGAGGGGCAGCGCCTGTGGCTCAAAGGAGTGGGGCGCTGACCCCATATGCCAGAGGTGGTGGGTTCAAGCCCAGCCCTGGCCAAAAACTGCGAAAAAAAGAAAGAATGGAGGTGAAGAAAGTTCTCTGGACTAGGAACCTCTCACCCACTTCTTAGAACCTAATGCTCCACTGAGGGGTTACCACAATGGAGCTGAGTCAGAAAGGTGGCCTCTGGTACCTACCTATCTTCGCCGAAGCTCTTGGTGATGTTCTGCCACTCAGACAAGAATGAGGACGCATTCTAGAAAGAAAAAAGAAGATTCAAAGTATAGGAAATATTACCAGGCCCTGGCTGAGTCTGTTCTCACACAAGTTTTGCCTTTCACATGGAAAGGTAACTCACTGTAAGATTCTCCACATCCCGAACCTGGAACCCATCCACACCAGCTTTCAGCCAAAACTCCAGAGCATCCTACAGGTGGTAAACAGAGGAAAGAGATTAATACTCAAAAGTTCCAGCCCATGCTACACCTCCTCACCCACCACATACATCCCTATAACCTTGGGAGAGACCATTATTGCCTTGCCTGGGTCTTTCCCACCAGTATTACAAAGGCTTGGCCTTAGGCTTCCTCTAGCACTAACCTCCCAGGGATTCTCTTAATGGCCACAGCACTTCTCCATTCCTGACTCTGGCAAATCACACAGCCTCACATTTGACAACCACAGGAAAGGTCCAAGAAAAAAAGTGTGTCCATAAACGTAAGTTCATTTAACCCTTAGCATGTGGAACACCAATATATCTATTTTAAAGATGAAGAAACAGAAGAAAAGATGTGCCCAATGTCATAATCAGCAAGCAGCAGAGACTGGACCTAAAATGTCAGCCAGGATCCTAAGGCAAGTATCTTTACTCCTCTCCCAATTTCCCAAGGCCTAAGGAAAGCTGGTGAGAGTAAGACAAGGATGAAAGATTAAAATTCCAAGCACAGGCTCTGTACCTGTAGCTCAAGCAGCTAAGGCACCAGCCAGATACACCAGAGCTGGAGGGTTCAAATCCAGCCCAGGCCTGCCAAACAACAATGACAACTATGACCAAAAAGTAGCTGGGTGTTGTGGTGGGCGCCTGTAGCCCCAGCTACTTGGAAGGCTGAGGCAAGAGAATCACTTAAGCCCAGGAGTTGGAAGTTGCTGTGAGCTGTGATACCATAGCACTCTACTCAGGGCTACAGCTTAAGGCTCTGTCTCAAAATAAATAAATGAATATTTAAAAATTCCAAGCACAGCACAGAGTTTACAACAAGATTTGAAAAGAGGCCAGAACAGGCCCAGGCTTACAATCTTGGTGCTCACCTGACACACCGCTTAGAACCTACCCCACTGCCCCTTTCTTCCCCTCCTCTGTACTACATGCTCTCTCCTCTGGTCTCCATTTCCATCTGAGGTGACCACTCTCATGCCAAACCATCTGAAAATACTACCCTATCAGTAATTTTAAAGGATCTCCTAGCAACTGACAATGGCTTAAACTGGATGATCCCAGGAATCCTATCCAAATGCAGAGTCCAGAATTCGACCTCAGATCATGACAGCAAAGTCAGGCTCTCCCTCCATTTTTGTTCTACCCATTCTTAGCGCATCAGTGTCCTAAAATCCAGACATCAGGAGCTGGGGTGATATTTAAGGCCCCATGTCTAGAAATCGAGCCTATACCTTCAGGAAAAGCAGATCAGAGAAGACTATTTCAAATCTTTGGCACTTGAAGCCCCTATGAACCTTAGTTTCCTCATTTACACATTAGGGATATATAATACATACCTTATATGGTTATTCAGGGAATTAGAGAACATCTATAAAATACTTGGCATAGTCCCAGACACATAGGAAGGCCCCAGCACTTTTAATTTCAGACTTGGCTACACTCCAAGTACATCAAACAAGAACTGGGAAACCAGTCAGGACAGGATTCCCACAAAAAAGGGACTTCCTCTCCCAAAAGGAAGAAAAATCAAACCTCCAGACTGACATCTGAGAAGGTCCCTTCCTGGTAGTGTCTCACCCTCAGAGTCAAGGAAACAAGAAAAATGAGTAGACAGAAAAGGAACAAGAAAAACAGGGGTGCACAGCTGTACCATCCTTCAGCTATGGGACGGGGCATTCCTGCTTGGCCCCAAGGAGCAAAGGGCCCCTCAGCTGGAACCAGGCTGGGTGTACAGGGTTGTAGACCAACTGTAAAAGGATCAATCCAGCCCTAGTATCTGGCTACTACCTGCCATGAGCTCCAACACACTCACCTTCATCTTGGTAGCCACCGTGTCAACCTGAGTGGAAAACCACAAGTTCTTGCCCCTGTAGTTGGGAGTGAGGTCCAGAATGACATGAATGCCTGAAACAATGAGAATAAGAGGAAAAGAAGAAATCAAACACAGTCTATTGAGTGTTTTCTATGTATTATTTGGTACAAAAGCTTGGATTTGAATCCTGGCAAAACTCATTCCACTGAAACACAAATATAAGCAAGAAAGGCACCTTAAGATCTTAGAAGGAAGAAGATCTATAGTGTAGTATAGCTCTGGGGATGGGGTGCTATGGGGCCCCCTCAGCTCCCCACCCCCAAAGTGAACCCTTTAAACTTATTTCTATATTGAATTATAAAACAATATTTGAGATCCCCTCCGCCCAAATTCAGTTTCACACATCTAAAAACCACTCATTTAGTAAAAGCCCACAGTTTTCAAATAAGGACACTGAAACCCACAAGTTAAATGACCTGCTCAAGACTGCATGGCCAAGCAGAAAGCCCCTGGAACCATACACCAACTCATTTTAGGATGAGGCCTAACAAACCTCTCCTGTACCTGCCCTAAGAACTAAGAGCCAATACACTAGACAAAAGTCCTATTCTCCGTTTCTTCTGGCCAAAAGACCAAACACTTTCTAGCTACTTCTTTGGGAACCCCAGGACACTCACTCTTTTTCTTGGCTGATTGTAAGAGACTGTCAAAATCTTCCTTGGAGCCAAGACTGGGGTCGATCTGTAGCAAGTCAGTCCCAGCGACATCATCCTTCTGGTTCTTGTGAATTGGGCCCAGGACAAAGCCTTTCACCTTCAGAGTGCTCAGGTAATCGAGATGCCCCTTCAGACCTGAAATGCCGGGACTGGTTTAACAAGTGGGGCTCCTGAGCTCCCCTATTCTCTCCTCTCCCCAGAAGGGTGGAGCCTGGGAGTGTGGCAGAGGAAGCTGGATCACAAGATTCAGAGGTGCTGATGCAAGGAGCCTCGTACATTACTTCAGAAACCAGTTGCGACTGGCTCTCGGCGTCATGGAGAAAGGGAGGGTGCTGAGTCAGCCACCCTCTCGAAAGAGTGAGGGCTGGGTCAGTTTTCTTTAAAAAAAAAAAAAAAGGAAGAACTAGGTGCCCCGAGCGGTCACGCACCGGATGGGGTACAGAATCTACAAAGTATGGGGGGGAGGATATGGCAGAGGTCGGTGCAGGGGGCAAAATTAAACCCCCAGAGGTACAAGGCAAGGGGTGGGGGTGCTGGCTACCGCACTCACCCGCTAGGTTGCCAGACTCGCTAGCCTGGAAGGCCTGAAGGTCGCCGATGCGGTAGAGGGCGCCCATGTGCCACCACTGCTGCACTGGAAGCTCGCGACAGCGTGGCGCCTGCACAATAATGACCACGGCGCCCGCCAGCATGCCGAGCCAGCCAAGCCAGAAGAGCAGCAGCAGAGCCCAGCGGGTGCGCACCCATCCCGGGCTGCCCGCCACCTTCAGCAGCTCCTCCTTAGACAGACCGGTGAACTTGGCCGCGGCTGCCGCCTCCGCGTCGTCTTCAGCCACCTTGATTTTCACCAGACCGTTTTTTTCCGCGCCGCCTGCCACCGCCATCGCCGTGGCCGCCCCAGACGCCGCGTTCATCGGCTGCTTCTCGGGTTCTAGTTCATTCAGCTCCACTTCCTTCATATCCACCTCGGTGTCCTGGCTCATGGTGCCTGCGGAATCGGTAACACGAAGCAGCCTGCGATCAAATGGTGGCTCGACCCCTTCCCAGAGCCCTCGACCCCGTGACTTAGCGCAGCTTCCGCTACTACTTCTGCTCGACCGTTCACCCTGGCCTGGAAAGTGACTGGAGCCCGGCCCCGCCCTGCCCTGCCCCGCCCCTTAAAGTGAAACATCGGGGATTGCTCCGGCTCCAAATGCTGGGGTGGGCGGCGCCTGGAGTAAGGTCCCAACACGCTTCTGACCGCCGCGAGGTCCAGTTTCTCATCAACTACCAAAAGCTGGTAGGGCTTACGCCTTTAGCTGGACAAACTGTCATCTGTCCGCCCTGGATTCTGAGGCCCCTCTTCACCCACTCATCATGGTAGTGACTACCAAACACCATTTTTCATTTGCCCCCGGCCCAGGGCTCAGGCCACCGACAGGTAGTCCCAACCAACCAAATCTAATTTCTCCCCCACTAAACTAGACTTCTGCTCCCCTGTGGGGTTTACTCCCACTAGACTTTCTTTTTTTTTTTTTTTTTTTTTTTTGAGACAGAGCCTCAAGCTATCCCCCTGGGTAGAGTGCCATGGCATCACGCTCACAGCAACCTCCAACTCCTGGGCTCAAGCGAGTCTCCTGCCTCAGCCTCCCAAGTAGCTGGGACTACAGGCGCCCGCCACAACGCCTAGCCATTTTTTGGTTGCAGCCATCATTGTTGTTTGGCGGGCCCGGGCTGGGGATTCGAACCCGCCACCTTAGGTGTATGTGGCTGGCGCCTTAGCAGCTTGAGCCACAGGCGCCGAGCCCCACTAGACTTTCAAGACTCATCCTGAGTTTATTTCAAGTAATTGCTCATACAGTAACTACTTATTGAGCACTCCCTACAATACTTTGTTTCCTTACCTTAACTAATTCTAGTTATTTTTTTAAGACTTTTATTTATTTACTTGTTGATGCAATTTGGCCAGGGTTGGGTTCGAACCCACCACCCTCGGTATATGGGGACGGCACCCAACTCACTGAGCCACAGGCGCCACCAAATAGTTGTCATTGTTGTTTGGCAGGCTGGGGCTGGATTTGAACTCATCACCTCTGGTATATGTGGCTGGCACCCTAGCCACTTGAGCCACAGGCACCCAACCATACCTTAACTAACTCTAATTCAGTCTTCTTTTTTCTTTCTTTTTTTGTAGAGACAGAGTCTCACTTTGTCACCCTCGGTAGAGTGCCGTGACGTGACACAGCTCACAGCAACCTCCAAATCCTGGGCTCTGCCTCAGCCTCCGGAGTAGCTGAGACTACAAGTGCCCACCACAATGCCCAGCTATTTTTTTGTTGCAGTTTGGCCCAACCATGTTTGAACCCACCACCCTGGGTATATGGGACCAGCACCTTATCCACTGAGCCACAGGTGGTGCCCCAACTAATTCAGTCATTTTCATGTTGCTTTAAAATAAACCTGTCTGGACAGGAAAGTTGAGGTTGACACCCCTCTTCTGACCCTACCCCCACCTGCAGTCACTAGCACCAGGATGTCCAGCAGCTAGGAAGCAGACCTCCAAAAGAGACTCACTGGGGCTGCAGAGGAACCTACCTTTTTCCTAGAACAGAACAGAGGGTGCCAAGCCCAGACTCTCCCCTCACCTTGCAAGGCCTCCACAGATTACCCCAAACTCCTCCCAGATGCCAGAGTTCCCCTACATCCCCATCACTTTATTATCCTCGGCACTGGAGGCAGCTAGTATTGCAGAGGCCTCCCAAACTCCCTCCACGGAGATCCTTGGATAGAAGATGTTAAAGCAAAAAAAGCCATGTTCTGTAAAATAATTTAGAGAGATTTATGCTGAGCCAAATTTGAGGACCCCAACAGGAGCCACACCCAAGAAGCCTTGAGCAAGTGGATTCATTGTGGTGGGCTTACAGATTGATTTTATTTATTTTTATTATTTTTTTTTTTTTTGAGACGGAGCCTCAAGCTATCGCCATGGGTAGAGTGCTGTGGCATCACGCTCACAGCAACCTCCAACTCCTGGACTCTAGCGAGTCTCCTGCCTCAGCCTCCCAAGTAGCTGGGACCACAGACGCCCGCCACAACGCCCGGCCATTTTTTGGTTGCAGCCGTCATTGTTGTTTGGCGGGCCCGGGCTGGGGATTCGAACCCGCCACCTTAGGTGTATGTGGCTAGCGCCTTAGCCGCTTGAGCCACAGGCGCCGAGCCAGATTGATTTTATACAATTCAGGAAGACAGGAATTACAGGTAAAGTCATAAATCGGTATGTGGAAGGCATATATTGGTTTGACCAAAAAAGGTGGGACTTCTTAAAGCAGGGGCTTACAGGGTATAGACAGGTTCAAAGATTCTTTAGTTGAGCAAAGGAAGAGTTAGGCTTTGTCCAATAGACCCAGGAGTCAGCAAAAAGGAATGCTACAATTAAGATAAGGGTCTGCTAATCAGAGACAAACTACCAGACACATACATGCCCAGACTCATGGTTAGTTATGTATATTGAGGACTAGCAGGTGTGTCTTGCATAGCCATAGGCCTATGGCTGAGTCACAAAGGATGTCTCTAAGGTGTGATGAGGCATGTCTGTTCTCCTTTCTCATGGCTAGCAACCTAGTTTGGGTGGGATCTCCTTGGCCAGGAGGGAGTCCAGTCAGTCAGCCACTGGGGGATGGGGGAAACTTAAAATTTTAGTTAGTTCACAAAGGTTAGTGAGGCAGAGACAAGTTTCACAGCAAGGACTACTAGACACCAACAGTATGAGGTAACAACACTCTCAGGAACTGCTTGTTCCAGAGAAGTGCCAGCGGGGCTATTTTCAGAGAGGAACTGAAGGAAACTGGTTCTTTCTCCCTCTCCCACTTAGGCTGGAAGCCAGGAGTGCTGTGTTTTTGAAAGAAAGCAGAAGCCAAGATCTGAAGTAATAGAAACAAAAGGGTATGAAAAGGCTCGTCCTCTGCCATTCCCCTTCTATATTCCAAAGCATCCATCCCTGTCCCCACCCTGGGAAAACTGGAACCAGCTCCTAGCAGAGGCAGGCAAGTGGGTAGAGGTTAAGGTTCATACCAGTGCTCAAAGATGGATAAGAGGTCCAAGGTCCCCTGGACATACCAGATAAGAAGTGCCAACCAGACTTTAGCCACAGCATGAAAGCTCAAGGTTGGAGGGAGGATGTTTGTTGGGACCACAACGTAGGGTTCTGTGGGGTAAAACCCCGCAAACCGTATGCTCACTTTAAATTCCAGAAGCAGGTGGACAGACATCTGTGGAAGGCAACTCTGTTGATGACCCCGTTTCCCTGGTCAGCATGGAACAGGGCCTGGGGATTAGGGCTTAAAAACCCATCTCCAGTGACTCTGGCCATGTGGCTGTTAAGCCTGCAAAGAAAGGGTTAAAAGGGGTGGCGCCTGTGGCTCAAAGGAGTAGAGCACCCACCCCATATGCTGGAGATGGCAGGTTCAAACCCAGCCCTGGCCAAAAACTGAAAAAATAAAATAAAATAAACCCCACAAGCCATCTATTTAAGAAAAAAAAAGAAAGAAAGGGTTAAAAATGTTTCTGCAGAGACACAGAAAACTAAGCAGGCCTCCAGGTTGCCAGAGACAGAAGCCATAAACCTGCTTTCTGTAAAACAATGAGTACATAGTAAAACTCCAAAGCTTTACTGCCCTCTTGGTAACCTCAAGTCTCTAGACTTACTCCCTTTTGCAGCTGTCTCAAGGTTTCAAACTTTGTGTCTTTTTGAAGGTTGAACTAACTTTAGAAAAGTAGTATGAATGCTTTGCTTGTTAATTAATAAGTGACCAGCCTACTATAAAAGGTAATCATGCTACTTCCACCAGGAGTAGTCTCTCTCTTTCATAATTCCAGATGCAAGACTACACCTGTGGCGATGCTGTCTGTCTCTCACGAAACCCCAACGCAACAGGGTTCATGTGAATCTTTCTAAATGTAGAATATAAATGTCTTAACACAGAGGATGCCATGAAGGCTATATTAACCAGTTTGATAAAAGTATTTCAAATTGTATATAAATCCAGCACACTGTACC
>NW_003852535.1:3490353-3494215 GCF_000181295.1 Otolemur garnettii
AAAAAAAAAAAAAAAAGAAAAGAAAAGAAAAAGAAAGCTCAAGGTTGAGAACTGCAGGATCAGTTGGATCCTAGAGATGGTCCAACATTACACCCCCTAATAACAGCATCTCACTCGCAGTTCCCCATGGCTCTAGGCAGCTGAAGCCAATTCTTTCTGCATGCATAAAGTAGCAAACAATTTACCTTCCCAATTTTATGAGCCACCAACTGTGGGGAACGGGCTATGACTCCCAACCACTTTTCCTCCCTTAACATTATTTTCACCTGTCTGAAGTCACATAGCCCATGCACACTTTCCTTGTTACCAGCAAGCACACAGTTTTTCCTCTTTAAGGATGATCTCTACCCTATGTGTTAAGATTTATGCAACTTGTTTTATTTTATTTTTTCTTTTTTTTGAGACGGAGTCTCAAGCTGTCACCCTGGGTAGAGTGCTGAGGCGTCATAGCTCATAGCAACCTCAAACTCTTGGACTTAAGCGATTCTCTTGCCTCAACCTCCCAAGTAGCTGGGACTACAGGTATCCACCACAACGCCCTGCTATTTTTTGTTGTGATTGTTGCAGTTGTCATTGTTGTTTTAGCTGGCCCTGGATGGGTTCAACCCACCAGCCTCGGTGTATGTGGCCAGCGCCTTACCCACTAAGTTTTGGGTGCCACCCTGCAACCTTGTTTTAAATAAAGCTGTTTCCACGGTTCAGGGGCTGGCTGCAGTCATCAGCTGCGTCAGCCCTCCAGACACCAGCCTAGCTCTTGTCTCCTCTTTCTTTGCCTCTCCCCGTCTTTCTGGCTTTATTTTTCAATTTCCCACCATTTCCACTCAGGTCAACTCTCCCTCCTCACATATGAAGAGAGTTCCCTCTCTCCTGCCAGTAGGCAACAACCAACCCTTCCACAGGCACTAGCCTCTAGCCATATCAGCCTTCAAAAGCCTGCTAGTCTCACAACATATCAGGTTTTTTCAAGCCTCTGTCTTGTATATGCCATTCCTCTGCAGTTTGGCCCTTCCTGTTCTGCCACTCAACCTCATGAGCTCTTACTCAAGACCTAGCTCAAGTGACAGCTTTTCTCAACTCCTCAGACAAAATTAATTTCCCTCAACCATCTCCTGCTACAAATCATCACGTTTGTTTATACATTTCCTTGACTGGCTGTCTGCTTGTCCTTGGAAACAAGTGGCAGACATCTTGTGTTATTTGTAGATGAACCTGTTCAGAGATAGCACATAGTAGGTGCTTGATAATTACTTGGTTAATGAATGGATGAACTATATCAATTAAGACCAAATACTTGGCTCGGCGCCTGTGGCTCAAGTGGCTAAGGCGCCAGCCATGTATACCTGAGCTGGCAGGTTCGAATCCAGCCCAGGCCCACCAAACAACAATCATGGCTACAACCAAAAAATAGCCGGGCGTTGTGGAGGGCGCCTGTGGTCCCAGCTACTTGGGAGGTGGAGGCAGGAGACTCGCTTGAGCCCAGGAGATGGAGGTTGCTGTGAGCTGTAATGCCATAGCACTCTACCCAGGGGGAAAGCTTGAGGCTCTGTCGCAAAAAAAAAAAAAAGACCAAATACTTCCCCTCTGAGAAACAACTAAACAAAAACAGCATGTGAAAAAGATGCCAACACAGAAGAATGTTTTGTAAATATTTTTTAAAATTTTGTAATGAATGGGTGGTACCTGTGGCTCAAGGCATAAGGTGCCAGCCCCATATACCAGAGGTGGTGGGTTTAAACCCAGCCCTGGCCAAAAATAACTGCAAAAAAAAAGAAAGCCTACATAATATAATCAAATAATAGTCATAGATTTAAAAAATATATAAAACTAAATAAAATAAAAAATAAATTTTGTAATGAATATTTTGTAAATAAAGATACATTTAGCTACAAATTTCCATTTTCCTTATACATGATGACCTTAGGAAAACCCTGTACATTACTTTTTTAAGAAGAATGAAGGCTTCAAGAGAAGGCTGGGACAAAACAAAGGGGAAAAAAAGCAGTTCAGCAGTCCAGAGGCCAAAAACAACCACATGAGGCCATGTGAGTCTTGAGTACTTTACACTCAAATTCTAGCAGGCAAATGGGGGTGGGGCCCCAAATGCAGAGGACCAAGTGTACAAAGCAAGTTCCTTCCTAATCCCCTGTCATATGTTTCCCAACACATGAGGATTACTTGATCTTAGCCGAAAGACAAGGAAGTTGTTTTCCCCCAAACATGTAAAAAAGATTTCCAAAGGCAGAGAGAAAATGGGAGAGAGATGGGAGAATGGCTAGAAACTCTTCAGGAAGACTGTCCAACAGCCTGTTACCCTGCCAAAACCCAGTGGCTCTATTCCAAGGCACCAGAAACAAAGTATCCAAGCTTTGCTTTTAAAATACACATCAGCTGAAAGCCTTGAGGATTTTAGCCATTTGAAAAATGGATGAAAGTTAAAGTTAAGGAATTGAATACTTGGAAGTCAAAGTAGAGGAGGCTGACCTCAACCAAAGGGGCTCACTTGGCAGTTGGTATTTGATGAACTAATGTTGGAATAGTATTTTTATCATAAATCTTACAGGAGGGACACTGAATGCTAAAGAAAACTGCCAGGGTTGTCTTAGTAAAGGGCAAGGAACACAAGGGGCAGGCGAGGGTAGATAAAAGCCAGAAAGAGTAAAAGGAATATAACCAAAGCCATCCATTAGAAGAGAAATAAATGCACCATCTGAAAATCACCTGGTACTCATACATTGGACTCATCAACATTGCACCAACCCATTCTCCCCAATGCAACCAAGTATTAAAAGATAAACACTAGAGAAACCGCAGATCAATTTATTGAGGAGGGCAGCGCCTATGGCTCAGTGAGTAGGGCACTGGCCCCATATACCAAGGGTTGCGGGTTCAAACCTGGCCCCGGCCAAACTGCAACAAAAAAAAATAGCCCAGCGTGTGGTGGGCACCTGTATCCCAGCTACTCAGGAGGCTGAGGCAAGAAAATCACCTAAGCCCAAGAGCTGGAGGTTGCTATGAGCTGTGATGCCTCAGTACTCTACTGAGGGCGACAAAGTGAGACTCTGTCTCTTAAAAAAAAAAAAAATTATGGAGGAAATGGGGAAGTACTTTTAACATATCACCCTTGCATTGATGGCATAAGATATTCAAAGAAAGAATATTTGATCTCATCAAGGAGGCTAAGTAGCAGTAAGAGACCTTAAAATGATCACTGAGGCCCTCCAACACCATCTGCTTCTACAGTCATGGTCACACAGTACTGCGGGGCATCCTAACTTTCCCTATCACCTGTTCCTCCAAAACAATCTGTCATCACCCTATTCAGAAGAGAATCACTAAGCACAGGCCATACTCAAGAGGTTAAGCTCTGCCTTCCTAAAGAGGGAATATCTACATGAATTATTTGGGATTCTTCTGTATGGAACATCTGTCTCATTTATTTATTTGTTTGCTTATTTTTGAGGCAGAGGCTTATTCTGTGGCCCT
Source organism: Otolemur garnettii (assembly GCF_000181295.1). Classification (NCBI taxonomy): domain Eukaryota; kingdom Metazoa; phylum Chordata; class Mammalia; order Primates; family Galagidae; genus Otolemur; species Otolemur garnettii. The sequence goes on from NW_003852535.1 coordinate 3,493,837, forward strand.
GGTAGAGTGTCATGGTGTCATAGCTCACAGCAACCTAAAACTCTTGGGCTCAAGTGACTCTCTTGCCTCAACCTCCCGGGTAGCTGGGACTACAGGTGCCCACCACAATGTCCAGCTATTTTTAAAGACTGGGTCTCATTCTTGCTCAGGCTGGTCTCGAACTCTTTGGCCTCCCAGAGTGTTAGGATTATAGATGTGAGCCAGGGCACCTGGCCCTTCCCTATTTATCCATTCATTTACTTATTATACAGGTTGAATATCCCTAATCTGCAAATTTGAAATCCAGATGCTCCAAAACCCAAAACTTTTTGAGCATCAACATGATGCTCTAAGTAAATGTTCATTGGAGCATTTCATATTTTTTTTTTTTTTTTTGAGA
>NW_003852535.1:3494909-3508792 GCF_000181295.1 Otolemur garnettii
TGGCTGGCGCCTTAGCCAGTTGAGCCACAGGTGCTGAGCCTGGAATCCAATATTATATTATTTGATTTATTGTTCTAATTGCTCCAGCTTTAGGTATCCTGAGCTCTTTCAGGTTGGCTCCTATATCCTTTTGATACCCCAGCCCCATCTTGTATATTTACTAAGGCCCCAGCCCTAAATCTGCTGTATCTTCAAGGAGCTTTGGTTCATTTCATTGGAGAACAGTATTAGAAGCCAAGATATGGACCAGTCATGCTGGCTCACACCTGTAATCCTAGCATTCCGGGAGACCAAGGTGGGGGGAGGGGATGTTTGAGCTCAGGAGAGTTCAAGACCAGCCTGAGCAAGCGTGAGACCCCATCTCTACAAAATTAGAAAAAGGAGCCTGGCATAATGGCACATGCCTGTAGTCCCAGTTACTCAGGAAGCTGAAACAAAAGGATGGTTTCAACCCAGGAGTTTAAAGTTGCTGTGAACTAGGCTGACACCATGCCACTCTAGCCTGGAGCAACAGAGTGAGACTCTATCTCCAAAAACAAAAATAAATAAAATGTGAGGTCTGGCATAGAACCAAAGTGAGAGTCCACAGAGGCCAGTCCAGGGTCAAGGAAAGACTTTAATAGAGGGGAACAAGAGAATGCAGACTGACCAGCTGAAAGCTCAGCTCCCACACAAATGCAAAAGGCTTTTATTAGCCTTAGCAGTACAGCAGGGATGGGGCAGAGATCCCAGAGCACCATCTGGGGCTCTTTTGCCGGCGAGGGGAGGGAGGGGTGGGGTGGGGTAGGGGGTTGGGAGGATTAAGAAAGATTAAGGATAGGTCAGGACTATGGGCGTATCCTCAGGGTCAAGGTATGGGTAGGGTGTTTCCAGGAACTCTGGCTTTGAAGCACTCCAGGAATCTGGGGAGGGGATTGCCAGTTTCGGATTTTCTAAAATGGCTGCATTCCCGTCAGGGTTACGAGAACTCCTTTCCCACGTAAAGAAGATATAACTCCAACAAAGTTACAACACAAAGATCTCTACTGAGCAACTCAATATTCCCAGAGGGGTACACCATTCCTGGAAGTACTGTGATACCAGGTTGTTGTATGGAATGGATGAAACAAGCTCCTGTTCCATCTCCCTACTCCAAAAACCAATTTAATAGAGTACATATCTGATTTTAAACAGATAATGATTTTAGTCAAAAAGTGGTCGGGCGTGGTGGCTCATGCCTATAATCCCAGCACTCGGGAGGCTGAGGCAAGTGGATTGCCTTGCTTCACGGATTGGAGACCAGCCTGAGCCAGAGGGAGACCTCATCTCTTAAAAAAAAAAAAATAGCCAGGCATTGTGGCAGGTGCCTGTAGTTCCAGTTACTTGGGAGGCTGAGGTAAGAGAATTGCTTCAGCTCAAGAGTTTGAGGTTGCTATGAGTTATGATGTCACAGCTCTCAACCTAGGGCGACAAAATGAGACTCTGTCTCAAAAAAAAAAAAAAGGGGTCAAGTGGCTAAGGCGCCAGCCACATACACCTAAGGTGGCGGGTTTGAATCCAGCCGGGCCGGCCAAACAACAATGACGGCTGCAACCAAAAAATAGCCGGGCATTGTGGTGGGCGCCTGTGGTCCCAGCTACTTGGGAGGCTGAAGCAGGAGACTCGCTTGAGCCCAGGAGTAGGAGGTTGCTGTGAGCTGTAATGCCACAGCACTCTACCCAGGCGGACAGCTTGAGGCTCTTTCTCAAAAAAAAAAAAAGGCAGAGAAATTAGAAGTGGTACTACCATAATCACCTCCCCCTCAGCTCTTCCAGGCCCAAGTAGCAAACCTTCCTCACTCAGGTCCATTGTGTGAGCCTGTCCTTACAATCTTCAATATCTTATCTCCTCAAGGATCAGGCTGATCTGACCACCTCCATAACCCAGGAAATTCTATTTTCAAATTGGGCTTTTTCTCTGCTAAGGTTACTATCTTGTCTCCCACTTCCCAAGCATATCTGTCTCTATCGATCGAGGCAGTGCCACTTGCTGCCAGGAGGGGGCAGAGTTGTTCTCTGAAAAAAACATTCTCCAGGACTAAAACCAAGTTCATTAGATAACAAGATCATTCAAAAATTTATAGGGCCTGGCCATGCCTGTAATCCTAGCACTCTGGAGGCCAAGGTGGGAGGATCACTTGAGCTCAGGAGTTTGAGGTTGCTGTGAGTTAGGCTGCCACCACTGCACTCTAGCCTAGGGCAACAGAGTGAGGCTCTGTCTCAAAAAATATATATATATAGGGTGTCACCTGTAGCTCAAGGAGTAGGGCGCCAGCCCCATATGCTAGAGGTGGTGGGTTCCAACCCAGCCCAGCCAAAAACTGCAAAAAAAAAAAAATTATACAGAAAACTAGTAAATGGGCTCAGTGCCTGTGGCTCAAGTGGCTAAGGTGCCAGCCACATACACCTGAGGTGGCAGGTTCGAATCCAGCCTGGGCCCGATGGACAACAATGATGGCTGCAACCAAAAAAAATAGCCAGGCGTTGTGGTGGGCACCTGTGGTCCCAGCTGCTTGGGAGGCGGAGGCAGAAGACTTGCTTGAGCCCAGGAGTTGGAGGCTGCTGTGAGCTGTGATGCCACAGCACTCTACCCAGGGGGACAGCTTGAGGCTCTGTCTCAAAAAAAAAAAAAAAAAAGAAAGAAAAGAAAAGAAAAGAAAACTAGTAAATGTATATTGAGTGCTCTTTGTCTTATATTCTGCTAGGCAATAGGGATAGAAGAATGATTTACTCCGATAAGATCAGAACTCCAGGAATTTACCAACAGTGGGTAGGAACGGATCAGACTTGGGGAAAGAGTTCTGGTTAAGAAACTGGCAAAGGAAACAAGGCTTCTTAAGGATTATATTAATCACTTTGGACTACAACCTAAAGACAAAGGAGGAGCATTAGACACTGAAGGATTGTGAGCTGAGAAGTGAGACTTAACTAGATTTTTCATTTGGAAAGATCAGACTGCAATGCAGAAAATACATCCGAAGGGAGGAAACCAGGATGGCCAGATTAAGTCTGTTATAAAAGCCTAAGCAGGGGTCCTCAAACTTTTTAAACAGGGGGCCAGTTCACTGTCCCTCAGACCATTGGAGGGCTGGACTGTGGGCCCCGGGATGAGTCAGCTGCTAAACAAGACAGGCAGCGGCGGCAAAAACACCCAGCGGGCCGGATAAATGTCCGCTGCAGGCTGCATGTGGCCCTTGGGCCGTAGTTTGAGGATGCCTGGCCTGAAGTGAATGGCCTTAATTAGGGTAGTGATACTGGGGGGCTTGGACAATTGCGGGAAATAGAAGGCATAGTTTGAAATCACTTTTGGACAAGATTAGTTGAGAAGGTTGAAGGTCCTCCAAGTGATGATGTTCAGCTCTGAAGCTCAAAGAAAGATCCAAGGACAGGGACAGTGACTCACGCCTATAATCCTAGCACTCTGGGAGGCCAAGGCTGTGGACTGCTTGGGCTCAGGAGTTTGAGACCAGCCTGAGCTAGAGCAACCTCATCTCTAAAAATAGTCAGGTATTGTGGTTGGCACCTATAGTTCCAGCTACTTGAGAGGCTGAGAGGAGAGGTTCACTTGTGCCCAAGTTTGAGGTTGCTGTGAGCTATGATGCCACAGCACTCTACTGAGGGTGACAATGTGAGACTCTATCTTAAAAAAAAAAAAAAGATCCTGGTTTAGAGTCACAGGAATACATAGCATTAGCAGTCATTAAAACCCGGTGTAGGCCAGGTGCAGTGGCTCACACCTATAATCCTAGGACTCTGGCAGGCCAAGGCAGGTGGATTGCTTGATCTCATGGGTTCAAGACCAGCCTGAGCCAGAGCAAGACCATGTCTCTACTAAAAATACGAAGAACTGAAGCAAGAGGACCACTTAAGCCCAAGAATTGGAGGTTGCTGTGAGCTATGATGTCGCGATGACACTCTATCCAGGGCAATAGCTTCAGAATCTGTCTCAAAAAAAATAAATAAATGGTGGGTCAAAGAATGTAACTGGAGATATATTAATAGTTGGCAAGAATGCCTGGGTATGGTGGCATGCATTTGTAGTACCAGCTACTCAGGGGGTTGAGGTGGGAAGACCAATTGAGGCTGGAAGACCAATTTGAGTCTACTCCGGGCACTAGTGAGATCTTAACCTGAAAAAAAAAAATTTTTTTTTTTTTTTTTGTTTGCAGTTTTTGGCCGAGGCTGGGTTTGAACCCACCACCTCCGGCATATGGGGCCAGCATCCTACTCCTTTGAGCCACAGGCACCACCCAAAAAAATTTTTTTAATATATATGGGATGGCCAGAAGACGTACCTTAAGGACTACTAAGAAGCTGTCAGGAATATAAAATCATTAGGAGAGGGCAGTAAGTGTCCCTCAAACTGCAAGAAGAGACTATTCCAAGAAATATGAAATGGGGCTAGACACAATAGCTTATGCCTATAATCTGAGCACTCTGGGATGCCGAGGCAGGCAGATGGCTTGAGCTCAGGAGTTTAAGACCAGCCTGAGTAAGAGTGAGACCCCAGCTCTACTAAAAACAGAAAAACTAGCCAGGCATGTTAGCACTTGCCTGTAGTCCCACCTACTTGGGAGGCTGAGACAAGCAGATCGCTTGAACCCAGAAGTGTAAAGTTGCTGTGAGTTCTGATGATGTCACAGCACTCTAGCCTGTACCATAGAATAAGACTCTGTCTCAAAAAAAAGTTCAAAATTCAACTATGGATAATGAAGCTTACATTATTTCCACCAAACTCCAATGTCTCCTTGACACAGATAACTAAAATTTCCTTAATTTTGTTTAAGAACTTTTAAGCAGGGTGGTGCCTCTGGCTCAGTGAGTAGGGCACTGGCCCCATATACTGAAGGTGGCCCATTCAAACCCAGCCCCAGCTAAACTGCAACAAAAAATAGCAGGGCCTTGTGGCAGGCACCTGTAGTTCCAGCTACTCGGAAGGCTGAGGTTGCCTAAGCCCAATAGTTAGAGGTTGCTGTGAGCTGATGCCATAGCACTCTACGGAGGGCAACAAAATGAGACCCTATCTCTAAAAAAAGAAGTGTTGAATAAAGGTCATCTGTGACCTTAAATTTCTAAGAACACTGGCCTTTTTCACTGCTCATCCTCTTCAGTCCCTCTATACTTTGCAAAAAGAGTATCTACTTTAAACTGTTTTTTCAGTTATTATTTTTAGAAACAGTGTTTTGCTGTCACCCTGGCTGGAGTACAGTGGCATGATTATAGCTCACTTCAGCCTTTAGCAATCCTCCCACCTTAGCTTCCCAAGTAGGTAGAACTACAGGTGCCACCACACCTGGTTACTTTTTTTTGAAATGCCCCCTTTCTAGTGAATTCTATTATCACTACATGAGAGGTTGCAAACTCACAATTATGAGTGCCTCACAGGCATTTTTTTTCTCTTTTCTTTTGAGACAGGGTCTTGATCTGCTGCCTACACTTGAGTGCAGTGACATCATCATAACTCCCTGCAACCTCAAAGTCTTGAATTCAAGTAAACCTCCTGCTTCACCCACCTAAGTAGCGGGACTACAGGCATAAGCCACCACTGTGCCTAGCTAATTTTTCTATTTTTTGTGGGGGTAGGGTTCTCCCTATGTTGCTTAGGCTCTCCAACTCCTGAGCTCAAGTGTGAGCCATCATGCATGACCCTACTGGCATATTCTTATTAACTCATGAAATGAACTTTTTTTCTTTTGAGACAGAGTACGAACTAAAAAATCTTAATTTGCAGTCAGGATTCATGCCTATAATCCCACTGCTTTCAAAGGCAGAGGCAGGAGGATCACTTTAGCCCAGAAGTTTGAGGCAGCAGTGAACTATGATTTGGCCATTGCATTCCAGTCTGGATGGATCCTATCTTTTAAAGAAATAAATAAATTTATATTTGCCATGTTAACTTGTTTGAAAAAAAAAAAAAAATTTTTTTTTTTTGAGACAGAGCCTCAAGCTGTCCCCCTGGTAGAGTGCCATTGCATCACAGCTCACAGCAACCTCCAACTCCTGGGCTCAAGCGAGTCTCCTGTCTCAGCCTCCCAAGTAGCTGGGACCACAGGCGCCCACCACAACACCCAGCTATTTTTTGGTTGCAGCCTTCATTGTTGTTTGGAGGGCCAGGGCTGGATTCGAAACTGCCACCTTGGGTGTATGTGGCTGGCGCCTTAGCCACTTGAGCCACAGGCACTGAGCCTGAAAAAATTTTTTTTAAAGAGACAGTCTCACTTTGTTACGCAGGCTTGAGTGCAGTGGCTATTCAGATGTGCAATCATAGAACACTACAGCCTTGAACTCCTAACCTCAAGGCATCCTCCCACCTCAGACTCTCAAGTAGTTGGGACTACGTACACCCCAGTGGCACCTGGCAAAAAAAATTTTTAAGGATATGAAAAGTATAAGTTTATTCATTTATTTGTTTTGAAAGAGTCAGAGTCTCACTTTACTGCCCTTGGTAGAGTGCCATGGCATCACACAGCTCACAGCAACCTCCAACTCCTGGGCTTATCTGATTCTCTTGCCTCAGCCTCCCGAGTAGCTGGGACTACAGGCGCCCGGCTATTTTTTGTTGCAGTTTGGCTAGAGCCAGATTTGAACCTACCACCTTTGGAATATGAGGGCCACTGCCCCATTCACTGAGCCACAGGCACCACTCATAGAAGTGTAAGTTTATTTTATATAAAAGAGAGAAAATAGAGTTAGGGGAAGAGATGAAAAAGGAGTGGAGAGGGCAATGCCTGTGGCTCAAAGGAGTAGGGTGCTGGCCCCATATGCCAGAGGTGGGGGGTTCAAACCCAGCCCTGGCCAAAAATTGCAAAAAAAAAGAAAAAGGAACAGAGAAAAAGGCAGAGGGGGGAAGAATGGTGTGGCATCCCGAAGAAAAAAATGAATAATGCTAGCCGCTGGCAAAAAATTTTAGGCTAGGCTCAGAGCCCATAGCTCAGTGAGTAGGGTACCAGCCACATACACTGAAGCTGGCGGGTTTGTACCCAGCCCAGGCCAGCTAAATTAATGACAACTGTAACCAAAAAATAGACGTCCATTGTGTCAGGCACCTGTAGTCCCAGCTACTTGGGAGGCTGAGGCAAGAGAACAGCTGAAGGCCAGGAGTTTGAGGTTGCTGTAAGCTGTATGGCCACAGTACTCTACCAAGGGCAACAACAGTGAGACTCTATCTTCAAAAAAAAAAAAAAGGCGATGCTTGTGGCTCAGTGAGTAGGACACTGGCCCCCTACACCGAGGGTGGCATGTTCAAACCTGGTCCTGCCCAAACTGCAACAAAAAATAGCCAGGCATTGTGGCAGGCGCCTGTCGTCCCAGCTACTCAGGAGGCTGAGGCAGGAGAATTGCCTAAGCCCAGAAGTTGGAGGTTGCTGTGAGCAGCGACGCCATGGCACTCTACCGAAGGCAATAAAGTGAGACAGAGTCTCTTAAAAAAAAAAAAAAAAAAAAGATAAAAATGTGAACCCATCTAGGGCACTTACCCTGAAAGGAGCTACAGGACTAGAAGTTGGCCTGGGTGAATCAGTGAGTGTGATGGCTCAGTTGCTGCTGGGTACTGCTGCAAACTGACTTATTAGCACTGTACATTTAGGCTACACTAAATATGTAAAATTGTGTTTTCCTTTCTTCAATAATAAATTAACCTTAGTTTTCTGTGACTTTTCAACCTTATATACTATAAATTTTTTTTTTCTTTTTTTGCAGTTTTTGGCCAGGGCTGGGTTTGAACCCACCACCTCTGGTATATGGGGCTAGTGCCCTACTCCTCTGAGCCACAGGGGCCACCCTGAACCATAAAACTTTTTAAACTTTTTGACTCATAATAGTAAGCTTAAAATACACATTGTACGGGCAGTGCCTGTGGTTCAGTGAGTAGAACGCCAACCCCATATACCAAGGGTGGTGGGTTCAAACCTGGCCCCGGCCAAACTGCAACAAAAAAATAGCCATGCATTGTGGGTTCCTGTAATCCCAGCTACTCAGGAGGCTGAGGCAAGAAAATCACGTAAACCCAGGCGTTGGAGGTTGCTGTGAGCTGTGACGTCACAGTGCCCAACCTAGGGCGACAAAATGAGACTGTCTCTAAAAATACAAAAATGTTTCTTCATCTAGATCCTTACTTTATATGCTTTATTTTAAAAATCTTTCTTTTATTTTTTATTTTGTAGACTTTTTGTTAAACATTTAGGTACAAATACAAGCATTAACCTCGCCCTACAGGGTCAGGGCCATCAGTGTCCCTGTCACCACCTCCTCATCTGTTCCCCTGAAGGCCTTTACAGGGTAACACACACAGATGCCCAGACACAGCGCCTTCTCTGGGCACCTCCTGCAGCACCTGCCTGATCCTGCTCTGCACTTGCCTTTTTTCTTTTTATAAGTAGAAGGTGCAAACTCTGAAATAATGATGGCAAGTATGGTATTATAAAGACACTAATGAGTAACATCACCATTTGTCCTCACCATCCACTACTATGTACTGTACTCAGTTGTATGTGCTGGATTTAAACAATGGTAGTACAGAAGGTGTGTTTATAGCCAGGCATTGTAGGGGGCACCTGTAGTCACAGCTACTTGGGAGGCTGAGGCAAGAGAATCACTGTATAGCCCACTGCACTCTACCAAGGGCAACATAGTGAGAATCTATCTCAAAAAAAAGAGCGGCACCTGTGGCTAAGTGAGGAGGGCTGGGCCCCATACACCAAGGGTGGCGGGTTCCAACCCGGCTCCAGCCAAACTGCAACAAAAAATAGCTGGGCATTGTGGTGGACACCTGTAGTCCCAGCTACTCAGTTGGCTCAGGCAAGAGAAGCATCTAAGCCCAAGAGCTGGACGTTGATGTGAGCTGTGATGCCACAGTACTTTACCGAGGACAACAAAGTGAAACTCTGTCTCTAAAAACAAAAACAAAACAAAAAAATTTAGGCCAAATTAGCCATGCGTGATAGCACACACCTATAGTCCCAGCTACACAAGAGGCTAAGGTAGGAAGACCACCTGAGTCCAGGAGTTTGAAGTTGCAGTGAGTTATGATGCCACATGCACTCTGCCTAGGCAACAGAGAAACTATCTCCAAAAAAAAAAAAAAAAGTTTAAGTTAGATGTCAACATTTTAAAATGGGTAAATTAATAAACATTTCTGGATACTCTTGAAAACAGTGACCATCTGATCACACAGAGATAATATTCTAGCAAGGCAACAGTTAGTTGGAGCTGAGAAAGGGCTGTTTAGTTCACTAGAATTCCTACTCAGTTCATTTTGCTTATCTACATTACTCACCTGATTTCTGCAAGTGCACGAGCTGGAGAGATGCTTGACGGAAATCCTCTTTTCCATTTCCACTGCCATTACACTTAGTACTGACTCCTCTTACCTCTTGCCGAAATTACTCAGACAATCCAATTAATTCCTTGTCTCCACCTTATGCTTCAGTTTCTTATCACCTCCCTGCTTAAAATTTTTCCCTAGCTTATTTCTGACTATCCACAATTCGAATGATTTAGCTTTGCATTCCAGGCCCTCCTTATCTGCCCTTCCCTAGAAAGTCTTTTACAGTTTTATATTCCCATTTATCCTTTATTTCAGCCTATTTTAAGGGTACAAAGAATCATCACAATTTTTGAATTTGTTAGGTAAAGTCCCTCTCGTAGTTGTGTCCTGCATCCAAAAGGTGTGCCATACACCCCTACCTTGTGTTCTTAGGTGGGAGAACACCAATCCCCTCCAACTTGAATAGAAATGTATTTTCATTGTTACAAAGGGGTCACAACTGCGACCCCCTGGATACTTTCTTTTTCATTCTTGTTTGTTTTTTTTTCCCTTTTTGGGGGGGGGTTGTTGTTGTTGAGATAAAATCTCAAGCTTTTGCCCTGGGTAGATCCATGGCATCATAGCTCGTTCACAGCAATCTCCAACTCTTGGGCTCAAGAGATTCTCTTGCCTCAGTTTTTCTATTTTTAGTAGAGACAGGGTCTTGCTTTTGCTCAGTCTGATCTCAAACTCATGAGCTCAAGCAATCCACCTACCTCAGCCTCCCAGAGCGCTAGGATTGACGTAAGCCACCGTGCCTGGCCTTCTTTTGACACTTTACTAAGAACGTTTCAACTCTATCCAGGTTAATAAAAGATGTAAAGTCATTATCGTAGGGCTGAACAGTACTGCATGGTATACATATATCACAGCTTCTTAATCCATTCCTAAGTTGATATCGCCTATGTTTGAATGAATTATATCCATGCACTTCCTTTTCTAGCACCAAGAATGTGCTCAAATTGTTTTTAAGGGGAATTCCCCACCCTAGTCTATTCATCTACCCTTCTAGACCCACACACTCCATAGCATTTCCCTCAATTCCCATTCCCACACACAACCTCCCCAGCCTTATCTGCCTACTCTGTACCTTCTTGATTTTCTAATTTATCTATTGTACTTTTTTTTTTTTTTTTGAGATAGTCTCATTTGTCGCCACAGTGGAGTGCCATGCGTTACAGCTCACAGCAACCTCAAACTCTTTGGATCCGAGCAATTGTCTTGCCTCAGCCGCCCAAGTAGCTGGGACTAACCAGGCGCCTGCCACAACACCTGGTTATTTTTAGAGATAAGGTCTCACTCTAGCTCAGGTTGGTCTGAAACCTCTGAGCTCAGGCAATTCACCTGCCTCGGCCTCCCAGGGTGCTAGGATTACAGGCATTACCCACCGCACCCCACCATCTGTTCTACTTTCTATACATTATGTTACAACTTTCAATCATACTAAGGCTATTAGTATGCACATCTTACTAATAAGTCCCCTCAACCAGAAGGAAATCTCCAGGGCAGTGTGTCTTATTCTCTTCCCCCAACCCCCATATGTTGTATTATACACATATACATAATACAAGCACTTAGTAGTTAAAAGTGAATCAATGTATTCCAGTCCATAACTTTGTTCAAACTAGAATTATCTCAGTATTTAAGGCATGCATGGGAACAACATTGCCCTCAAGAGTGAAAAAAACTGGCCGGGTGTGGTGGCTCACATCTGTAATCCCAGCACTTGGGAGGCTGAGGCGGGTACATTGCCTGAACTCAAATTCGAGACCAGAATGAGCCAGAGCAAGACCTCGTCTCTAAAAATAGCAGGGCGTTGTGGTGGGTACCTGCAGTCCCAGTAACTTGGGAGGCTGAGGCAGCCTGTAATTGCTTGAGCCCAAGAGTTTGGTTTGCTGTGAGGTACGACACCACTGTACTCTACCAAGAGCGACAAAGTGAGACTCTGTCTAGAAAAAAAAAAAAAGGTTTCTGGGGCCAGGCACAGTGGCTCACGCCTGTAATCCTAGCACTCTGGGAGGCCGGGGCGGGAGGATTGCTTGACCTCAGGAGCTCGAAACCAGCCTAACGAAGAAGCCCATCTCTACTAAAAATAGGAAAACTAGCCGGGCCTTTTGGAGCATGCCTGTAGTTCCAGCTACTGAGGAGGCTGAGGCCGGAGGAGTTTGAGGTTGCTGTGAGCTTGGCTGACGCTAGAGCACTCTAGCCTCGAGCAAGAGTGTGCTCCCTCTACCCCTAATAAATAAATATATATATACACACACACATATACATGATGGGGTTGTACTGTACCTACCTCTTGGGATTCTGGAGAAGTAATCAATTCATATGATGTGTTTAAGGAGTAATCAATTCATACGGTGTGTTACTCCACAAACATTAGTTAATGTTAGCCCTACCACATGCAGGCCAAACTCCTATGGGAATCGGACCAAAAAGGACATAGGCGGCCAGTCAGGAAAAGTATGACCGTCTTAAGTGAAGCACTTACATCTGGACTTTCCCCAAAGGGCTCTACGCAAGGGATGTCGACCCAAGCCCAGCCGGAGGCGCAGTACCTGAGTCGCCCCCCGCGCTGAGACCCTGAACTCCAGGCTCCGAATGGGCGCCGGGCGGCTGGCGCGGAACCGAGACGACACCGGTCGAGGGTTCAGGAGGCACGGGATCCATGGAGGCGTATCTTGGGTACGGTTTTTAAGGTGTGTGTCGGCAAGAGGTGCTCAGGCAGGGTTAAAGCTGTAAGTGGCCGTCCAGGATCGGCACAAAACCCGGGCCTCAGCTATTGCGTTCCTCACGCGACAAGTGAGCACCGTTATGCCGCAATGCAGTGACTGCACCAGTGCGCTTCCCTAAAGCGCAGGCGCACCTTTTTCGCGCCGAAAGTTCGAGCGTTAACCCTCTACGCCGCCTACGTTGGAACTCGACCCCACAACTCGCCAGGCTCGCAAGAGATCTCTACGTGCGCGTGCGCCCGTCAGAGTCCCGCCCTCAAATCCCGTGGGTCTCTGCGGAGGGGTATTTAGGTGTCTCCCAAAGGCCTTTCGGTCTCATTTTTCGTACTCCGGGTAAGTGTTTGTGTATGTATCGTAACTATTAGCTTTTTGTGGGTTTTCTTTGTTGCCCCATGTGAGCGTAGCACCCCTTTAGACTTAGGCCTGTGTTGTGCCTGTTGAGTGGCCGGGGCGGGAGACAGAGGAGGAGTTGTCCGTGTGCCCCAAAGCAGCTTCGAGGCTTTGTGAAGGACAAAATGGCGATGGCGGGCCGTGGCTCTGGCTATGATGAGGACTTTTTCACAGACCTGTACTGATCTCCATGAGGATAAGTAACTCTGAGGAGACTGGCCCTGCATAGCCGCCTACGAGACCGTAGCTCCAGAAAACACAGCATTTGCAAAATACCCTGTGCTAACCTTATGTCTTGGGCTCTTGTCTACAGGGCCAGGCGCACGTTTGAATAGAAGTAGAGCTCCCCTTGGAGTAAGTGCTTCTAGGTATTTTTTACGTTTCTTTGAGTGTATGGAAGTCGGATGGGATTTGCTACGGTGATGATTTTAAAAACTGAGCTCTCTCTTGCTGATGTGTTAGTGGAGAAAGCGTAAAAATTCTGAGTAGTAGTGTATGTCTTGGGGTCTTTTGGTTTTCAACTTGGAGATGTTAGTGAGGGATGTTTTTTTCCTCAGATACTCAGCTGAAAGGACCTTACTGCTGGTAGAATTGGACGAAATACGCTCCTCAGCAAAACCAATATGGAAGTGATGTTCCAGGTGGATATACGTGGTTTATGCTATCATGGGGTAGGGGATGCTTTCTAGTTAACCACTCCATGATGAACACAAAATGACAAGCATATGACTGAACTTAAAAGTGATGTCAACATACTACTGAGAAGTGGGCCAGTGGTATTCAGGGGGTCTTTAAATAACTTTTTCTTGCAAACAAAAAATGACTCCTTTTTCTATCGCCAGCATTTTATAACCTTTCCTGAGGAATTCAGCTGCCCACCAGGGTGAACACTGGTAATTGGTCAGATTGATGGATGCAAGGTACGTCATCTTGTTCACAATTAGGAGGACAAAATGGTCAGCAGAGTGTTGAAGCTTTGCTCTTTCCATCTTATTCCTCCTGAGGTGACTTTCTGGGAGGAAAGCACAATTCAGCGAAACAGTTGGTTCTTGTAAGAGTGTTCTTCCCTGATTTCACACACATCACTGTCAGATGATTTGAATTGATAAGCTGATGCTCTATGAGGTACATCAGTTAATAGCATGTTAGAGTTCTGATGGCAGTGTCATTAATAAAGAAATCTTGTTACATCCTAATGCTTTCAAATAACCACTTGCACTCTTTTTTCCCCAGATCATCTTAATGACGATATGTTCCTCTATCTTAGAGTAAGTTGTTTCTCTAGATAACCACAACTATATATACATATTTGAGCTCATTATCCAAGCAATGGTTTTATGTTCATGGTATTTGTCATTGAAACCTGATTGAGCTGTAAAGCTTTCTGGTTCCTCTTGTTGCCTAGAGTAATTTCTCTTTTTTTTTTTTTTTTTTTTTTTT
>NW_003852535.1:3508917-3516173 GCF_000181295.1 Otolemur garnettii
GCCAGCCACAACACCTGGCTATTTTTTTTTTTGGTTGCAGCCATCGTTGTTTGGTGGCCCGGGCTGGATTTGAACCTGCCACCTTAGGTGTATATGGCTGGCGCCTTAGCCACTTGAGCCACGGGCGCCAAGCCAAGTAATTTCTCTTGACCTCCCATTATTTCTCCTAGATGCCCACAGATTCACCCAGGATCAGACTCCTTGTAGTTGCCAGGGTCCAGTGCCAATGTGAGCAAGCATCCTGTCCTACCCTATGTTGTAGCCCCAGAGTCAGTAATAAAGAATGCACTGGGGTAACTGGGAGGGGATGAGAACTTACTCCGTAAGGAACTGTCTGAGGTATGCCAAATACCTATAGGTAGCACTTGCTTTAGCTTTTCTTCACCTGTCCATTGGCATGGAATAGCTATGGTCATTTTGGATACTTTGCCAATTAAGTGATTCTTTTTTAAATTCAGGACCATCTTGTTTCTGAATGCCATTGGGAAGCCTTTGGAGTTGAGAGGTTAGTTTTTCTTGTGATTTGTGCCACCAAGTAGTCGGTTTCTGTGATGAATCAAACTAGCTCACTATGATTGACAGTGAAAATACACGAACACCTGAGAAACTAGAGAGAACAGGAGAGAGGGGAGGTACCACATTAAAGGAACATTTGGCCCACAACTTTGCTTTTCCCCAGGTACTGTTACCAGAAACCTACTTGTTGGCTCAAAGGTCAGTAATTTCAATATACATTCAGTGCATGCAGCATATTGAGTAGGAAAAAATGCCTTTTTAGGCCTGCATGTGATGACTTACATGGAATCTCGTTCGGCTGATGGCTTGCTGTTGAGACTTGGAAATCTGATCTCTACAAATGATGGTTTAATGAGAATACTTAGTGCAGGACATAAGCATTACTGATTTGATCTTGTTTGTTTTAGGTCTAGCATCTTATTAAGAGCCCAAGAATACATCTGAGAGGTAAGTGTTTTTGCAGCACTTAAGTAAGTTAAAGATAGCCCTGGTTTAATTCAAAGTCTGTCTTTGGTCCTTCTGGAACTACTTATCCTAAGTTCCTGCTCACCGGTGATGAGTTGAATACCGCCCCAGTCTGATAACTGTGACTGAAAGGTATTTTCTGAACTGAGCTTTTTCTGCTATTAAGTTCTAAAAATGAGAAATTGAGTAGGCTTTACTGTCAACCCAGAAAGTTGTTTGGACTAGCTTACCTAGTGGTGTCTATAAATTAATGTGCCTTGAAAATTATATGACATGTACAAGTATATCTTCCATACAACAGGGAGAGACTTAATTCTTAATTTCTTTACTTTGCAGGGAAGCTTAGCCCTCTTCAACCCTACTCTGAAATTAGAGGTGAGTAAATGTAAATGTAAGGCGAACCAAGCTAAAATTTCCCAATGAAGAAACATTCACATGTCTTACTTCCTGTCTTAGCTCCAGAGCCTGTGAAGGTGAACCCACTGGGGCTAGCTGGGGGAGAAGAGGAAAGTTGGTTCCAGAAGGAACTGTCTGAGGGACCATAAGAATTTCTGTACAAGGATGTAGGAAGAGTTATCGTTGTTGAAACATTTGTTTGTATTTTCTAGGTCTGAGGAAAGAACAAGGTGTATATATATGGTAGGTATCCACCTATTTATTGGTGCTTAGTACTCAGTAGATTAACACTAGATTAAGCCTCTAAACTTGTCACAGTGGTTTAGGTATGTATTTATGCTTTCCCATCCAGTAAGAGATAAGTACTAAAAAATGGAATTCTAATCTCCCCAACTTACTGAATAGACCCAGGGGGATTATTTATTTGATCTTTTGTTCAGGGGAACCCAGGAGAAGCCATACCATCACAGGATAAATCAAATATGCCTTGTCCTCTCTCCTACACAATAACTGACCGATAATTGACATAGAGATCACGTGACAGAATGGCTTCTTTGGCTCAGCGCCTGTGGCTCAAGCGGCTAAGGCGCCAGCCACATACACCTAAGGTGGCGGGTTCAAATCTCCAGCCCAGGCCCGCCAAACAACAATGACGGCTGCAACCAAAAAATGGCCAGGCGTTGTGGTGGGCGCCTGTGGTCCTAGCTGCTTGGGAGGCTGAGGCAGGAGACTCGCTTGAGCCCAGGAGTTGGAGGTTGCTGTGAGCTGTGATGCCATGGCACTCTACCCAGGGAGATAGCTTGAGGCTCCGTCTTAAAAAGAAAAAAAAAGAATGGGTTCTTTGTGGCAGTAAGACACAAAATTGTGAACTGCCTAAGCCCCTACCAGGATTACCCATTTGGATACCCTTATATTTAAATAATAAATTATATTCCAACCACCAAAAAGATTTTCTTTTTTCTCTACCAGCTAAACAAGCACTGGCAGTGGACATAAGCAGCAGTGAGACAGTTGTAAGTCACGAACACCAGACTCCCTCACTACAGCTTTAATTGGGCAATGGACTGATCTAGCAATATTCCTCCTGAGATACCAACTATGGACTGCTATGCATTTGAGTATCTTCATGCCCCTGATTGACCTTCTGGGATCTAGTTGTAATACATCTCAGCATTCATTTCTGCCCCTGAGTATGGATTATAGGTGATGTGCAGGAATAAAGCTCTCTCCTTTTGTGTGTGTGTGTGTGTGTGTTTAGAGACAGTCTCACTTTATTGCCCTCGGTAGAGTGCTGTGGCATCACCCCTCACAGGGACCTCCAGTTCCTGACTTAGGTGTTTCTCTTGCCTCAGCCTCCAAAGTAGCTGGGACTGTAGATGCCCAGGTATTTGTTGCAGTTTGGCTGGTGCTGGGTTTGAACCCACCATACTTCAATATATGGGTCCAGCGCTCTTACCCACTGAGCCACAGGTGTCACCCAAGCTCTCCTTTTCTACATTTAGATCCTCAACTTTTCAAGTCAATAACTTAAGAGACTATCAGAAATTGAATTCTCTTAAATATTGTACAACCTAGCTCTTTGAGTAAATATACAATAGTTTTAGTCTTCATAAGAAAGTTGCCTTTTTTGAACTTTACTGTGTTTCATCCATTTGGTTGGGTAGGGCTGGACTCAAGTCATGCATGTGATGACTAGGGTGACCAGATCCTAACATCTGTAAGGCGGGACAACATGGCGTGGTGGGGGGGGGGATGGCGCGGGGCAGGGCCTGACAATGCAAACTTTGATAAGCAGTTCTCAATAATTGCTCTTAAACAATTTATTACAGTTTAACATTATAAATAGCCATATGGCGGCCGAAAACTGTATATTCCCTTGTTCTCCAGCCCATTCGGGCATTTTTTCCAAAAATCGGGACGTCTGGTCACCCTAGACTTAATATCCAGAATTTTTTTTTTTTTCTTTTTTAATTTTGAGACAGCCTCAAGCTGTCCCCCTGGGTAGAGTGTTGTGGCAGCACAGCTCATAACAACCTCCAACTCCTGGGTTCAAGTGAGTCTCCTGCCTCTGCCTCACAGGTAGCTGGGACCACAGGCGCCTGGCTATTTGGTTGCAGCAGTCGTCATTCGGCAGGCCCGGGCTGGATTCGAACCCACCACCTTAGGTGTATGTGACTGGCACCTTAGCCACTTGAGACACAGGCGCTGAGCCAACACCCAGAATTTAACTGGGCATTCCCCAGCTTACTGTACCAATTTCTGGGACAACCTAGCCTGGAGAAGCATCATTTAAGTAGCTTAATCACATTCTTCAGGGAATTGTGTTTTTATATATATATACACCCCCACTCAAGACATCTCAAATGAAATCCTAGTAGGCTTTGAGTAACATCTTAGCAGACTTTTGAGACGGTTTCACTTCAGAGTGCCATAGCAGCATAGCTTATAGCAACCTCAAACTCCTGGGCTCAAGTGAAATCTGTTCACTTAGCCTCCCAAGTAGTTGGGACTGGAGATACCTGGCACTATCTATGCCTGGCTATTTTTAGAGTGGATTTCTTCGGCTGGTCTGGAAGCAATCCACCCAGCTGGGCCTCCCAGGGTGCTAGAATTACCACATCTAGCACAGTATGCACTCTTTAAAATCCTAATTTAAGAGAAAAATATATTTAGAACGGGTTTGCCAAAGGGTACATGGGAGACCACAGATCCAACCCCATCAGCCTAAAATATCAGCTATGTCCTAAAGTGTACAAGGGAGACTACAGCGGAGTAGATCCTTAGTTTGACAAAACAAGGGGAAATACAGAGCTATAAGGCTTTTAGGGCAGTGGTTCTCAACCATCCTAATGCCACGACCCTTTAATACAGTTCCTTATGTGACCCCCAACCATAAAATTATTTTTGTTGCTACTTCATGAGTGTGAAAATGTGTTTTCCAATAGTCTTAGTTGTGAAAGGGTCATTTGACCTCAGGAATCAACGACCCACAGGTTGAAAACTGCTTTAGGGAAAGGTAATTCTGTTCAAATAAAGCAGTGTTTTATTAGGCTCAATGCAAAGTAGGGTACATTTATTACTACTGTGTTTTCACCATCAAAATGTTACAGTCTTGGGCCAGGCACAGCGGTTCACACCTGTAATCCCAGCACTGGGGAGACTGAGACAGGATTGCCTGAGTTCACAGATACAAGACCCCATCTCAAAAAATAGCCAGGCACTGTGGCAGGTGCTTGTAGTCCCAACTATTTGGGAGGCTGAGACAAGAGAATTAGTTAAGCCCAAGAGTTTGAGGTTGCTGTGAGTTGTGATGTGAGGGTACTCTACTGAGGGCAACAAAGTGAGGCTGCCTAAAAAAGAACAAGTTACGGTCTTACTCTTTCTATCCTATAAGGCCAAAAACAGAGATGTTGGCTATTTTGACAACTGTAAAGCTGCTCCAGATATGTCACCAATAGCTGGAACTTTTCAGCCAAATCCAGAAACCATAAAACTTCATTTTCCTCAATACAGTTCAAGCAACCATCACTGGGTGCAAAGTCTGTACTGTGATATTCTGGCTTTCTTCCCCTCCCCCGCCCCCCACAGACAATCTTACTCTGTTGCCCTGGGCAGAGTGCTGTGTCATTGTAGCTCACAACACAGCAACTTCAAGGTCTTAGTGTCAAGCCATCCTCTTGCCTCAGCCTCCCCAGTAGTTAAGACTACAGATGCCTGCCACACACCTGGCTAATTTTTTCTATTTTTTAGTAGAGAGAGGGTTTCACTCTTGCTCAGGCTGGTCTCAAACTCCTGACCTCAGGAGATCCACCCACTTTTGCTTTCCAAAGAGCTAGGATTCCAAGAGTGAGCCGTCCTTTCCTTTTTTCCTTTTTTTTTTTTTTTTTTTGAGAGAGAGTCTCACTTTGTCACCCTTGGTAAAGTGCCATGGCATCACAGCAACCTCAAACACTTGGGCTCAAGTGACTCTCTTGCCTCAGCCTCCTGAGTAGCTGGAACTACAGGTGCCTGCCACGACGCTGGGCTATTTTTTAGAGACTAAGTCTCACTCTTGCTCAGGCTTGTCTGGAACTGGGGCAATCCACCACTTAGTCCTACAGGCGTGAGCCACAGTGCCTGACCTGTGTTTGGTTTTGGTTTTTTTCGTAAGAGTCTCACTTTGTTGCCTGGGTGTTAGCTTGTTAGCCTAGCTCTCAGTAACCTCAATCTCCTGGGTTTAAGTCATCCTCCTGCCTCAGCCTCCCAGAAGCTGGGGCTACAGGCACTGAGAGGATACCACTAATTTTTCTTTTTCTTTTCTTTTTTTCTATTTTTGGTAGAGATAGAGTCTTGCTCCTGTTCAGGCTGGTCTGGAATTCTTTTTTTTTTTTCTTTTTTCTTTTTTTGACACAGAGCCTCAAGCTATCCCCCTGGGTAGAGTGCTGTGACATCACAGTTCACAGCAACCTCCATCTCCTGGGCTCAAGCCAGTCTCCTGCCTCAGCCTCCCATGTAGCTGGGGCAACAGGCTCCTGCCACAACGCCTGGCTATTTTTTGGTTGCAGCCATTATTGTTGTTTCGCGGGCTGGGCTCGATTTGAACCCGCCACCTTGGGTGTATGTGGCTGGCGCCTTAGCCACTTGAGCCACAGGCGCCAAGCCTGTGGAATTCTTAAGATCAAGAATCTTTCCGCCTCAGTCTCCCACAGTGCTAGTGAGCCCAGCCTTGCTGTTCATTATCAGCAGGACCCTGACATTTTGTGTTGGCAGAATTTGGCTATTTCACCTCAACTCCTACTTTTTCCAGCACAATTTCCTTTGCATGAGAAGCACCTACGAAAGGGTTGTCCTTCAAGGCTGTACCCAAATGGGTTTTCTTGTGCTGTTTTTCATGCTACTTGTGGTCTTGTCAGTGGCTGCAGAGTTTTCTGGCAGTCTGAAGTCCAGAAAGTCCAAGACACATAGCCATCCTACCTGTGATGTGGTCCTGAGCAAAAGAACAAGATGCTTCATTCCTACTAACATAATTTTTTTTTTCTTTTAGACAGGGTCTCACTCTGTCACCCTGGGTAGACTGCTGTGGCATCATCAGAGCTCATGGCAACCTCAAAGTCTTGGGCTCAAGCGATTCTCCTCCTGCCTCAGCTTGCCAATAGATGGAACTACAGGCACTCACCACAACTCCAGGCTAATTTTTATATTTTTAGTAGAGATGGGTCTTATTCTTGCTCAGGCTGATCTCCAACTCCTGAGCTCACGCAATCCACCAATCTGGGCCTCCCAGAGTGCTAGGATTACATGCGTTAGCCACGGCGGCTCTCCTCCCGTGTTTCTTTGTCTTGTGCCTATTACACCCCAAAATGAAGTCACATGTCTTGTTAATTATTTGAATCATTCCTGAAGTGGCTCTTTTTTTTTCTTTAGCAAGATAGAGTCTCACTTTGTTGCGTTCAGTAGAGTGCCGTGGTGTCACAGCTGACAGCAACCTCCAGCTCTTGGGCTTAGGCAATTCTCTTGCCTCAGCCTCCTGAGTAGCTGGGACTAAAGGCGCCTGCTACAACTTCCAGCTATTTTTGTTGCAGTTGTCACTGCTGTTTTAGCTGGGTGGGGCCAGGTTCAACCCCGCCACCCTGGGTATATGGAGCTGGCACCTTACACACTGAGCCACAGGCACCACCCTCTTTTCGTATCTAATAGCACAGACCAAGCCAGGCGTAGTGGCTCACACCTGTAATTCTACCATCCTGGGAGGCTGAAACGGTGACTACTTGAGCTCTGGAGTTCAGGACTAGCCTTAGTAAAACTCTTTTTTTTGGCTCGGCACCTATAGCTCAACCGGCTAAGGCGCCAGCCACATACACCTAAGGTGGCGGGTTCGAATCCCCAGCCCGGACCCGCCA
>NW_003852535.1:3517159-3519678 GCF_000181295.1 Otolemur garnettii
ATTTTTTGGTTGCAGCCGTCATTGTTGTTTGGCGGGTCCGGGCTGGGGATTCGAACCCGCCACCTTAGGTGTACGTGGCTGGCGCCTTAGCCGGTTGAGCCATAGGCGCCGAGCCTATAAAGATTATTGATGTGACAATCTGTTTGCCGCCAGTTGAGATAGTCCCTTAAGACCTGGTTGCTGGGATACATCACAACTCTTCCATCAAAGCCTGGGGGATATAGAAGGTGCTGGTGCTTAAAGTAATCCCGCCAATAAAACACATAGCTGGAGGCGAACTGAGATGCGACATGAGTCATGAACTTACTAGCTCTTCTTTTAAACCAATTGCTTTTCTGCTTGAACACAAAGCTGTACTCATCACTCTGTCCATATGCAAATCACAATATCCTCTAGTTCTTCCATTACGGTCTGGGCACATTTGGTCATCAGATGGAGAGCACGACTGTCATTAGGTTTTGCAAAGTGGTGCTTCTCAGCAAACCGATGGAAATTCCTGCCCTCCAGCCGCACTACCACCCAGCAGTGGGCCAAGCAGGTGTCGTCAACTTCAAAGTCCCTGACATACTCGAATTTGCTTTTTGCCATGGTCGCCCCCAGCCTTACGCACCATCTCAGAGTGACGGAAACTGCAACCAAGCAATCACGAACCTCAATGTTGCAGGAAGCCCCTTATTTTTTTTAATTTTTACTTTATTTATTTATTTATTTTGAGATAGAGTCTCACTATGTCGCCCTGGGTAGAATGCTGTGGCGTCATAGCTCACAGCAACCTCAAACTTTTGGGCTCAAGCTAGGGTTACCAGATTTTAACATCTGCAAGGCGGGACAACATGGCCCGGGGGCGGGGCGGAGCGGGGGCGGAGCGGAAGGGACTGGGCAGGCAGGGCCTGACAACAATGCAAACTTTGATAAGCAGTTCTCAATAATCACTTCTCAGCAATTATTTATTACAGTTTAACATTATAAAATTAACAAAAATAATATAAAACTCATATTCTGGCGAAATAGCCATATGGTGGCCGAAAACCATATATTCCCTTCTTGTTCTCCAGCCCGTTCGTGCATTCTTTCCAAAAATCGGGACTTTTTTAAAACGTCGCGGGACGCGGGACAAATTGCTGAAAAGCGGGACTGTCCCGCCAAAATCGGACGTCTGGTCACCCTAGCTCAAGCGATTCTCTTGCCTCAGCCTCCCAAGTTGCTGGGAATACAGGCGTCCGCCACAACGCCCGGCTATTTTTTTTCTTAAAGAGATGGGGGTCTCAGCCTGAGCCAGAGCGAGACCTTGTCTCAAAAAATAGCCCTTGGTAGAGTGCAGTGGTGTCACAGCTCACAGCCACTTCCAACTCTGGGCGTAGACGATTCTCTTACCCCAGCCTCCCGACTAGCTGGGACTACAGGGCCCACCCCACTACAACGTCCGGCTATTCTTTGTTGTAGTTTGGCCGGGGTCGCGTTTGAACCCACAACTACTTAGTATATGGGACTGGCACCCTCCTCACTAGACCACAGGCGCCACCCTCTTCAGATCACTTTAAACAAGCATCTCCTGACTTCCTTTTCGTAAAGCAAAACAAAGTGCGTCAGGGTGGAACCTTTACTCTTGGGAACTTTCAAACTCCCAGCTACTGAGTCGATCGGATACGACTTCGCGCCTGCTGGTGACGCAAATGCTGCGTCGGAAGTGGGAGCTGTTGGTTTCCGATCCCTGTTATGGCGGCTGCTGTACGGGCGCGCTGGAACCACGTGTGGGTCGGCACCGAGACTGGCATCCTGAAAGGTGAGTGAAGGGAGTCGATTGAGTCTAGTGTGGGGACGTGCGGGGGCTCCCATTCGCGACTATGGCGCGACTGACACCGTTGTCTCTCAGGAGTCAACCTGCAGCGAAAACAAGCGGTCAACTTCACAGCGACCGGACAGCCTCGGCGTGAGGAGGCCGTGAGCGCCCTGTGTTGGGGCGCAGATGGCGAGACCCAGGTAAGTGGCCACCAGCCCGGCTGGAACTCGAGACTCGGGCCCTAGGGCGCTGCAGCCTTGCTCCCCTCGCCATCCCCCAATTCTCTGCCTGCAGATTCTGGTGGGCTGTGCAGACAGGACAGTGAAACGCTTCAGCACCGAAGAGGGCATATTCTTGGGTCAGAGGCACTGCCCCGGCGGAGAGGGCAAGTTCCGGGGCCTCGCCCAGGCCGACGGGTGAGACTGATTACCGTTGTTGAATGCTCAAGGAATGGGAGAGTAATGCCGACAAACCCTTAGATAACATGGTCTGAGAATTGGGTTTCTGCCTTAGTTCTTACCGATGCCGTAATTATTGAACACTTACTGAGTTCCAGGTACTGGATGAATTGCAGGTGTACAAGTGGAGTGTCTTTAAAAAGTTTTAATTCTGGCTTGGTGCCTGTGGCTCAAGTGGCTAAGGCGCCAGCCACATACACCTAAGGTAGCAGGTTCGAATCCAGCCAGGGCCGCCAAATGATGACGGCTGCAACCAAAAAATAGCCGGGCGTTGTGGCGGG
>NW_003852535.1:3519803-3522049 GCF_000181295.1 Otolemur garnettii
AACAGAGCTTGAGGCTCTGTCTCAAAAAAAAAAAAAAAAGTTTTCATTCTTGGGCAGCGCCTGTGGCTCAGTGGGTAGGGCGCTGGCCCCATATACCAAGGGTGGCAGGTTTGAACCCAGCCCCAGTCAAACTGCAACAAAAATATAACGAAGCGTTGTGGCAGGTGCCTGTAGTCCAGCTACTCTGGAGGCTGAGGCAAGAGAATTGCCTATGCCCAGAGTTGAGGTTGCTATGAGCTGTGTTGCTATGGTACTCTACTGAGGGCGATTAAGAAAAGTTTGCATTCTCTAGAGTTTTTTTCCTGACTTCTTTTTGTTGTTGTTGTTGGAGATAGAGTCTCACTATGTCGCCCTCAGTAGAGTGCTAGGGTGTCACAGGGCACAGCAACCTCAAACTCTTGGGCTTAAGCTATCAGTTTCCTCACTTATAAAACTGGTAAATCCATACCCTGTTAAGTGAATTGAGATGACAGACAGGAAAGCTGGAAGCTGTTAATCCTTGCCTAGACCCCAGTTTTTCATATAAACTGGGCTGTTAGGAGAGAGTTTAGTTAATAGTTTGGGCGTATGTTGGCTAGGGCCTAGAAAACGTGTTTATGATTTTTTTTTTTAAGCTAGTCACATTTAGCAGTGGAGGGTTGTACACATATACCAACACTAGTGACACTAAAGTCGATAAGTGCTGATAACCTACTACTGACTTGTTGTTTTGTTTTGTTTTGTTTGTTTTTGGCTAGGGCTGGGTTTGAACCTACCACCTCCAGCATATGGGGCCGGTGCCCTACTCCTTTGAGCCACAGGCACCACCCCTGACTTGTTTTTTTAATCCCAACTCTATCCTCTCTCTGCCTGTAGCTCCCTAATCACATGTGTGGATTCTGGGATACTCAGAGTCTGGCATAACAGTGACAAGGAGGCATCCTCTGATCCAGTAAGGCTCCTGTACCCTGATGGTTAGAGAATGTGGGACCAGGGGAGAAGCCTAATGCAGGCTTTAGAGAAAGGAGGATTAAGGACTTTGGAACTGACTCTCATCTCCATTCTTTTCAGCTCTTGGAACTAAGGGTGGGCCCTGGAGTATATAGGATGCGCCAAGACCCAGCACACCCCCATGTGGTTGCCACAGGTGGGAAAGAGAATGCCTTGAAGCTGTGGGACCTGCAGGGGTCTGAGGAACCTATGTTCAGAGCCAAGAATGTAAGTAATGGGTATGGAGGGGCTGGATTAGAGGTTGAAGGAGTCTGAGGTCACTATGAGTCAGGGTCCAGATGGGCTTTAGGGGATGATGAAGGAGCTGAAGGAAGGGTCACGGAGCTCATCATAGTCCTTTCCCCCATCTACCTACTTCGCCAGGTACGGAATGACTGGCTGGACCTGCGGGTGCCCATCTGGGACCAAGACATACAATTCCTCCCTGGGTCACAGAAGCTTGTCACCTGCACAGGGTACCACCAGGTGAGGCACCACCTCATCCCTATCTCCCCTTGGGCTAAAGCACCCTCTTTAGAGAAACAGTCTGCTTGTGTATAACTGATCTCCATGGTGTGGCACAGCTGCTATTCTCACCATCCTGATTCTGGAGAAGCAAGTGCTTCTCCATCTGTTTCAGCCCTATCACTAAGCCTGTTACCTTCCTTTTCTGCATTCAAGAATGGCGTTTCCTAAATTATGGCTTTTCCTTTTCCTCCCACCTGGAAGAGCAGAGAGAAGGGAGTGTGTCTCCTTCACAGTGGGATCCAAAGGATGCGGGTATTATGAGAGGACACTGGGCTTGGTGTGAAGAGAAATGGGTTCAGGTCCTGATGGAGCTTCTGTGATTTGCTTTGGGACTCAGGCCTCAGCTCCTCAGCTTTACAAGATGAGCCCAACTGAAGATTTTTTTTTTTTTTTTGAGACAGTCTCACTTTGTTGCCCTCAGTACAGTGCCATACCATCATAGCTCACAGCAACCTCAAACTCATGGGTTTAAGTGATCCTCTTGCCTTAGCTTCCTGATTAACTGGAACTACAGGCGCCCACCACAAAGTGCCAGTATTTTTAAAAACAGGATCTTGCTCTTGCTGATACTGGTCTCCAACTCCTGAGCTCAAGCAGTCCACCTGCCTTGGCCTCCCAGAGTGTTAGGATTATAGGCATGAGCCACTGTGCCCAGCCTTTTTTTTTTTTTTTAAGACAGAAGACAGATTCTCTCTGTTTCCCAGGCTAAAATGCTATGGTATCAACCTATCTCAAAGCAACCTCAGCCC
>NW_003852535.1:3522311-3523945 GCF_000181295.1 Otolemur garnettii
GGCGGGTCCGGGCTGGGGATTCGAACCCGCCACCTTAGGTGTACATGGCTGGCGCCTTAGCCGGTTGAGCTATAGGCGCCGAGCCAGCCCTCTGGGTTCTAATGATCTTCCTTCCTAATTCTCCTGAGTAACTGGGACTGCAGACGTCTACCACAATGCCTGGCTAGTTCTAGGTGTTTTTTTTTTTGAGACAGAGCCTCAAGTTGTCCCCCTGGGTAGAGTGCTATGGCATCGCAGCTCACAGCAACCTCCAATTGGGCTAAAGCGAGTCTCCTGCCTCCGCCTCCCAAGTAGCTGAGACCATAGGTGCCTGCCACAACACCTGGCTTTTTTTTTTTTTTTTTGGTTGCAGTCATCATTGTTGTTTGGTGGGCCGGGGCTGGATTCGAGCCTGCCACCTTAGGGGTGTATATGGCTGGCACCTTAGCCCCTTGAGCCACATGTGCTGAGCCTTTTTTCCTTTTTTGAGACAGAGCCTCAAGCTGTCACCCTGGATAGAGTGCTGTGGCATCATAGCTTGCAGCAACCTCTATCTAACTCCTGGGCCGAAGCGATTCTCCTGCCTCAGCCTCCCAAGTAGCTGGGACTATAGGCACCCACCACAACGCCCGGCTATTTTTTGGTTGTAGTTGTCATTGTTGTTTGGCAGGCGTGGGCTGGATTTGAACCCACTAGCTCCAGTGTATGTGGCTGGCGCCTTAGCTGCTTGAGCTACAGGCGCCAGGCCATTTTAGCTATTTTATGTAGGGGTGGGGACTCACTCTTCCTCAGACTTGTCTTGAACTCAAGTAATCCTGCCTCAACCTCCCAAAGTTTTAGGATTACAGGCACAAAGCCCCAGTATTTTTAGAAATGGGGTCTTGCTCTTGCTGATATTGGTCTTCCAACTCCTAAGCTCAAGCAGTCCACCTGCCTTGGCCTCCCAGAGTGTTAGGATTACAGGCATGAGACCCTATGCCCAGCCCTGAATAATTTTTCTAATTCTAGTAGAGACAGCTCTTGCTCAGGCCGGTCTCAAATTCCTGAGCTCAAGTGATCTTCCTGGCTCGGCCTTCCAAAGTGGTAAAATTATAGGCATGGGCCACCATGCCCAGTCTCCAACTAAGGATTTTTTTATGGTTTGTTTCATTTGAAGTCTTATGACAGAAGCAGGGCTAGATCACTGTATTTGCTATTTCCTTTGCTTCTGCACATTGAAGCCTGATTTCAGTGATATACCTCTGTTCAAAATACATATGAATATTATCTCTCCTCCCTCAATTCAGACTAAACTCTCTGTTTGAAATTTGTCACGTACTAATTACTTGGCTAATTTGCTTTTCTATCCTAGGTGGCAATATAGGGGGGATGGAATGTTCACTGCCAAGCCTGTAGAACTTTTCTCTGAGCTCTGTCCTTGCATGCTTCCAAACAGCTCTCACCCACACCCCAATACTAAAGAGGCATATATTTCATTTTCTGTTTATTTATTTGAGGTAGAGTCTTACTTTGTCACCCTGGGGAGAGTGCCATGGTGTCATAGCTCACAGCAACCTCAAATTCTTGGGCTTGAAGAGATCCTCTTGCCTCAGCTACTCCCCTAGCCTCCTGAGTAGCTAGGACTACAGGTGCCTACCACAACATCCAGCTCTTTT